>NC_091298.1:61058750-61326250 GCF_038502225.1 Cherax quadricarinatus
ACGTGCTCGGTGTTATACTTACCCCAAGATCTTTCTCCTTGAGCGAGGTTTGCAGTCTTTGGCCACCTAGCTTATACTCCGTCTGCAGTCTTCTGTGCCCTTCCCCGATCTTCATAACTCTGCATTTGGCGGGATTAAATTCGAGAAGCCAGTTGCTGGACCAGGTGTCCAGCCTGTCCAGGTCTCTTTGAAGTCCTACCTGATCCTCATATGATTTAATTCCCTAACAATCTTTTATTATATATAAACTACACTATCTGTATACTGCATAACAGCAAAAAGGAATTTGAATTTGATTTAAATTCTGTGCATTAGGTTAATCTGTAGTGGAGGGAAGGTGGGGTAGGGGTTGGGCTAGGAAAGGTTGAGGGAGGGGGTAAAGGAGGTTTTGTGCATGAGGGGCCTTGACTTCCAGCAAGCATGCATGAGCATGTTAGATAGGAGCGAATGGAGACAAATGGATTTTAGAACTTGACGTGCTGTTGGAGTGTAAGCAAGGTAACATTTATGAAGGGTTTCAGGAAAACTGGCAGGCCAGATTTGAGCCCTGGAGATGGGAAGTACAGTGCCTGCACTCTGAAGGAGGGGTGTTAATGTTGCAGTTTTATAAATGTAGTGTAAACACACCTTTGGCAAGACAGTGATGGAGTGAATGATGAAAGTTTTTCTGTTTCGGGCCACCCTGCCTTGGTGGGAGACTGCCAGTGTGTTAATAATAATAATAATATAATGGGTTAATCATTGATAAGTAGTAGTAAAATGAAAAAATAGGGTCTGCTGAAAAGATATCAAATTCTAATCAAATTGTGGATACCATATGTCCATACTATACATTTTTTAGAATGAAATTGAGTAGAGATAGGAAATTGCAAGCAGGATTGACACATGGGTCTGTTCCTTTTTCTTGATATTAACAGGATAATCATGTATGACAAAAAATTTAAAAACTACCAATAATTGCAGTCATTATGACAGAAAGATAGCTTAGACATGGTCACTGCTTAATTTGGGCTTATTTTTTTATTATTACTATTATTCTGCTCTTTCCTTCTACTGGTGATGAGCAAATAAATCATTGTTTGTGGTAGTGTAGAAGGAGACAGTCTGTTGAGCTGCCTGATAAAATATTTTTATCACCAGAGAAGTTATTGAGATAATTTGATTATGTATAAAGAATGGAGCTAGATGGTCATTTTTAACCCTTTCAGGGTCGGCAGGCCCTCTCCTAAACTTGTTCTCAGGGTCAGAAATTTTTCGAATAAAAAATAATTATTTTTTTCTTATGAAATGATAGAGAATCTTTTCCTGATCATAATGACACCAAAAGTATGAAATTTGATGGAAAACTTACGGAATTATGCTCTCACAAAGTTAGCGGTGTTGACGATGTTTACACATCGACGATTTCGCCCACTTTGAGCCCTATTATCGGTCAATTCCAATGTACCAGTCGACAAAAATCATACCTATTTCGCTAGAACTCCATTTTGTCTATCGAATGAGTACAAGAAACCACCCATTTACCTATTTCAACTAACCAATAACGTGGTCAGAAATTGGCAATTTTGCCAATTTCACACAAATTTCAAAAGATGCCAATTTCCAAATAGGGTCCAGAATAAACCAGACAGACATTCCCGGCACTAAAATAACATTTTCTCTGTTGATTACTCACATCCCCAGGCCCCTCCCACATTTCTTTTGCTTTCCACTTTGAAGTTTTATTCTCACAAAGAATAGAAGATTTATGTTATGCAGACTACTGCATTCGTGTAGAAATGGTGTAGAAATGGTATAAAAAATATCAGCGCACTTGTGAAAGAATATTAGACTCTCCAGTTGTCATGTATTGGACATGTGGCATGATTTGTTTACCTTTGAACTTTGGCAAAAACCGAACATTTCTGCTACTTTGAGCTCAATTTCAAGGTACTTTTCATTGTTAAACTAATCAAAATCATCTCAATTTCCATAATATGTCTTCCATTCTATAAAATGAGACCAGGAAAACTAGAATACAACCATAAACAGCATACGAAAATACACTGCAAAGTCGCTGTTTTAAACCAAAAACACGGTCGGAGTTTTTTTTTCTCATTTTGCACTGTGTGCTGCAGGATTTTTTTTATACTGTGCACACTGACCACATAGACCCATTCTTTCATATGTAGGCCTACCAGCTTTCTCACTAGATTTGAAGGCGCTAGAATTTATGCGTACTAGTACAGCACCAACCCTGGCGTGCAAGCCGTACTAGTACGGCACCAACCCTGAAAGGGTTAAAAATTGATTCAGTCTGAAGAAAAGTTGAAAAGAGATGGTGAAAACAGTACTACGGTAATAAGAGCTGGAACATACAGCATTCATATGTACGGTTGTTAGATCAAGGTAAGTGAAAGCAACATGCTGGCAGCATGCTGTCGGATTGTGAGCATGGCACCAATTGAGTCAGGAAAAAAGCTAACTTAAGTTTTGATAGGATGTACAATGCTTGCACTGTGGAAGTCTGAGATGTGGCATTTGACTGGATAATCATTAATTCATGATATCTGGGAAGGCAACTAAGGTGCATTTAGGCGTTATTTTTTCTTCTTTGGGCCATGTCTTTGTGGGGTAGGGTGCATATGGGATTAGTGCTTTTCTTTGTTAATATAACAAAAAAATTTTCCAAAGGCGACTAAAATGCCAGGAGCATGGGGGCTAGAAACCCATTGTCTTATATAATTTTTTTTAACACATCAGCTGTTTCCCACAGAGGTGGGATGTCCCAAAAAGAAAAAAAAATACACAAATAACCCGCACATAGAAGAGAGGAGCTTACGACGACGTTTCGGTCCGACTTGGACCATTTACAATGTCACACTAACCAGAAGTGGAGCAGGACGGGTATATATAGGCAGGAAGAGGTAGTGGTGGTAGTAGCAGTAGTAGTAGTGGTGGTAGTAGTAGTAGTAGTAGTGGTGGTATTGGTAGTAGTGGGGAATTAAGGAGAAGGAGCCAGTCAAATACAAAGAAAGGGGAGCACCGCAAGGGAGCTAGGTGCCCACAGAGGGAAAGCAAGTGCACAGAGGTGGGGGGAAGGGGAAGTGATGAAATAAATAATGAAGGAACAGAAACACGAGACAGAAGAAAGAAAGACAACCCAGAGGAGAAAAAAGGAAAGAGGAAAGGGGAAGAGGGAGAAGAAGAAAAAATGAGGAATCAGGTTAAGTCACGGGTGTTCTGAAGTTTGGAGCATCATTCAGTGCTTTCACCATCACCTGAAAAAGAAGAAAAACTTTGTAGTTTTCTTCTTTTTCAGGTCACCCTGCCTCATCGAGAGATGGTCTGTATGTTGAAAAAAAAATAATTTGCAAGAAACATTGTGTTTAAACAAAACTTGTATCCTCTTCACAGGATCCGAAAGCAACATGAAGCATGGGTTGACAGGTTACCTTGCTGGATTGTCTGTGTTGGTGGGTGCTCTTGAGTCTCCACGAGTCCTCTCTTGCCTCACACGCTGCCAAGAAGCTCTCGATACTCCGGCCATGGAACTGCTGCAGCCCAGCATGGAACTTCTCACAAACAATGGTATATTTGTTCAGTCTCCACCTATGGTATAGCTCATGTTTAGTTGTGTAGGAGAAGGCTAATATGGATGATGACACAGTAGAAGCTTGAAATGTAAATACAATTAGGCTACTGTGGTTCACAATAATTGAAAATTTGTGCTGTGGCCTATGTAATTAAAGGTAGATATTTATATCTATGTTTTCAGAGATGACACAGATCACAATTGAAGGCAATAATGTGACCAACTTGGAGACTCTTGTCCGGCGCGTTGCTTATGTCAATGGTAGAGACTTCCCCACACCAGGACGCCGGCCTATTGCCCTCACCACTAATATTTTGTACGTATTACTCTAACTGAAGTAGAGATTTAATTCCACTCACGGTAGATGTTTTGTGTACAGCAGTATATTAGGTACAGTATTTGTTGAGGAATTAAATAAAATTAACAGTCCATGTTAGTATATAACGGTTGTAAAGTAAAAGGACACAAGTGCAACTAATGTGACATTTTATTGTGGCAACGTTTCGCTCTCCAGGAGCTTTGTCAAGCCGTAACGGCTTGACAAAGCTCCTGGAGAGAAAAACGTTGCCACAATAAAATGTCACATTAGTTGAACTTGTGTCCTTTTACTTTACCTATTGTTGGTAATTCTACCAACTTTATTACACTATGTAATGGTTGAATAACATATATTTTTACATGTTTAAGTTAGACTTAAACTTGTCCAAAATGCTCTGCATAACCATGGGCTTTCTGCATGACAACCAAATGTCACCCATCTTTGTACAAACCTTGTATCATGTGGAAATATATCTTTGTCTTCTTGCAACACACTGCCTGTATCCCACTGAAGTAGGGTGGCCCAAAAAGAAAAACAAAAATTTCTCTTTTAAAATTTACTATTTTATACAGGAGAAAGGGTTACTATCCCCTTTTATCTTTGTCTTGTGTTATTGTTTTTTTTTTTTTTTTTACGCTGAGTTGTAAGTAACTGAATAATTTTTTAAAGAACAGAGTGCTACATTAAGATTTTTACGCTGAGTTGTAAGTAACTGAATAATTTTTTAAAGAACAGAGTGCTACATTAAGAAAGATAAGACCAGGATTAGGAAGAATTAGGCATTCATTAGTCCAAAAAGGTCAAAGGTGTTAATAGCTGTTCATACTATTGTAGCAATGTAGTGAAGATGAAAACATTTCTGACTGGCCTCAGGATATGCAACTCTTATATAATGTATGAAGCACTAAGGTGCTCAAGTAATGATAGCACTATCAGTTGTATTTTTAGTGAAAGTTTGGGTGATTTGATCATTTGAAGGAAAGGTACGAGATGCACAGTGTTTAGGATGTGGAAGAATCAGAATGTTTGCATGACACATCTGAAGAAGATCAAATTTGATAAAGAATACAGACTTGAACACCTCTTTAATACCAGAAAGACTTCATTCTGCTGGAAGAGG
This sequence comes from Cherax quadricarinatus, assembly GCF_038502225.1. NCBI lineage: Eukaryota > Metazoa > Arthropoda > Malacostraca > Decapoda > Parastacidae > Cherax > Cherax quadricarinatus. Next base: position 61,063,764 of record NC_091298.1, read on the forward strand.
AATCCTAAAACAACATTCTTCTTTAAAAACATAAAAAAGAAGGTCCTGCACCAATAGCATACAAGCCTGACTACCGTGTGTGTATGTTTATTGTACCTGGGAGGAGCACAGACTTGCCAGTTTGTGTTAGAGGTCACTAAACACAGCACAAGCGGTCGGCTGAGTAAAACTCTTCCTTAATGTATCCTTATCAAATTGTTTGTTTAATTCATGTTAAGAACTAATCCCATGTGGGTCATTCAGTGCAAGACATGATGGAGGCTCGATCCTCCATCTGCTCTATCCTTTTTTTTTTTTTTTTATTTATTTTTTTTTTTTTTTTTTTTTTTTTTTTTTATCACACTGGCCGATTCCCACCAAGGCAGGGTGGCCCGAAAAAGAAAAACTTTCACCATCATTCACTCCATCACTGTCTTGCCAGAAGAGTGCTTTACACTACAGTTTTTAAACTGCAACATTAACACCCCTCCTTCAGAGTGCAGGCACTGTACTTCCCATCTCCAGGACTCAAGTCCGGCCTGCCGGTTTCCCTGAACCCCTTCATAAATGTTACTTTACTCACACTCCAACAGCACGTCAAGTATTAAAAACCATTTGTCTCCATTCACTCCTATCAAACACGCTCATGCATGCCTGCTGGAAGTCCAAGCCCCTCGCACACAAAACCTCCTTTACCCCCTCCCTCCAACCTTTCCTAGGCCGACCCCTACCCCGCCTTCCTTCCACTACAGACTGATACACTCTTGAAGTCACTCTGTTTCGCTCCATTCTCTCTACATGTCCGAACCACCTCAACAACCCTTCCTCAGCCCTCTGGACAACAGTTTTGGTAATCCCGCACCTCCTCCTAACTTCCAAACTACGAATTCTCTGCATTATATTCACACCACACATTGCCCTCAGACATGACATCTCCACTGCCTCCAGCCTTCTCCCCGCTGCAACATTCATCACCCATGCTTCGCACCCATATAAGAGCATTGGTAAAACTATACTCTCATACATTCCCCTCTTTGCCTCCAAGGACAAAGTTCTTTGTCTCCACAGACTCCTAAGTGCACCACTCACCCTTTTCCCCTCATCAATTCTATGATTCACCTCATCTTTCATAGACCCATCCGCTGACACGTCCACTCCCAAATATCTGAATACATTCACCTCCTCCATACTCTCTCCCTCCAATCTGATATCCAATCTTTCATCACCTAATCTTTTTGTTATCCTCATAACCTTACTCTTTCCTGTATTCACTTTTAATTTTCTTCTTTTGCGCACCCTACCAAATTCATCCACCAATTTCTGCAACTTCTCTTCAGAATCTCCCAAGAGCACAGTGTCATCAGCAAAGAGCAACTGTGACAACTCCCACTTTATGTGTGATTCTTTATCTTTTAGCTCCACGCCTCTTGCCAAGACCCTCGCATTTACTTCTCTTACAACCCCATCTATAAATATATTAAACAACCACGGTGACATCACACATCCTTGTCTAAGGCCTACTTTTACTGGGAAATAATTTCCCTCTTTCCTACATACTCTAACTTGAGCCTCACTATACTCGTAAAAACTCTTCACTGCTTTCAGTAACCTACCTCCTACACCATACACCTGCAACATCTGCCACATTGCCCCCCTATCCACCCTATCATACGCCTTTTCCAAATCCATAAATGCCACAAAGACCTCTTAGCCTTATCTAAATACTGTTCACTTATATGGGATTAGGTCAGGGGTTTCAAATAGAGTTAGAGCTAAAGAAGGAGTAGCAATAATGTTGAAGGATAAGCTATGGCAGGAAAAGAGGGACTATAAATGTATTAATTCAAGGATTATGTGGAGTAAAATAAAGATTGGATGTGAAAAGTGGGTTATAATAAGCGTGTATGCACCTGGAGAAGAGAGAAGTGTAGAGGAGAGAGAGAGATTTTGGGAAATGTTGAGTGAATGCGTGGGGAGTTTTGAATCAAGTGTGAGAGTAATGGTGGTTGGGGATTTTAATGCTAAAGTGGGTAAAAATGTTATGGAGGGAGTAGTAGGTAAATTTGGGGTGCCAGGGGTAAATGTAAATGGGGAGCCTTTAATTGAGCTATGTGTAGAAAGAAATTTGGTAATAAGTAATACATATTTTATGAAAAAGAGGATAAATAAATATACAAGGTATGATGTAGCACGTAATGAAAGTAGTTTATTAGATTATGTATTGGTGGATAAAAGGTTGATGGGTAGGCTCCAGGATGTACATGTTTATAGAGGGGCAACTGATATATCGGATCATTATTTAGTTGTAGCTACAGTTAGAGTAAGAGGTAGATGGGAAAAGAGGAAGGTGGCAACAACAAGTAAGAGGGAGGTGAAAGTGTATAAACTAAGGGAGGAGGAAGTTCGGGTGAGATATAAGCGACTATTGGCAGAAAGGTGGGCTAGTGCAAAGATGAGTAGTGGGGGGGTTGAAGAGGGTTGGAATAGTTTTAAAAATGCAGTATTAGAATGTGGGGCAGAAGTTTGTGGTTATAGGAGGGTGGGGGCAGGAGGAAAGAGGAGTGATTGGTGGAATGATGAAGTAAAGGGTGTGATAAAAGAGAAAAAGGTAGCTTATGAGAGGTTTTTACAAAGCAGAAGTGTTATAAGAAGAGCAGAGTATATGGAGAGTAAAAGAAAGGTAAAGAGAGTGGTGAGAGAGTGCAAAAGGAGAGCAGATGATAGAGTGGGAGAGGCACTGTCAAGAAATTTTAATGAAAATAAGAAAAAATTTTGGAGTGAGTTAAACAAGTTAAGAAAGCCTAGGGAAAATATGGATTTGTCAGTTAAAAACAGAGTAGGGGAGTTAGTAGATGGGGAGATGGAGGTATTGGGTAGATGGCGAGAATATTTTGAGGAACTTTTAAATGTTAAGGAAGAAACAGAGGCAGTAATTTCATGCACTGGTCAGGGAGGTATACCATCTTTTAGGAGTGAAGAAGAGCAGAATGTAAGTGTGGGGGAGGTACGTGAGGCATTACGTAAAATGAAAGGGGGTAAAGCAGCTGGAACTGATGGGATCATGACAGAAATGTTAAAAGCAGGGGGGGATATAGTGTTGGAGTGGTTGGTACTTTTGTTTAATAAATGTATGAAAGAGGGGAAGGTACCTAGGGATTGGCAGAGAGCATGTATAGTCCCTTTATATAAAGGGAAAGGGGACAAAAGAGACTGTAAAAATTATAGAGGAATAAGCTTACTGAGTATACCAGGAAAAGTGTACGGTAGGGTTATAATTGAAAGAATTAGAGGTAAGACAGAATGTAGGATTGCGGATGAGCAAGGAGGTTTTAGAGTGGGTAGGGGATGTGTAGATCAGGTGTTTACATTGAAGCATATATGTGAACAGTATTTAGATAAAGATAGGGAAGTTTTTATTGCATTTATGGATTTAGAAAAGGCATATGATAGAGTGGATAGAGGAGCAATGTGGCAGATGTTGCAAGTATATGGAATAGGTGGTAAGTTATTAAATGCTGTAAAGAGTTTTTATGAGGATAGTGAGGCTCAGGTTAGGGTGTGTAGAAGAGAGGGAGACTACTTCCCGGTAAAAGTAGGTCTTAGACAGGGATGTGTAATGTCACCATGGTTGTTTAATATATTTATAGATGGGGTTGTAAAGGAAGTAAATGCTAGGGTGTTTGGGAGAGGGGTGGGATTAAATTATGGGGAATCAAATTCAAAATGGGAATTGACACAGTTACTTTTTGCTGATGATACTGTGCTTATGGGTGATTCTAAAGAAAAATTGCAAAGGTTAGTGGATGAGTTTGGGAATGTGTGTAAAGGTAGAAAGTTGAAAGTGAACATAGAAAAGAGTAAGGTGATGAGGGTGTCAAATGATTTAGATAAAGAAAAATTGGATATCAAATTGGGGAGGAGGAGTATGGAAGAAGTGAATGTTTTCAGATACTTGGGAGTTGACGTGTCGGCGGATGGATTTATGAAGGATGAGGTTAATCATAGAATTGATGAGGGAAAAAAGGTGAGTGGTGCGTTGAGGTATATGTGGAGTCAAAAAACGTTATCTATGGAGGCAAAGAAGGGAATGTATGAAAGTATAGTAGTACCAACACTCTTATATGGGTGTGAAGCTTGGGTGGTAAATGCAGCAGCGAGGAGACGGTTGGAGGCAGCGGAGATGTCCTGTTTAAGGGCAATGTGTGGTGTAAATATTATGCAGAAAATTCGGAGTGTGGAAATTAGGAGAAGGTGTGGAGTTAATAAAAGTATTAGTCAGAGGGCAGAAGAGGGGTTGTTGAGGTGGTTTGGTCATTTAGAGAGAATGGATCACAGTAGAATGACATGGAAAGCATATAAATCTATAGGGGAAGGAAGGCGGGGTAGGGGTCGTCCTCGAAAGGGTTGGAGAGAGGGGGTAAAGGAGGTTTTGTGGGTAAGGGGCTTGGACTTCCAGCAAGCGTGCGTGAGCGTGTTAGATAGGAGTGAATGGAGACGAATGGTACTTGGGACCTGACGATCTGTTGGAGTGTGAGCAGGGTAATATTTAGTGAAGGGATTCAGGGAAACCGGTTATTTTCATATAGTCGGACTTGAGTCCTGGAAATGGGAAGTACAATGCCTGCACTTTAAAGGAGGGGTTTGGGATATTGGCAGTTTGGAGGGATATGTTGTATCTTTATATGTTTATGCTTCTAGACTGTTGTATTCTGAGCACCTCTGCAAAAACAGTGATAATGTGCGAGTGTGGTGAAAGTGTTGAATGATGATGAAAGTATTTTCTTTTTGGGGATTTTCTTTCTTTTTTGGGTCACCCTGCCTCGGTGGGAGACGGCCGACTTGTTGAAAAAAAAAAAAAAAAAAATTATATGTTTCACTGTAAACACCTGGTCCACACACCCCCTACCTTTCCTAAAGCCTCCTTGTTCATCTGCTATCCTATTCTCCGTCTTACTCTTAATTCTTTCAATAATAACTCTTCCATACACTTTACCAGGTATACTCAACAGACTTATCCCCCTATAATTTTTGCACTCTCTTTTGTCCCCTTTGCCTTTATACAAAGGAACTATGCATGCTCTCTGCCAATCCCTAGGTACCTCTATCCTTATCGAAACAAAATTACACTAAGTAGGGGGATTACTATAACTAAAAAATCTACTGGTAATACAGGGTGTTTCACTCATAGAAGGCCCAGAGTTGGTATTCAAATAGTTGCAACCATCTTGTTTGTATATTATACAAATAAGATGGTTGCAACTACAGGAGTACCAGCTTGGAGCCTCCTACAAGTGAAACACCTTGTATAATTCAAGTATAAACTCGTGATTGCAAACAAACCATGGTACAGGTGGCACTTGAACTTGTGGCAAGTGAGTTGTAAAACATCAGGCCAGTACATAAGCCCAGTGGCTTATGCACTGGCCTGGAATTTTACCACTCACTTGCCGTGAGTTTGAGCCCCACTCATCCAGTGGTTTAATTTAAGTGTACAGTGGTATCTTGGGATACGAACAGCTCAAAATTTGAACAGTTATGTAAGTGTATTTATGTAAGTGCTTTTGTAAGTGTATTTTTGGGGGTCTGAAATGGATTAATCTAATTGACATTATTCCTTATAGGAACAAATTCGTTCGGTATCGGCACTCAAACAGCCTTCTGGAACGAATTAAATTTGTATCCCGAGGTACCACTGTATTATTATTATTATTATTATTTACTTAGTTTTACTTCAACAGGTGTGATTCTGGAAAGGCACTGAAAGTTGCAACTGCCCAGAGCTTTGTGGTGGTTATGCAGCCACATCAGCCAAGTATTGAGCTCAATGGCACCACCAACTTTGCTGAGGAGTATGAATCATTCCGCCAAGGCCTTCGTGTTTTCCCTGATGTTGGTGTGTATCTGTCAGCAGCTGCTGAGGAAGCCACTGCTCCGACCCCAGGGGGACAACTGGATGAGTGTGTAGTGTCTGTGTACCCACCTCTCAACCCTGACCATGAAACTTTGGTCCTCCCAGACAACCTTATTTCAGAACTTGGATTGGTGTCATCCATCACTAGGCAGGGAGCAACAATATCAGGAGCACACACAACACATCACTACCAGTCCATTCTTCGTCAGATTCATTATGCCAACCGCAAGCCTGCATATTACCTCAACCGTGCATTCAAACTATCTTGCTCTGAGCTGGGTGGCAGATTTACCAGCAATGAATATGTCCAGACGGTTTGTATTATCCTCTTCAATTTTTTTTTTTTTTTTTGCACAAAGTAGGCTTCTGTTACTTAATTCAAGAGTTAAAAATTTGCTGTTATTATTTCCAAAAGCTTTAAAAACTAACTTAACTACAGTTTAAATTTAATCCTTAAACTGTCCAAATGTAGATCTACGTTTTTTCAACATTTGAAAGTATGTAAAAAAAGTAGATCTTCTCTTCTTTTTTTTTACATTTGAAAACGTGTAAAAAAACTTTGATCTACTTTTTTTTTATATTTGAAAATATGTAAAAAAACGTAGATCTACTTTTGGAGCACTACGCATGTGAACGTAAATTTGTTTGGACAGTTTAAGGGTTAACAAATATTTCTGACATATGGTAAGGACTATGTAAAAAGGATTTTTGGAACAACGTATTTTTCAACATATTTTTCCCTTCCCCTTCTCAACTTGCATGTATTATGGGCTTGCTTTTTGAAGTTTTTAAAAAAATTGCTATTAATATTAAAATAAAAAAAATTTGTATACATCATTGAATTCTTACAGGTGACTGTGATCCACCCACAGTTGAGTGTTGACAGGGGTTCAGGTCTAACTGGCAGTAGCAGTCCCTTGGCCAACACCATTCCTGAGAATCCAGGTCACTCTGGCCACACCCACAGCCAGGGCGCAGAGAGTGGTGGCCCCCTTACTCATCACAACCCACTTCCTGTACCAGCCCATGCCAAGATTGCCGCTCACCATGTGGAGCTCAAACCAGCTCATACTGTCAATGACGTCTACTTCACCTCCAATGTCATGGAAGGAGTGGCAGTGAATAGCGCAGGTAAGATCACTATTGCCTATTTTTTTTTTAAATGTATATTTAAAAATTTTAATGATTAGACCTTGTTTGCAGTGAAATCCAATTTATTTGTAGTTTTTTATTTTACAAATGGTAAAGTTGGTATAATGTGTATACAGTGGACCCCCGGTTTATGATATTATTTCATTCCAGAAGTATGTTCAGGTGCCAGTACTGAATGAATTTGTTCCCATAAGGAATATTGTGAATTAGATTAGTCCATTTCAGACCCCCAAACATACGCGTACAAACGCACTTACATAAATACACTTACATAATTGGTCGCATTGGGAGCTGATCGTAAAGCGGGGGTCCACTGTATATGGAAACATGTTCACTTTGTTAGGTTAAAGGACATAGTTACAACTAATGCGACATTTTATTGTGGGAACATTTCACTTTCAATAACAGCTTCATCAAGCCTTTACCAAAGCTCCTGGAGAGTGAAACATTGACACAATAAAATGTCCCATGAGTTGTATCTGTGACTTTTTCATTAATTCTACCATTATGAGCCTGGCCCACAGGCAGGCTCCAGGAGGAGAAAGACTTGAAATTCATCAAAGGTATATATTATTTATGTTCTCTTTGTCAAGGTCAAGAAATGATACTAATATATTACATTAGTATTAGTGATACTGTACATTTCATCACTTGTTTTCTTTAGATATAGAAAAAAGTTATCCCTCATAAGAGTTTAATTCACTGCTGCATATTTCAGTGTATTTTTAAGGTGAGTATGTTAGCATACCTGTCAGTTTCTGTGGTAATCAGATTAGTATGCTGATCTCAAAATATAAAACCATTAATTCTAAATTCATGCTTTTTTTTTATAACATTTTTCAAAAACAGAATGATACACGATTCTCGGTATACCCAACTTATTTTTGTGTTTAATGTTATGAAGGTTCCATGTACCTCTTACAACAACAACTTAGTTATTAATTATTATTATTATGTGATAATTTCAATAATGGTGCCACAGGTAACTAATAAAGAAAAATGGGAAACTTTAGCCAAAGACCATGTATCAAGGCAATAGTTAAAGAACTACTATGTTTCATGTGTCTTTTTCCCTTTCTCCATATTTTTTTTAGTGGGCACGTGTGTACAGAATTTTGTTGCGGAAGCTTAACGTAGTATTTTTACTGAATATTACATATAATGTGACTACCAAATTCTTTTTTCTGTTTGTGAATTAATGTATCTGTCTGTATCTGATTTATCGTTCATGAGGGGCAGATATTGTCTGGCATTATCTCCAGGCATCTCTAATGCCTTTGAGTTTTAAAAACATGAAGGAACAGCTGTAAATTAGCCAAGGAATTCCACATGTTGGCTTGCCTGTCAGATAAATAAATGAAGCGTTTGGAACTTGCCTGCATTAATAAGAAAGTGAGGAATGATTGAAGATTACCTCACCTTTCATGTTGAAGGCAGCAATTGGTAGGGAAAAAATGAAAAGGTAACTTCTGAAGCTCAGATAAGGAAACTGCAGTGGGCAAAAACGTGGGAATGGTGTACTGGATTTTGAAAGTACAGTTTGGAGGCAGAGGAAATGAAGACCACTAACATGCACTGCTTTATATTTATCCTCTTCCCTCTCTCTCTTCCCTTCCCATCAACACAAAACATTTGGGAAAAAGACTTTTTTTTTTCCTCAACAAGTCGGCTGTCTCCCACTGAGGCAGGGTGACCCAAAAAAGAAAGAAAATCCCCAAAAAGAAAATACTTTCATCATCATTCAACACTTTCACCACACTCACACATTATCACTGTTTTTGCAGAGGTGCTCAGAATACAACAGTTTAGAAACATATACGTATAAAGATACACAACATATCCCTCCAAACTGCCAATATCCCAAACCCCTCCTTTAAAGTGCAGGCATTGTACTTCCCATTTCCAGGACTCAAGTCCAACTATATGAAAATAACCGGTTTCCCTGAATCCCTTCACTAAATATTACCCTGCTCACACTCCAACAGATTGTCAGGTCCCAAGTATCGTTCGTCTCCATTCACTCCGATCTAACATGCTCACGCACGCTTGCTGGAAGTCCAAACCCCTCGCCCACAAAACCTCCTTTACCCCCCTCTCTCCAACCCTTTCGAGGACGACCCTTACCCCTCCTTCCTTCCCCTATAGATTTATATGCTTTCCATGTCATTCTACTTTGATCCATTCTCTCTAAATGACCAAACCACCTCAACAACCCCTCTTCTGCCCTCTGACTAATGCTTTTATTAACTCCACACCTTCTAATTTCCACACTCCGAATTTTCTGCATAATATTTACACCACACATTGCCCTTAGACAGGACATCTCCGCTGCCTCCAACCGTCTCCTCGCTGCTGCATTTACCACCCAAGCTTCACATCCATATAAGAGTGTTGGTACTACTATACTTTCATACATTCCCTTCTTTGCCTCCATAGATAACGTTTTTTGACTCCACATATACCTCAACGCACCACTCACCTTTTTTCCCTCATCAATTCTATGATTATCCTCATCCTTCATAAATCCATCCGAGAACACATCAACTCCCAAGTATCTGAAAACATTCACTTCTTCCATACTCCTCTTCCCTAATTTGATATCCAATTTTTCTTTATCTAAATCATTTGATACCCTCATCACCTTACTCTTTTCTATGTTCACTTTCAACTTTCTACCTTTACACACATTCCCAAACTCATCCACTAAACTTTGCAATTTTTCTTTAGAATCTCCCATAAGCACAGTATCATCAGCAAAAAGTAACTGTGTCAATTCCCATTTTGAATTTGATTCCCCATAATTTAATCCCACCCCTCTCCCGAACACCCTAGCATTTACTTCTTTTACAACCCCATCTATAAATATATTAAACAACCATGGTGACATTACACATCTCTATCTAAGACCTACTTTTACCGGGAAGTATTCTCCCTCTCGTCTACACACCCTAACCTGAGCCTCACTATCCTCATAAAAACTCTTAACAGCATTTAGTAACTTACCACCTATTCCATATACAGTGGACCCCCGGTTAACGATATTTTTTCACTCCAGAAGTATGTTCAGGTGCCAGTACTGACCGAATTTGTTCCCATAAGAAATATTGTGAAGTAGATTAGTCCATTTCAGACCCCCAAACATACACGTACAAACGCACTTACATAAATACACTTACATAATTGGTCACATTCGGAGGTAATCGTTATGCGGGGGTCCACTGTACTTGCAACATCTGCCACATTGCTCCTCTATCCACTCTATCATATGCCTTTTCTAAATCCATAAATGCAATAAAAACTTCCCTACCTTTATCTAAATACTGTTCACATATATGCTTCAATGTAAACACTTGATCTACACATCCCCTACCCACTCTGAAGCCTCCCTGCTCATCCGCAATCCTACATTCTGTCTTACCTCTAATTCTTTCAATTATAACCCTACCGTATACTTTTCCTGGTATACTCAGTAAACTTATTCCTCTATAATTTTTACAATCTCTCTTGTCCCCTTTCCCTTTATATAAAGGGACTATACATGCTCTCTGCCAATCCCTAGGTACCTTCCCCTCTTTCATACATTTATTAAACAAAAGTACCAACCACTCCAACACTATATCCCCCCCCTGCTTTTAACATTTCTGTCATGATCCCATTAGTTCCAGCTGCTTTACCCCCTTTCATTCTACGTAATGCCTCACGTACTTCCACCACACTTACATTCTGCTCTTCTTCACTCCTAAAAGATGGTACACCTCCCTGGCCAGTGCATGAAATTACCGCCTCCCTTTCTTCTTCAACATTTAAAAGTTCCTCAAAATATTCTCGCCATCTACCTAATACCTCCATCTCCCCATCTACTAACTCCCCTACTCTGTTTTTAACTGATAAATCTATACTTTCCCTAGGCTTTCTTAACTTGTTTAACTCACTCCAAAATTTTTTCTTATTTTCATTAAAATTTCTTGACAGTGCCTCTCCCACTCTATCATCTGCTCTCCTTTTGCACTCTCTCGCCACTCTCTTCACCTTTCTTTTACTCTCCATATACTCTGCTCTTCTTATAACACTTCTGTTAATGATTATTTGGGTGAGAATAGCAACCTTTTGAATATAAAAAATGCAGTGTTGAAAATATTGAGCACTTCTTAGCCAATCAGGTTTGTTGATGTAGTGTAGAAATGATTGGAAAAGTAGCAAGAGTTCAAACTAGGGATGTGTAAGATGTAATAAGGTATTATAGGTGCTGACTGTGTATCCTACTTGTGGCCGACAGACCTGTATGGGGGTAGCAGGACTCAGGCTGCTGTGCTGGCGGCGGGTGAGCTCAATACATGCCATGTACTGTTGGCTCTATAGAGGAATAATTCATAGCACTTACTTGGGGCTTATATGCAGGCTGCTTATTGTAAAAGAAAAAAAAAGTGTATTTTGTTATTTCTAAGATCTGGTAATATAGTCCCGGGAAACTATCGAATAAAAGATGTATTTCATCTCAGTACAATGTACAGTATTCAGATTTCAGGAAATTTGCTCTCACCTTTTTGTTTATTTGCAAATAAATTGTATTGGTATTTAATATTGCTGATATATCTCTGCCACTTTGCTTTCATGTGAAAATAGCTTCTCTGATAATATAGCACACCAGCCTGGATTTTGCCCTTGCTTGTAAAACTTGCACCATTGTCCAGAACCACATACAAAGAAGTGAGCTAGATGTTTCGCACATTTATCCTGAACTTCTCAGTTTCACGTTCAGGATTATAGCACAGCTGCACAAATAGGGCACTAGTATGATTGTAAAATACAAAATGTAAAATGTGTAGTATTTATCTCCTAGCTCCTATAACTGTCTTTATATGAGATAGCATTGTTTGCCCATTATTGCAACTAGTTCTAGATGTCTGGCTGTAAATATTTTGAAATGCCACAAGTACCATAGCAATATAAGTGATGTAAAGCAAAGAGCAGAATAAGGGCTATTGAAATGGTTTGCTCCTACAGAAAGAGATGCACAAAATCATTAGGTTCACTAATGCCCCAACACCAGCCTTATACAAGTGCAATGATCACCAGTTTGACAAGTGCATGGATTGGCAGACTAAAACAGGTGCACAGATCACCAGTCTTAGAAGTGCACAGATTGCCAGCCTTACACAAGTGCACAGATTGCCAGCCTAACACAAGTGCACATATTACCAGTTATACATAAATGCATGGATCACCATCATACATTAGTGTTCAGATCACCAGTCATACACAAGTACGAGGATCACCAGCCATACACAAGTACAAGGATCACCAGCCATACACAAGCAAAAAGATCACCATCCATGCACAAATACAAGGATCACCAGCCATGCACAAATACAAGGATCACCAGCCATACACAAGTACAAGGATCACCAGCCATACACAAGTACAAGGACCACCAGCCATACACAAGTACAAGGATCACCAGCCATTCACCAGCACAAGGATCACCATCATATGCAAATACAAGGATCACCATCATATGTAAATACAAAGATCACCATCATATGCAAGTACAAGGATCACCAGCCATACACTAGCACAAGGATCACCAGCCATACACTAGCACAAGGATCACCAGCCATACACAATCACAAGGATCACCGTTACATGCAAGTACAAGAATCGCCAACCATACACAAGTATCAAATTACAGCCATACAAACATTTAGGAATTACCAGCCATACACAAGCACACCGATCACCAGTCATACACACATCAAGCATCTCCAACCATACAGAGGTGCAAGGATGATAACCATACACAAGTACAGTGGACCCCCGGTTTACAATCAGCTCCCAATGCCACCAATTATGTAAGTGTATTTATGTAAGTGCATTTGTATGTGTATGTTTGGGGGTCTGAAATGGACTAATCTAATTCACAATATTCCTTATGGGAACAAATTCGGTCAGTACTGGCACCTGAATATACTTCTGGGATGAAATAATATCGTAAACCGGGGGTCCACTGTACAAGGATCACCAACCAAGCACCAAACAACCAGTCAGACACATGTTCATGAATTAAATGCCCTTGTATCATACCTGTACTTACCATGATCAGACCACAAGCACCAATATGTAATTAGCATAGTAATTTTGTTCTGTAACACTATTTACATAAACATTTTAAACGCATTAATTTACAGCAAACATTAACTTAAAAATACGTATACGCAGAGATCTTAATGAAATAAACCTTTTAAATAATATAGTCGTTGTTTGGCAGTGATTATCAACAAACCCTTCAGTCCAGTAAACCAACACTTAAACCCACTCAGGTTTTTTTTTTTTTATATTTTGTAATTAAGAATAAAGTTGATTTACACTAATAATCCTGGTGTATAACTTTTTTTTTTGTATGGGATAAAAAAGATTGTGTTATGGCCAACTGTATATGGGTGTAGTGCCTGCAGTTTAAAAGTTGGATGGGGATATTACCATTGAGTGGGTTAACATGGAACTTTAATGCCTGTGCCATTTTGGAAATAAGTAAGTTTATTCAGGTATACACAAATACAGTTACATAGATTATCATACATAGCAGCATATGTGTAGAGAACCTGGGATAACCCAAAAAAGTCGGACAGAGTGACTTATTTCCATTGGGGTCCTTTATATAATGAAGTTTGTGAGTAATGATGAATGATCTTCAGTATTATTTCAGTAATAATGATACTCATGTTTAGATGTGCTATTAAATAATTTAGTATAGCTTTTGTGAGGTCAAAAGTACGCTTGACTTCTCAGACATTAAAATGTCAGTCTGTCTGTATCTCTGATGCTCTTTTTTTCTCTTATGATCTTACCTTTAAGAAAGTGGCCAAAATGTAATAATAACCTCTAGGCATTCCTGCTCCTCGACTAAAAATGGTTCGCCTTATGGTATTTTGACTTTATGATGATGCAAGAGCAATTACTTTCCTGATGAAACTTAAAGATAATTACCCAGCATGAAGGCGGCAAGTCCATAACTTGTAGTCATTTATTTACTTTTCATTACTGGTATTTAATTAGTTACAATAATTATTTGTTTATATACTCATTCAGCGATAGTAGTTATTTATTTATTTACTCATTCAGTGATAGTAATTATCTATGTATTTATTTAGCATATTCATATTCGACATACGTATTTTCAACTTAGGATGGATTTGTCAAAACATAACCCCATCATAAGTCAAGGAGCACCTGTACTTTCTGTGTGTCCTCATAGAATCTTTCTTATATGTCCTGTACCCCACATATCCTTACCACACTACAGAATATTAATATTAACCTGCTTTACTACTAATTCCACCTCTCCTTCCTTTTGTCACTCCTATCTTCCATACCATTTCTTGTGAATTTTCTCTCCCTTGTTTCTTAATTATACTGCATCCATTTTTTAGTTCTCTTTTGTAGCCTCAGCTTTAGATTTGTGTCTAATTCCATGGCCAAATTTTTCTTCCAAAGGCCAGGGTTGTAGGAATAATTTTTTTCAATGCTCTGGCCTTGTAGGAGTAGTCTAATCAGAAAATACATTTCAACAGAGCTAAAGATCTTGTTGAAAAGACCTGTTTTAACTAAAACAACTTATAATTTAAAAAAAAAATTTTACTGCAACACGTAATGGTTACTTTATCTTGCTTAGGAAAGGTAATTCAAAAACAAATGAGTTGATATATTTTCTTGAAAGATACTTTCACTCTGGTAAAACAAACTTGATACTGTGCTTATATGATTATGTGAATGTTTTAATGAGCTTATTATAATAATTCTCCAGTTTGGAAAGTCTCTGAGTTTGAATAGATCATTTAGAAAACCAACAAGTTGATAAATGAGACACTTGTCCAACATTTGGTTATCTTTATTCTGGAAATGTTTTGCCAGCCAGTGGCTTCTTCAGTCTAGTGCTGAGAAGCAGTGATACGTTTCCAGAATAAAGATAGCCAAATGTTGCATGAGGGTTTCATTTATGGTATCTTAAGTTAATTGTTTGCAGTGTGACAGCCAAAGGAGCCATGTGTTCAAGACTGTAAGGTGGCCTTTTTTGGATCTAGCGACAGACTATAATACAAGATTATGAAGTGATGAAGGCACTTTGAATGTTTTGAGCATGATGGTACATTGCTAAACTAGTTTTCTGTGATACTTTAAAGCATGAGAATTGTAAAAGAAAAATATGTGAATATGACATCTTTTAGAGCTTAGAAAATGTTGGAGTAATTGGGACAGTACATTAACTTGCAGTATGTTTCCTTCCCCTTTTGGTGGGAAAAGTGCCTCCCACTTTCAACATTAAGAAATGTAGTAACCTCTGTTTTCCTTTCAAGGAAAACAAATAATGGATTGATTGTTACAGTGCCTGCACTCTAAAGGGGGATTTTGGGATATTTACTGTTTAGAGTGACATCTAAACTGTCGTATCTGCAGGCCTCTGGCAAAACAGGGATGGTGTGAATGATAGTGAAAGTGTTTCTGTTTTGGGTCTCCCTGCCTCGGTGGTAGACAGCCAGCATGTTAAAAATTTACTGTATCAGTGCCATGGTATTGAACTCTACCGTACAGCTCACTTTTGCATATTATGTTTTGCAGATCAGCTGAAGACTGGTAACAAAGGTGTTCCCAGTTAACGTTAGAATGACATAATTACTATGATGCTTATTCTTGTAAATAAATCCATTGATTATAACAGGACATGCAGTGACGATCATCATTGTTGTGTGTGTGGGCTTCCTGGTGTTTATGGTGGTGCTGGGTGTAATCCGTGTTCGTGCTGCCCACACCCGTCATGCTCACGAAGATGTGGCCGATGCAGAGATGGCATGGGATGATTCCTCGCTTAACATCACAGTTAACCCCATGGAGGTATTTATTTGATGTTTTCTCAGTTTAATCTATACTTTTGATTCATGACTGAAACATTGTCGTAAGCTCCTCTCTCTTATGTTTGTGTATGTATGTATGTACATACATACACACACGTGTGTATTATATATATATATAATACACACACACACACATACATACGGCCGACGTGTTAAAAAAAAAAATACGCACACACACGTATGTACCTCATTGATTTTCTGTATAATTGTTTGCCAATGTCCACAGTTCTCAAGATTGTCAGATCATGGCATCATATCTTTGGGCCAGGGCCACTAAACAAAAGGTCACAATGGGACCCCTGTGTGTTTTAACTGTAAGCCAGACTGTTTATTGCTGTATTTTCTAAGCAAAATGTGTATCTCGTCATATGAAGGTAAATTGCCTAAGGTGTACTCTTAGAATGCCTGGTAGCAGAGAGGCTTTTAAATACAATGTTTCATCTTAAGGCTCAGCTTCGGCAATATATTTGTGTATTCCTGTAAACTAGCCTTGGGTAAAATGTATTAAGAGGATTCTCTGCTACCACTCTCTTTATTTTCCTTTGCATGAACATTGTCAAAATAATTGAGTTCCCATCTAAATGGAAGAAATATGCATTGTTAAACATTTTTTTTTATCAATGCGTACATAGCCAAGTATATGTTGCAAGTGCTGTATATGGAATAGGTAGTAAGTTACTAAATGCTGTAAAGAGTTTTTATGAGGATAGCGAGGCTCAGGTTAGGGCATGTAGAAAAGAGGGAGATATTTCCCAGTAAAAGTGGATCTTGGACAGGGATGTGTGGTGTCACCATGGTTCCTGAAATTGTAATGACACGATTGCAAACAAACCATACCGCGGGTGGGGTTTGAACCCATGGTCAGAGAGTCTCAGAACTCCAGACTGCCGCGTTAGTCACTGGGCCAGCTAGCTTCAATAAGATTCATCCAACTAAGTATATTTCTACACCATAGGAAGGTTAACATTGGAAAACCGGTTATTTTTATATAGCCGGACTTGAGTACTGGAAATGGGAAGTATGATGCCTGCACTTTAAAGGAGGGGTTTGGGATATTGGCAGTTTGGAGGGATATGTTATATATCTTTATATATGCTTCAAAACTTGTATCTGGGAGCCTCTGCAAAGACAGTGATTATGTATGAGGTGAAAGTGTTGAATGATGATGAAAGTATTTTCTTTTTTGGAGATTTTCTTTCTTCTTGGGTCACCCTGCCTCGGTGGGAGACAGCAAACTTGTTGAAAAAAAAAAAATAATAAATAACCTACAATTAAAGTAGGCCCTCCTGGGTGAAAGTTATACACCCTCAATCTTGGCACTTTGAAATTAATTAAGCAATGATTTATTAATGCTGGTCTGCAGACATGATTGTTTGCAAATACTCACACAAAAAAATTAATTAAAAATGTTCCAAGCCAGTTTTGCACTAAATGCATTGATAGTTTATATCTTCATTTTATGCAATTGGGGAGAGTTCATATTTGTTCGGTAGAGGCTGGTAAAGAATTTTAGATCTAATATTGACATTGTTCTGTTGTTCTTGGATGGCCCATCTATCCACATCCAATACCTGTCAGGGGTTGATGGGTGGGGGAACACACACACAGATGGTTGAGATGCCAGTGTGTTGGTTGGGTTGCCAAGGAGTCTTTGGAGACAAGAGACCCTCCAGTCTCTGACTGGTGGTCATGGAGAAGAGGACAAGGGTATGAGTGAATGATCTCCTTTTTTTCTCCCCCTACTCTAGCTCAGCCTGATGCACTACACTTTCACCACGACCCTTCCTCCCCATACAGTTATTCTCGCTATGCCTTCCCTACACCATATGCCCAGACACCTAATACCTTGCTATAACAGTGAGAGGGTATAGAACATGTGGAAGTGTGTTGTTTCAAATACAATGGGAAGGAGAATGGAAGAGAAGAGAATAGGAGGGAACAGGAGGGAGAGAAGAGAAGAGCTTGTACAAGTAGTACAGTGGTACCCCGAGTTTCGGCCATAATTCGTTCCAGAAGGCTGTTCGAGTGCCGTTACTGAACAAATTTGTTCCCATAAGGAATAATGTAAATTACATTAGTCCATTTCAGACCCCCAAAAATACACTTACAAAAGCACTTACAGTAATACACTTACATAATTATTCGAGTTGGGATCTGTATGAAACTCAAGGTACCACTGTACTACAAACTAGATACAGACTAATATATCTCAGTAACCCATCTCCAGTTATATGAGTGGTGTCCTTGGGAAAATTAGTTCAAATTCCAAAGCACTCGAGTAAGAAACAGTTTTCAAGAACACTTTAGGATCATAAATGGGGATGTACTATATAACAAATGTCCTACTTAATTTTCATTCACTTTTTTATTGTGGTGGATAATATCTACTGCTACATATTATTATTAATTTGTCAGGGAATAGCACCTGATGTGGGTCTTCATGATGATTCTCTCAACAACTCATAAAGACATAGCTGTTGCTTAAATAGCTGTGTCCTTGACTCAGGGTTACAGATTTAGTGTAAGCTGTACACTTATTCCAATAGGCATCATTTACCAATATAGGGCATTTTAAATGCTTACACATTGCCCAGTGAACATGTTCATTATCTCAAATACTCTACCTCAAGAGGTTACCCTGCATGTTTTTTATGTTTTTTCAACATGGTGGCAGTCTTCTATCAAGGCAGCGTGACCCAAAAAAGAAAACCATAAAGTTTATCTTCTTTTTGCATTTAGTAATTTATACAGGAGAAAGGGTTTACCCTGCATTTATAAACTGCAATTCACTTTTGTTTCAGCAACAACTGGAACTAGCAGAAACACAGCGTCTAAGAGACGAAGATGATGACGACGACGATTCATCAGACGATGGCAGCAACTTTAACGATGATGTGGATTCATCGGATGAAGATGAAGGGAAGCCCAAAGACCTGGAGTGGGATGATTCTACCCTCAAGATATAAGATTTTTTATTATTTTTTTAGTTGTCTTGATTGAGTACCTACAGAGACACAGTGGGCTGGGTCATAAATGACAGAATGATCACATCCTTCTTTAGTCTAACCCAAAATTTTAGTATTTTTTTTTTTAATTGATTTAGAAAATGTATAAAAAGCTAATAATTGCCCTTAACAGACTAATGCGACTGTAAAGTGCCAGCTAAGCATTCTCCGCATTTCTTTTTTTACTTCCACGAGTAGCTGGTCACTCTTTCCTGCCAAGCATTTCAATTTTGCTGTCACCCAGATGACTAACCTTCAGAAGATGAGCTTGGAGTGCCAGTCGTTCATTCATCAGTCCTGTATAGGGGCGTCGTAAGTGTCTCAAGAGATAGTAGAGGATTATATGCCTGCAATATTCTTTAGGGAATACTGTATTGCATGCAAAAAGTTCCTGTTTTGGGAATAGTCATACATGCCACTAGTTATTATGACTTTTTTTTTTTTTTTTTTGTTGCACCAATATTTTAGACGTATGATAGAATGTATATCACTTGCAAAATTTTATAAATTGTCTGAACATTGAAGGGTCTGTCTATGTTGAGTCACCCTGCCAAGATGCGAGATGGCCAGAATGTTAAAAATAAATAAATATAAATACACATATATATATACATATACATATTCACATATACATATTCGCATACACATACCATAACATACATGCATACATTAAACAGTTCCAGGATATAATGGCAGATGTTGGTTCATTTAAATGATGGGTCAGCTTGTACCTAGTGTAATATAGTGTTGTAAATGATTGTACAACACATTCCTCAGGCAGGTACTCTGAAGACATTGTTGTCTTTGTGACACTGAAGGTTGCTAGCAGATGTCCCTCACTTGGTGTAGTCCTCATGACTGAGAAGAGTAATAAAAGCAATCTTAAGAGTTGGATTTGGAAGTAGTTCCTGGAGGTGCAATTGGGAGACTTTGTATCCAGTTTAGTATAATTATATTTTTGAAGGGTGTGGTGGCAGCTTGTGCATTGGCAAAGACAATGACCTGGCAATATTTGCACGGAATGATAGAAATGTTTACATATCTCAACCTGCCTATATTATTTGGTATCATATTACTTTGTAGAATAATCAATATAGCAAGATATATGTATTTAGTAGTCCAATGTAGTCCAAAAATGAAGTGTTTAGTCACAAGCTATGTAAAAACAAAATACAATAATTTTGCTAATATTAATCTTTTTAAGGTGCCAGAATGTGAAGGACAAAAGATACTGGAGAAAGTATCATATGTGTGATATACAAACGTGTCACTTCACAGAAAGCCCGAGCTGGCAACCAGGCACAGGGATGGCTCTCCTACGTTGCATTTTAATGATGTGTGAGGAAAAATGGACCCTGTGGATTGTTAATGCATGGCCCAGTCACTTGACATGATGCAAATCTAGGCAAGAGGCATATCTTAAGGTGTATTATTTTCTTTATTTAGAATGTACATTTTTTGTCTGGAGATACTATTTATTCTCAGAAGGCCTTATGTACTTACAGAGAGTCGAGAGGCTTGATAGCGGCTTGACAGCACGTGTTTTAGACCTCAGGTTATCTTAGCCAGTGTGGGAGAACTATCGCTGTGTTTCACAGACTACTCCTCTCATATTGTCAGATTTTAGCATTTGCACAGCAAATCTTAAACCCAGGAGTCTTCTGCTGGTTGCTTCACATCTCTGCTATTCAGAAAACTAACACATATCATTGCTTTTATGTTCATATGTTATATTAACATCATCTTTTCTTTTAACTCTTTGTTACCAGGATCAGTGAATGTTACACAGAAATTGTGGATCTTCTGGCAGATGCAATATTGCATTTAGGTCGATATGAGAGGACAGTCTGTGTTGAATCTTTTTTATAAATATTAACCACTATCTTTTACATATTAACCTGAGTTTGAAGTTTAAGACAACATCTGTTTCAGCTCACAGTGGAAGACAAAGTTTATCAATTCAATATTTTCATTACATAACTGTATAAAGCTGAAGCTTTAGCTGTAAATTTTAAGATAGCTTCTTGTCTGACAGTGTGAGATGAGCAATAATTTGGTTATATTGTGGTTGGTATGTATCAGAAAACATGATCTATAATAAAATAGTAGGTCTCCTGTAGAGATAGCTAAGCAGCACACTTTTGTTATATTATTCTTGGCAGCCGTTTAAAATATAATTAATCTGAGAGCTTACTTAAAAATCCAGTACTAACTCTTGAAATAAAGTGTGTTTGTTGAAGCATTTTATAGAAGGCCTTCTATCTTTTGTAAATTAAATCTGTACAATGAGTCCCATCGTCAACCTTTCCTATGTCGCTTCTCAATTGTACTGCTATCCTGACATGTACTTATGGTAGCATATATTTGCCAGGATATCTACAAGCTCTTAGATAATAACAATCAAAAGGTTATCCTAAGTGTAAATGTGGAGAGGTTCGTGATTGCGACCTTTGATTAGAAGTTCTGTACGGCACATTTTCATATTAATAACACACAAAATGTGTTTTATGGAAGTACTATCCAAGGCTCAAAGATCACATCACATCTTAAATTGCAGCATTCAGGGCAACAGCCACCTTACTAGACCTCTTTCAAAATATCAAGTGCAGTGTAAACATATTGCATTGCAGTTTTAATATGCTGATCATCATTTGATATGATATGGTGATTCTTTGTATGAAACTAGTGCTTTGTGGCATCAGTTATACCCATCACTGAAGGTGCATAATTGATCATTTTTGGAAGTCGTCTGTCAAATCCTTGTTGCGCCGTTTGTTGAGATTGTTAGCTCGTATATGAAATTCTCAGTGTTGATGTAAAATATGTAATGAGTACAGATAATCTGTGACGAATCGGTAATGGATCTGTAACATTCCGTTGTAGATGACAGCAGCTGTTTTGTTGTTTGAATGATAGACTTAAAGGACCAGGTTTTTTTGTTTTCAAGGCGGCACGCATCCCTCCCTAAAGAACAAAATTTAGTTTGTGTACTTGCTTATCTTGTAGGATCTGTATAGAGCAGCAAGCAGCAGTTGCCTAACAGAGAGTCATCAGCAACTTTGTTTCTTTTAACAGTTCTATGCTTCTTGCTTGTGCTTTTATGAAAGTCACAGATAAGCTT
The DNA here is from genome assembly GCF_038502225.1 of Cherax quadricarinatus. Taxonomy (NCBI): domain Eukaryota; kingdom Metazoa; phylum Arthropoda; class Malacostraca; order Decapoda; family Parastacidae; genus Cherax; species Cherax quadricarinatus. Next base: position 61,085,838 of record NC_091298.1, read on the forward strand.
TTAGTTAGCATATAAAGTTTTGTTAGGACTTAACCATAAACATGAATCATGATAGTTTTATTTTGATACCTCACAAAGCAAGATTTGCCAGGATTTTTGTAATGCAGCCATTTGTAAAGGAACTACCATGCACCAGTGACACCAAATTACAAAAAAAGGGGGCGGGTATACATAAAAAAATTCTATGTTGCAAATGTTAAACAATTACAATACTATGTGTATGTATGCATATTCTGTATGTATGCATATATGCACAAAATAACCACATCGTAGCCAGCACTTTTTCATGGGTTTACAATAATGGAATGGAATAATATCAGCCCAGGAAGGCAAGTCTACGGAGGCATCCCACAAGGAAGAGAGTCATGTGAGGCCACCTAGCCTGACTGCCAGGTGCTAGATGTCAAAGGTTCAAGGAAGTGTTTTAAGAAACAGCAGAAAAAGACATTCCATAAGTGTTATAGGTGTGATAATAAACAGGAGAATACATCATTAATAACGTGTCAAGAATCAAGAAAGAGCCAACGAACCTGGTAGGATGCCTCCGTAGACACACCTACCTGGGCTGATATTTATTCCTTTCCATTATTGCAAACTCTTGAAAATGTATTGGTTGCAACATGAAAGGCCTAGATTTATCATTCAACTTCCCCCTGTGGTGGTTTTGTGTGTGTGTATATATATACATATGTATACTTACAATATACAGTATATAATCATAAGAGTTATTAAATTTGTAATAAATTAATTAATTTGTGGAAGAAGTTTGTGAAATTCGACTTGAAAGAGTACAGTACAGTAATTAATGACTAATTGTTTACAGTAATTTTTTGGCGGCACTGGTGAAACGAGGCAAAAGAAGGGTTGGGATGGCGCTGGCCGCAGGGTGTAGGCAGTCTGCACAAAACCCCTGGCTTATGTAATCCGTCATCAATAAAAAACCTACACCCAATAAATTTTCTTTATGAGCCTTATTAGATATGCTGATTTATGTCATATATATACATGCAGTTTTATTGGCTAATTGAAATATAGTTCAAGTTCATCAGGCTTCCAGTGAGCAGGAACCAAGGTAAAGTGGCTTTTAAAAAAGTCAGAATAAAAAGTTGAGTATGAGACACGCTTGAACCACTCGACGGCAGAAGAGGAATGAAAACGACTTTGGAGTAATAATGTGGGAACACCTTGTGTTGCAAGCTCACAAGTGTTACAATCACATCTGCAGAGGATATGGTAGGCAGTTCACCTCTTCCCCTCTACCATGTTTCTCCTTTGCCTTGCTTCTACATGTTCATAAATTTCCCTGATTATGTATAATAATAGTTGGGTATGCATTGACACTTTTCACTTTTGCCTGTCTTCTCTTCACCTGAGAAAAAGGTTACCTGCTGGTCCACACTACCATTAATGTCTAACTTCAATTAGTCATACAGTTTTTTTCCTGAGCGGAATATAACTGAAAATATTTTCTGATGAAAACAGACTTGTATTCACGTCCTGTGTTAGCCATAGCATCAACTTTCCTACCTCATGTGTCCAGGTTTACTGCCCATGTGAAGTATTCTGCACAAGCTGTTGCCTACCCAAGTTGTGGGTAGTAAATTCCCATGCCCAGCTAAATGCAGTGCTGCACAACTGTACAGCCTCTCCTCACTTATCAACGGAGTTCCGTTCCTAAGACCATGTCGGTAAATGAATCCGTCGCCAAGCAAGGAGCATACTATAATGGTAGTGGGTTTGTGTCAACCATTTTTTATATTGTTTTAATGTCACCTTTACACCATTTATAACATTTTTAGTATATATTTGAATGTTTATACAGCAGTGTACTGTATATTGGAATAAAAAGAGTAGAGGAAATCAGCTCTAATATACATTATTTAAGTATGCATACTGGCCAGAGAGCCCGTCATAAGTCCGAGTCATCAGTAAATGAGTACATCGCTCAGTGAGGAGAGGCTGTATTTTTCAGAGACAATCTGCTTCACACAGTCTTTTAAAAGTTAGAGTATTTAAAATGATTTATAAAGTCTGTTCAATTTTGTCTTCTCTTAAGAAATCATTATTTTTAATAATTATACCTGGACCAATGTCAGTTCTCAAACTCCTATCAGCTATTGTATTGTTCTGTATTTTTTCCATTGCTCTACATTTTGATTCAATGATTCTGGATGATCTCACAGCAGTAATTGTACTGCATGAGCATGTTTGATAGGAGTGAATGGAGACAAATGGTATTTGGGACCTGATGATCTGTTGGAGTGTGAGTAGGGTAATATTTAGTGAAGGGATTCTTAGAAACCAGTTATTTTTATATAGCCGGACTTGAGTCCTGGAAATGGGAAGTACAATGCCTGCACTCTAAAGGAGGGGTTCGGGATATTAGCAGTTTGGAGGGATACGTTGTGTATCTTTATACATATATGCTTCTAAGCTTCTAAACTGTTGTGTTCTGAGCACCTCTGCAAAAACAGTGATTGTGTGTGAGTGAGGTGAAAGTGTTGAATGATGATGAAAGTATTTTCTTTTTGGGGATTTTCTTTCTTTTTTGGGTCACCCTGCCTCGGTGGGAGACGGCCAACTTGTTAAAAAAAAAAAAGCCATCACTCGCCTGTGGTCACAGGAATCTGGGAATTACCTCTCTCTGTTGTATCTGTTCACCTCTGGCAAGACTGTGATAGTGTGAATGATGATGAAAGTGTTTCTTTTTCAGGTCACTTTTTCTTGGTGGGAGATGTTAAAAAAAAGTCATCACCATTTTAGTCCTTTTTTAGGGCCTCTTCACCCTCTTAAAATTCCAGTTTTAATATGATGACTGGTTTCTATGCATTGTCCTTTTCTTTATCCCTTCTACTTTTGTTACAACCCTATATTACCACCTTATTTTCTGCTATTGCTGTCAGTCTCATAGGACTTAGGAAGGTGTATTCTTAAATGAATATCTTCGTGCGCTATGTTTTCTCTCTTGTTAACAGATCCAAGAAACTGAAGCTACCCCTATTCCTTAAGTCTGATGACCTCCCATTCCCAGGGTGCTGTATAACCCCCTGCGATTTTAGCATGTTCATCCCGTATGAATGTAATACTGATTTCTTTTTCTCGGTGTTAAATTGGCTTACCAAGCATCTGTGCCACAACATATATTGTGTATAGCCTTTTTTCTTGTAGAATATTTTTTTTTAATTTTCTTTCTACACCCTATTTTGTCTTGTTCTAACATGTTCTGCATGTAACTAGCAAAGTGTAAATATTGGTGCCACAGTTCTTTTAAATCCTTTTCAATAATGTACTCTCCTGCATTTTGTGAAAGCTATAATGTGGATCACTTAAGAAATGCAATAGACATTAATCTAACTGTTTATAGAGACGATGCACTATTTCAAACATACTGTATACTGAATTTTTTTAAGAGCGAGTATGGTAACTAGAACCAGGGCGGACTCTGGTTCAAGTCTCCACACTTCATCTTGAAAAGTTGCAATTATTTATTGTGAAGTTTGCAGTCGTACTTTGTTATTTATGTTCATTACCTAGACTAATCAATTATATTTTTGTGTCCTTATGCATTTCAAAAATTTGCTAAAGCTTTTATCTGAGTTTTTTTAGATTTTAATAAAAAGGTGGATGTAAAATTTTTGCAAATGAAAGGTAATATTATACTGTTATAAATTTTCATTTAAATGTGGAGAGGCAAGTAAGTACTATTCATTTCATTTTTCTTGAAAATAGAATAGTTTTGTTGGAATTATTTTTTAATTTAGCGAAGTACAGCGGACCCCCGCCTTAGGAACGCATCGCATTATGTTAAATCTGTCATACAAAGCATTTGAACGCAAAAATTTTGCCTCGCCTCATGATAAAAGTCTCACCTTGCGTGATTCGTCTGGGACGCATCCCATGTGTGGCCTCAGCACCAGTGTTTACAAGCCAGCCAGTGCAGTCGCATCTACGCATACATTCGGTACATTTCGCATTATCCCAGTGTTTTTAGTGCTTGTAACTGCAAAATAAGTCACCATGAACCCCAAGAAAGCTTCTAGTGCCATCCCTGTGGTAAAAAGGGCGAGAATTAGTATGGAATTGAAAAAAGAGATTAAGGAAATGTCTGCAAAGTGTGTTGAACTGCAAACATTTACGGATGAAAATCACCCTGACACAGCTACTGCAAGCCGTGTTGGCAACCTGTACAGTGACAATGTTATGGCCCATCTTAGGAAAGTCTTAAAGGAACGGGAGGTACAGAACTCTATGGACAGATTTGTTGTGCGACAGAGGTCCAGTGACTCTCAAGCTGGTCCTAGTGGCATTAAAAAAAGAAGGGAAGTAACCCCGGAAAAGGACTTGCTACCTCAAGTCCTAATGGAAGGGGATTCCCCTTCTAAACAATAACTTCCACACTCTCCCCTCCTCCTATCCCATCAATCATCACCAGATCTTCAATAAAGTTAAGAGTCATGTATTTATTCTTAGTAGAGTAGTAATTGAGCAGGTCTTCTTCAGTTTGTGTGTATTAAAATTAATATTTCATGTAGTAAAAAAATTTTTTTTTTTCATACTTTGGGGTGTCAGGAACAGATTAATTTGATTTCCATTATTTCTTATGGGGAAAATTAATTCGACTAACAATAATTTCAGCTTATGATGAGCTCTCAGGAACGGATTAATATCGTAAGGCGGGGGTCCACTGTATATCGCAGGAATTAATTAATGTCATAATTATCTACATGTATATGCACCTAAGTAAAGGCAGGCTATATACAAAGCTTTATAATTAGGCATGATAGGGCCCACACAGTTAGAAGTAAACCCAGCAACAACCAGTTTAAGGAGGGCCAAGAGCTGGGATTCAACCTCTGTAACTACAAACAGGTGAGTAATATACATATATAGGTTATTTAAAAACATTATTTGTTCAGAGTACTGTATATTAAATAATTTTTATTGGGAACAACTAAACAGTAAGAATATGACTGTTTAATAAACCGTTATTGTCAAACAAGTAAACAGTTTAAACTTGGCACTTGAATAACTGTCATAAACAAAAGTTAACAGTTTGCAAATGACATTTAAATAACAGCTATGATAACCCTTAACAAGTAAACATTTACATCTGGCACTGAGCAAAAGCGTCGACTACATATACTTATGAAGTACAGTACAGCAAATGGCATATAATTTTTTTTTTTTTAGCTGCTCATAAAATTTCTTTTAAACCTAATATAACATACTTTTTTTGGCTTCACCTTTTGTTTTTTTCCCAATATAAAAAAATGGAACATAAACACTAACTAAGAAAAACGCACTAGATGCAAACAGTTTCGTGGCGGAAAACGTGCTGATACTAAACTTTAAACTAAAATGATTTATGTTTTCAAAAGTCTGAGGTAATTGTTACAAAAATAAAAATATTCAAAATTTCTGTTGGCATTAGGTACAAAAAAAAAAAATTTAAAAAGAAGTAAAGATAACATACTGGTTTGAGAATATGGCGGCTATATAAACAAACTTTTGTCAAAAAATACTTTCTAAAATTCATACACTTACTGATTTGTATTACAAACACACATAATCCTGGAAAAATATATATATGCTCATGTATATCCAACTGAGTCTGCCAAAATCATACACACTTAATTCTAAAACATAGTTTCTTATACATCACAAAGTGACACGATGGCACTGATGATTCATCTTGGTAAACTGGAAATGTTGTTGGGAGCCGTGTTGGTATTGGTTTGTTGGTGTAGCACACAAGTATTATCATATTAATGGTATAGAATACTGACAAGTAGGCAAGAAAGACTCATGTGCAACAGGCTTGATCATGGACTGGGCTGCACGGGCATTGACCCCTGGAACACCTTCTAGGTATACTCCATGTATGAGATGCTTCACCTGTTCTGCAGTCTACCTACCTGGAGGGTGTTTTGGGGGTCAAACTCCCCTCCTTCCCCATGGTCCAGTCCTTGACCAAGCCTCCTAGTCAAAATATAGAAGAGATGCTACTGCATCTCAACTGAGAAGACTGCTGAACAGGTGAAGCATCTCGTTGCTAAAGGTAATAAACTTGCATGTATCTTGCTCAGTGGTACAGTAGTGTTAGCCCTTAGTCCAAGTTGTCAAACAATCCATCCTCCACATACTAAGTTTGTTTTAAAATCTATTTTAGTGTGTTAATTTCTGCCTAGCCTAAATGAAGACTAGGTTAACATAACCTAATAAATCCTAAATTAATCTATAGTTATGTGTACATTAGTTGATCACCAATAATGAAATTCTGTTAATAGGTGGGTTATTCTTGACAGCAGAATTGCCAGTATCTGGCAGCCTCACACACTGTTTAGGTTGAAGGACGGGTTGCATATCGGAAACTGGTTGGTGACAGTGTGCTGAATTCTATGACATATTATACCATACCAGTTGATCTTGACAGTGAAGGAAGGATGTTATTCTGTTATGTGGGTCAGCACAAGGAGTGGTGGAGGCTTGATTATCTGTCAACTTATTGTGAGACAGACACTACCTAGTTATACTTACCTAGTGGTTCTATTAGAAAAAGATATTAGTATAGAAGAGTATATGGATTTTATTGATAATGCTAGCCAATGTGTTTAACATTAGACTAGTAATGCAAAGCTTGGTAACACTGATTTTTCTTATTTAATAAAATTTCTTTTCCTGTCATCAATTATGCAAATATTTCTTTTCCTATCATCAATTATGATAGGAAAAGAAATATTTGCAATGTTGGTATTTATTATGAAAATTAAGCTGCCAATATCAACTAATAAAGTAGAATTGTGTGGGGACAGTAAAGATAGCCCTGGGCTTGTAATGTTGACACCTTATGCAGGATTCTTGAGTGCCAACAATTTTCTAGTATTGTGGGTTTCATGTGTGCCACCATAGCTAGTAGTGGTGATAGTGAATGTCACTGTTACCAACACCAAACTATTAGTCGTAACTGTGAGGGGTGCCAACAATTGTCTATTGGGAGTAATGTAATGGGGTGCCAACACTAGATTAGTAGTGGTGGTAGTCATGGTAGTTGTCAGGAGTGCCAACATCAGCAGAGGGTGGATAGGAAGAGCTGTCAAAGAGAGCTTCCAGGACACTGTAGTCGAGGGGGTCCTGTGTGTCAAGGCTAGGCTGAGGATCCAAGGTATAATGTGGAAAGTAGCCAGAAGTGAGGGAGGCATCAGCCATAGGTGTGGGGTCTGTCAGGGGTCCCGTGCCCATGCTCGGGTACACCAGGGTTGGCTCCTCGTCACCGGCTACAGGCACCTGTGGGGGTAGTGGATCATACTCGTGGGTAGTTGTAGAGGTGGGTGGGGGTACATCATATTTTTGTTGGTGTGGTGGTGGTAGGTTATACTTGTGGGATGATGGAGGTGGTGGGGGTGGCAGTGGATCATCAAGGGGAGGTGGGGGGTGGTGGTGGTGGTGTTGTTGCTGCTGCTGCACCTTGAGAGTGGATGGGGTGTTGTACTTGTGGACAGAGCTACCAGGCTGGTCATAGGAGGTATGACTGCTGGCAACATCGTAACCTGTGTCGTCACAGCAAAGAATTGAACGGGCAGAGCCTGTTGGGGGCATTACTGGTGATTGACTGACCATTGGTGGTGGTGGTGCTGTGGGGTTACCTGCTGATTGACTGACGATAGACTGGGGTGGTGCTACAGATGCAGACATGACAGGCGACTGGTTGATGGATTGGGAGGGTGGAGCCACGATGGGGGTGTAGGCCTGGGATATCTGAGCTTCGTAGGCCTGGGCGTCCTCCTGGAGGCGCGCCCTCTTCATCGCTCGAAGCTCCTGATTTAGCTTAAAAAAGAAGGCAGCATGATGCAAGAAGAATCCTTGTTTTCCTTTGGGGCCGGTTGGTGGCGGACGCTGTTCATGTTGGCATCCCTCTTCTCGTGGAGAAAATCCTCTGTCTTCACCTCTTGCAGGTAGTCGTATGTCTTGAGGGGGCCGTTTCCGAAATCCCGCATTCCTGTCGACGGCTGGAAATCTCCCGCTCGCATCTGGCCAATGGGATTCGTAAAAAGGGATTCGTTGATCCCCATTGGCTGAGAGAGCATGGGATAGCTATATCCTGGGTTATGATTGGCCGAGAATGGGTAGGAGGCAGGACCCAAAAGGTTGAGGTGGGTGGGATCATAGGAGGAGGAGTAGCTCCAGGCATCTCCAGAATTGAAGGGGGAGAGGGTGCTGAGAGAGTTGAAAGTGCCCCCAAGGCCACCGCCCATGCCACCTGTAAACAAGTTAAGACATGTTAGGGCAGTAATACTTTTAAGACTGGAATATTATTGTACTAGCAGTCCTATTTAAGGCAAACAAAATTGTAGATCTGTTTAAAGAGTACATTAAGTGATACTTAAAAGGGTCCAACATCCTTTACATATAAGTTAAATTACAAATAGACCCTCTCTGTCTTTAAGAAGGTACTTTACAAGTTAATTCAGTAAGCATGGGCTTACTGCAGTGCTACTCTATTCTTATGTTCCTGATCAGCCAAGCTGTGGTACTTACATTGGACTATGATCAGTCAGGCTATTGGTGCACCAATAGTCTGACTGATCAAGCCATCAACCAGAGGGCCTGGACCAGGAGAACATCACAGGAGGCAATGATTCCCAGAACTATCAATAAATAGGTAATCAACCCATAGTGGTAACATGCCCTCCTGTCCTACTCCTAACCCCAAGGTAGTGGAAACATACTGACTGAGGCTCAGTGATCAGCCACCCTGATAATAATTATTATTCTTGCATGCTAAAAGCAACAGTCACTGCTCAGACCGGGCCACAGGGGCATTGACCCCCAAAACCCTCTCCAGCTATACTCCAGGTATGCCCAGGTAAGGAGGAGAATTGTGATTATTTGGCTACACATTTGCCAATTTTACAGATCTTCTTTCAACATACCAGCCGTATCCCACCGAGGCAGGGTGGCTCAAAAGAAAAAACTAAAGTTTCTCTTTTTAAATTTAGTAATATATACAGGAGAAGGGGTTACTAGCCTCTTGCTCCCGGCATTTTAGTCGCCTCTTACAACACGCATGGCTTACGGAGGAAGAATTCTGTTCCACTTCCCCATGGAGGTAAGAGGAAATAAACAAGAACAAGAACTAGAAAGAAAATAGAAGAAAACCCAGAGGGGTGTGTGTGTGTATATATATGCTTGTACATGTATGTGTAGTGTGACCTAAATGCAAGTAGAAGTAGCAAGACATACCTGAAATCTTGCATGTTTATGAGACAGACAAAAGACACCAGCAATCCTACCATCATGTAAAACAATTACAGGCTTTCGTTGTACACTCACTTGGCAGGACGGTAGTACCTCCCTGGGTGGTTGCTGTTTACCAACCTACTACCTACAATTTTACAGATATACCTTTTTTTTATAGTAACATATACAAACTTTTAACTAATTTTACTGTTGCCAATGTTTTATTACAGTGTTAAGAGTGCTATATATTTTAAAAACACACTAAATAATTTACATCCTCTGAGCATAGGATTTTTCACAATACATCATATGAGTTTTTTAAGTAACTATTGATGGTATGCTTACAAATTTAGTCAAAATTTCAGTGATTTTTAGAAGCTAAAGTCGTACACTTTTAAAAATGCAATGTATCATTTGATATATCTGTTTATTTTATAATTGGCTAAAGTGTAATATAAATGATCTTTGCTTATAATGCCAATGTATCGAAATGTATGAAGGTCATTACAAACTCGCATAGAAAAAATAAAAACGGGTGATTTATTTGATAAAAAGCTAAACACGACTATTAACTACACAAAAAATATCTATCATCTATATCCTAAGTTAAAACCCCATTGATGAAGGATTTTTAATTAAAAATAAACAATAAATTGTTTAAGGTGTACTTGGGTGCTGGTTCCCTGCACCTGCAAGATTATGGATTATATAAGTTGCAGAAATGTTCACCAAAACGTAAATTTACCTGGTGGTATATAATTCTTCCTCGGCGGTTCTCTCTTCCTCCACTTGGCTCGGCGGTTCTGGAACCACACCTGAACACGTGATTCAGACAGATTGAGTTTTACTGCTAATTCCTCACGGGCAAACACATCTGGATATGGTGCTCGCTCAAAAGCTCGTTCTAGTTCCTCCAGTTGATATGCTGTGAAAGTCGTCCTGTTGAGGAAACAACAAATTTGCTTTTAGCATTAACAATAAATATACACATGGTACATATAAACATTAAATTAAATTTGTATATGCATAGTATGTATACAGTATATATAGAGTATACATGCATTCACTTTGCACATTATCATAAGATGCTAGTGAAGCTGTTTTCTTTATGTTGCATGGCAGAAAACTAATATTGCATGCCATAAATTTGAGGGCAAATAACTACTGCCCAGAGCAACCAGGCTGTGATGGATATGTGGGTTGGCAGACCACCAGCAGCAACAGCCTGGTTGACCAGGCAAGCACCAGACGAGCTTTGCCTATGGCTCAACTCCGAAAGTAGGTATGTATGTCAAAGGCCCATGTTACAAGCCAATTCCTGTTAGAACACAATGGGAAAAACAAGTGTTCTGTGAGTAATCCTGATTGTGAAATACTGAAGAGAATGATATAGGTCAGTACAGTTAGAGCCAAAGAAGGCCAAGAAGTTACTGAATATGTGGACTGAACACAAAACAAAGTGCCCCATTTAATGGCCTTATGAAAAGGGAGAATGACCCATCGTGCTATAAAACAGTGTGTGAACAGGAAGAAAAGCTGTGAAGCTATGAACCACTCTCTGGAGTAGGTGGTTACTGTTTTATCATCGGCTATATAAAGAAATATGGAATAAAATAGAACAGAACTGCATTACAGAATACCTGAGAACTCCAGTATAACAATCATCTACTTAACCTAACAACAACAACCATCCACCTCAGCCCAGTAGTGCCACACCAACCATCTTCATGCATGTCAAGGCCTACAAACACCTCCAACCAGATTTTCAGGAAAGAAATTTTTTTTTAAGTTATCTTGTATGGATTTATTTGAGATATTGGAACCCTAACCTTATATTCTCCACAAGTTCTTCACTTTGTTTAACAGGGATTTCAAATGGAAAAATTTTTTAGGAATGGAACTCCCATGTTTTGTGGGGTCTCTACTATATACTATGGGTTTAGTACTTTCTCATGGCTATAATAATTAATTTACATGTGTATAGTGTTACCTTGTCAGTGGCTCTTAATATTCCGCTAGCCTAGATAAGCTATACCTATAGGCCAACCTGAAAATTTTTAGTGGCTAGACAATAACTTCCTTTAGAGTCTACTATATAAATAGCCAAACCACAAGAATTAAAATCTACAAGCTGAGACTAACTGCATGTGCAGGAAACCTAAATGTTACTGCAATAACCCAGACCAGGTTCAGTCTGAAAAATAGGAATGGGTATTATTCCACACTGGTAGAGGTAACAGGAAAGGGGACAGGTTTACTATATATCTTGTGTCAGACAAGATATAAAGGCAGAAGGAACAGACACACAATCTGGCTGCAGTTTCTTTAAGGGCATGAAACAATAATTTTAGATGTAAACTTATGAAATGTTAACACATCCAGACATGAAAACTGGTTTTATTGCAGGATGGACATGAATGTGCTGGAAAATATACAGAGAAGAATAAAGTTGATTGCATGTAGGGAAAACCTGTGCTATGTAAACAAGGTGAAAACATTTAACTTGTACTCCCTAGAAAGTAGTAGAGGTAGGGGAGATATGACTGAAGTGTTCAAATGGAAAACTGGAACAAATATAGGGGATATTAATAGTGTGTTGAAAATATAACTTGAAAATATATAAGGAAGACAAAACTTGCAGCATGGATTGAGATTGGTGAAATCTGGATTTAGAAAGCATATAGGGAAGTGCTGGTTTTGGCAACAGAAGTGTATATGACTGGAACAAACTCCCAGGTAGCATCATTGAGGCAAGAACTTTGGGTAGCTTCAGATGACCTTGACTCACGAAATCGTAATGACACGATTGCAAACAAACCATACCACGGGCAGGGATAGAACCCGCGATCTGAGAGTCTCAAAACTCCAGACCGTCGCGTTAGCCACTGATTTTTTTTTTTCAGATGACCTTGCCTAGAATGGGCCAGTAGGCCTACTGCAGTGTTTGCTCTTGTGATACAGGTTTACCACTTCCCTGTGAATATATTATTGACCTAGCTTCGAGAGTAAGTAAAGAAGTTATTTAGGTACAGGTACACATTAGTACCATACAATTATCATACATAGTAATGTCTGCAAATACTTAGGATAACCCAAAAAGTGACTTAATTCCACTGTGGTCCTTGTAATATCTTAATTATCATTTTTTTTTTTGAGAGAGAGAGAGAGCCCATGATTGTCAGTTTAATAACACATCTGCATAAGCTAGATAAATACTGTAAATAAAAAAAGGTTAACATTCAAATATTAAGTTGGAAAATGTACGAAAAATTTTGAACTTCAGAAACTCCCTTTGATGATACAAAACTTTAAGGGTGTTTCTATATACTGGTGAGGGGCTTTTGATCCAAGGACTTACCCCTGCTCTCCACTTCCTTGGATCAAACCAGATTGCCTTTCATTATTCCAGGCAGCTATGTGAGTCCCCATGGGTTTAGCACTCCCCTTATAACTATGACAGTATAACATATGCAACACAGCATATTCAGTGGAAAAATGACCTATGGACACAAAATAGCATTTTAGGTATTTACATTTCCTTACATCAAAATTTCCGGTTAAGGTAACCCTCGTAGGTTTAGCGCTTCTTTATTATAATAAAAGATAACGTAAGGTTCTGAATTCACAGCATAGAAAAATCGAATCTTTCTGCCTCCCAATACCCGGGAGCTGTACTACCCTTACGGGTTTAACGTCCCCTAAATATAATTTAATGTCGTAGTCCTTTATTTTATTGATGTGAACCCCTCAAGGAAGGTTCCTTGATGTTGGTGAGGGGCTCTTGATTTAGGGAATTGGATCTGTGCTCCAGTTCCCCGAATTAAGCCTGAATGCCTTCCACATCCCCCCCCCCAGGCGCTGTATAATCCACCGGGTTTAGCGCTTCTCCCTTGATTATAATAATAATAATAATATTGATGTGAACGGGTTTAGCGCTTTCTTGTGAACAAAATCTTTTCTCCGTTAATATAACAATAATAAGAGTTAATTTTATAATAAAAGTTAGGCAGTAAAGTGATATTTGTGTAACAGTAACAACACAAGTCCTGGTAGCCTCTACAACAACGTGTGACAGGTTCTTCCTGGGAAGATATTGACAATATTGACAATATTGACAATATTGACAATATTTCATCATTGCTCCTCGTAAATAGTGCTAGAAATTGCACAGCATTTCCCGTATAGCTGGCGAAATTGCTGCGAAAATTCGGAGGTGAAAGAGAGAGAGAAAAACAACTAAACACATGATAAACGTCAGGCTGGCTTCCTCACTCCAGCTGAGAAGTCTTTTTTGACCCCTGTGTGTTATGGATTTATGGTTATAAAAACGTAACCGTGACAGACAAATGGAAAAAAAAATGACTGATATTGCTGGTAAGTACGTCAAAACATTCACTTCACCCCCTCCCCCCCCCCCTCTCAGTTACAGCCACATTAACAACTAGACAAACAACCCTTCTACGATTTTGACCTTTATGACACTGGTAGCATGACCGTAATTATCCCTACATTGGATAAATACAAAACCCGGAGAGTTTCTGGCGAAATATTACCCCGATATGAAATTTTTGTTTCAGTTGTGGAACAATTCGTACGGCAGTTAATATATAACCTTTCAAACAAGCTGGGTCCCCCACCATTACCTCAGGGAATGACTTAATATTCAAAGTTGTTCAGGATGTATCAGGAAGACTTGGAACTACGCAGCGTGTCAGTAAGGTACGAGTAGCTTAGTTATCCTGACGACCCTTGTGGTTTAGCGCTTCTTTTTGATTATAATAATCTATCTTGATGTATCACCACACACACACACACACACACACACACGATCCCTGTATTTTATTATCAAAACCGTATATAAGTTATTGTATGGCTAAACTCGGCACTGCATTTACAAGGTTAGGTCATTAATTATGTTTACTTACTATATCCGTCACTCAGAATTGGTTTCCTGCCACTCCATCACAATATGGAATTCGCCCCTGGTTAGGAGGGCCGGGAATTGGCTGGATTAACGTTTATGAAGGTTACGTAAGGTTTGTCTTAATCTGCTTAAAACCTTAATTTTTAAAAGGGGTGGACCGGTAAGCCAGCGGAAGGCCTCGGTCAGATGACCAAAAGCTCCAACGGTGGGTCATCATCTAGACCAGCGTCAGGAAACACTTGTCCTGTTTCCTGACGAACCTTACCTTACCTAACCTAAGGTTTGCCAGGAAACAGGACAAGTGTTTCTTGACGTGGGTTTTAGTCAGAAAATGTCCCACAGTTGGAGCTTCTTGTCATTTGACCGAGGCCTTCCGCTGGCTTACCGGTCCACCACTTTCAAAATTATGGTTATGATTATAACCATAAAATAATGATACAGGGGAAAGAGGATAGTCTCTCCTGTTTCAGACCTTCCTTCCAGAAGTCCTGTAATCTACATGGAACAGTAGAGCGCAACTAGGTTGGGCGTCTTTCGCGTGATTAGCAGGAGGATCGAGCCTCCAAAAACCACAAGAGAAATGGGTTTACACAAGGTAACGAAATCTATCAGCCTAGAGAAAATTTTATTATTTTTGTAGCTGTCACAGTAGGTCCAGCCACAAACACCGGCAGCAATAAAGGGCTGGGATGGGTTACCTGATTGTACCAAGGCCAATCATTTTATAAATCAGTTTAAGATTAGAGCTTTAGAATATATATCTGATGAATGAAGAGGCAGAGAGGGAGAAAAGTGACGCCCAAAGCCATTAACATAGCACTGTTCTATATAACCCATACGACTTTAATGCTTCTTTTTGTTTTAATGTAGAATTTATTTTTTGTGATATTCTTAAGGGATGAAGAGCCCCTCAGGGAAGGTTCCTTGATCTAGGGAATTTGATACGTGCTCCAGTTCCCTGAATTGAGTCTGAATACCTTCATCCCCCCACAGGCACTGTATAATCCTACGGGTTTAGCGCTCCCCATGATTATAATAAGGGTTGGAGATAACGTCAAGTATTATTATTATTATAATCATGGGGAAGCGCTGAACTCGTAGGATTATACAGCGCCTGTGGGGGAGAGAAGGTATTCAGGGAATTGGAGCACAGATCCAATTCTCTAGATCAAGAGCCCCTCACCAACGTCAAGGAACCTCGCTTAAGGGGAACGTCAAATATGTGTGCTTAACTTGGAAAAAATAATGACTAATGGAAGAGTCACATTGTTCAACTTTATTGGGTTATTCTGTTTTAATGTACATAATTTACTATATTAACTCACATGTATATAACCTCAGAAATATTGCATAAATTTCTATTATTGTTTTTAAAACCATTTGTAAGTTTTCTAAATAGAACCTGTGATGAGTCGGTATCTAAGCAGTGCGATGAAGATATCGTTAAGTATTTCTATCTTGGACGAAGAAGTGCTTCCTTTGTTCATTCGCCAGAAACAGCGTCCTGACATGTATTTTTCAGGTGACCCGATCACTGACTTCAGAAAGGAGGGTGGGTGATGTAAAACTGGAGGTACCGATAATGGTGGCTCCATTCATGTCAGAAAATGTGTCAGGCTGAAACCCATTGTTGGCAAGTCCTAAAACTCAGACCAATATGCTTACCACCAGACCAGCTGACTTTAATAGGATTAATCCAACTAGGTATATTTCTATACACCATAGGGATGTTATATGGGCCCTACCGTGACAAATTCTGTTTTTTTTTTTTTTTTGAGACAAAATCCACATCAGCATAACTGGCGTACTCTAGCTGAAGTCCCTTCAAAGTCGCTACATCAATGCTTTGTGGGAATCGTCTGTAAGAACTTGTATTTCTGGCCATAGCAGTGCCCATGCTAGCATCCGCTAGCATCCCTATGATGTACACAAATATACTTAACAGGATGAATCATATTAGCCAGCTGGTCCAGTGGTAAACACTGGTCTGTGAATTTTAGAACTCGCCTGCCCCCACTAGTTCTGTGATTTGTTTGCAATCGTGTTATTACTGTTTCTAGAGTCTTGGGATGGATGATTGCTGTAATATAATTGTGGCACCGGTAGCCCAATGGCAGAGGCGCGGCAAGTCTTGCACAAATGTGGTGCAAAAGTAATCTAATGTCAGCTATGCGTAGGTCGTGTCTTGAGTCTGGTGTTCTCAAAGGAGCAGCTCTTCTCAAACTCAACAAACGCAGCTGTGTGTTATCATTGGTAGAATATGCAAATAAGTATGTGCATTACACAATATGCAGTTAACGGCGTTTTATGAAGAAGACTTTTGGTTCACAATTCACAATATTTTGACTCGATAAAATGCCATAAACCTCACACTGTCTTATTCACAAACTCTGCTCTATCATATTAACAATTTACACTACCCACAAATTGATGAATAAGACACATATGCAACACTTAGATATCTTTGCCAAAACGTTTCACCTGTGTAACAGGCTTCATCAGTTGAATAAATAAGAATATAACGCTGGAGAGAGTAGAAGTGGAGAGGCAATTTTATGACTAAGCGACCGAGGGCAACTCCAATGTTCTAGATCAAGAGCCCTTCACCAGCATCAGGGACTCGCTTTTAAAGAGAATAAATCATTTTTTTTCCCTAAAACTATTTACGGACGTAGCTGTATTAGTAGTAGGTGATTCTCCTCTTATTTGTAAGTTATGTTACTGCTACTTCCCAAGTAATGGTGGTAGTGGGTGTAGACAGCCGTGAGAGCCTTGGCGGTGCTCAAACTGCGGTTTAATTTAAGAGTTTTATAATAAAACTTATACCCATCCTGTGGGCGGTAGTCAAGAGATGAGAGGCACAAAATGGGTTCAGGGACCCGGGCCCTGAAAGTTTGGATAGCTAAGCAAGTTCCAGTCGTAATTAACTAGTTATATGGTTATGATCTGGTTACAGTCGTAATACGTTGTTCATGCAGAGCCACAGGGGAACGTAAATCCATATACTCGCTTAAGAGGAATTTACCCGACAGTTCACTGGTGCTAGTAACCACGTTGTTGAAGCAGCCTAAGCTAAAACGATGGTGTTTTGTGAGATGTTGCGTCGTTCTTGTTTCTCCTGTCTTATGTGGGGATATACCGTTTACAACTCTGCGCCCTTCAAGGGAGGGGTTTTGATACTGGTAAAGGGCTCTTGATCCCAGGAACTAGAGCTATTTTTACTCTGGGTCAAACGTGATTACTTTTCGATATCCTGACGCTGAATTACTCCCTACGGCTTTAGCGCATTCTCATGAGGTAATAATAAGAGGAGACAGCTGTATGGGTCTTGTGGGTCTAGCGCTTGGTTATGATTATGACAACTCTTATCATTATTATTATTATTATTATTATTATTATTATTATTATTATTATGTACATACAGTCAACATTGGGAGCTCTCACTCAACGCCTTCCCAAAACTTTTTTGGGTGATTTATTTTTTCACTAATGATGGGACGATGCACAAATTATTGCTAATACCAATACTTTATTTTAGGCCGTTACCGATACTGTCAAAGCCGATAACCACCGATAACGATGTTTTGGCACACCCCTGTTTTTCAATATCTTTATTCTCCAAGTATCTTTTAACCTATCATGATTATAATATAATAATTTCTACAGATAACATGGTCAAAATATTACAGAACTAGTTGTCATCATTGGCATACTATATATAAATCCCCTGGTTATGCAGAGCATTTCGGGTAACATGGGTTAATCTTGTCCCCCCAGGATGCTACGCAGTAGTATGCTAGCACCCGGGTACCTACTTACTGCTAGGTGAACAGGAACAGCAGATATAAGGAAACATTTCCAACGCTCACGAGCGGACCCAAAGACACTTTTGGTATACTAGATGTAAACTAAGGCTCTGCTCCTTTAAAATCGGTGTCAGGCAAAAGCCGGGCTCATACGACATACACAGTTGCCCTTAAAAACCACACAAATTAGACTCCACCATCAAATAGACCCACGTCACTAACCAATAGAAAATTTCGTGTTTGTTTTTCAATTGTTACATATTGTTAAGATATTAATGAAAATAAGGTATTAAACATATTAAACTAATTTCCTGGATTTGCTTGCAACAGATAAGCGAACTGTAGGTGTAAATCCAGAGATACTCCCGTAAACTCTTTTGGGGCCTAGTTCCTCGGCCTTTTGTTTAGCTAGGTGCTATATTTTTGGGGCTCTAAGACCCTAGTAGGTTTAGTGCTGCTTTTTTATTATATTTTTGGGAAGCGCTAAATCTGTAAGGGTTATACATCACCTAAATAATGTGAAGCATTCAGGTTTATTTCTAGGAAGGGAGGGATGGCTCCAGTTCTCATGTCAAGATGCTGTCACCAGCATCAAGGCACATCTCTTGAAGGGTCATATCTCTCAAGAAAGGTGGCCAGATCAGTGGAATCCTTTACGTATCGGTCTTCAATTTGTGCTATAGTTTTCGAATTTTTTTCTCTATAACTTAATAAATTATCAAACTGAGATTGAAAATCAAATTTGTGCTTTTCTTTAAGAGCTCATAGAGAAATTCGCTAGTGAGAAACATGATTATCCAACATTGATAAGCCCCAGATATTGAAAATGTCAATGAAAAATATAACTAGGTTTGATGGATGAAATTGGGGTCTTCCCGTGTCTCCCCTGAAGGGAAGTCAATCATGCACTAGTTTGATACAGTCTGATGATGATTATGATTGATAATGGTGGCGGTGGAGGTGGTTGCGATAATAGTGATGGCTGACAGTCACAACCTGAAGCAGCCTACACCAGTTCATTGGTCAGTTATAAGTTGGAGTCACCCTCCCCTTGAATCAAATCCGATTATTACCCCTCGATCCCCAGGAGCTGCATGACCTATACGGGTGTAGAGCTTCCTCACCGAATATAATAATAATCGTACGGAGACATCCGTAAATAACTAATCACCAACTTTGGCGATATGAAAGGACATCTGTTGTTAGCGTTAGCGACCCATTCAGATTTAAGGAGTATTTTTTTATATATAATAATAATACAGCATACAAAAAACTCGTTGTCTTACCTCGTTTTCTTTTTTTTCACACCAGGTGTGTCTGAGGATTTCTTAGATTTAGAGTCTGACTTCTTGGTAGACGGTTCTCCTGCAAGACGAAAGGAGGGATAATTTAATTATAAATAAATATTCTTATCAGACATTATTATAGTACTACAAGATTATCAAAACTCGCCTCTCCCATCTCTCCCATTACTGAACAAAGTACAGCCCTACGATTCTAATTACAGTTCTAAAAATAATCGAACAGGTATAAGCTTTGAACTTTTTATGGGCTTAGCGTTTTCCCCTAAATATAATAATAACAATAATAATCCATCAATACATTTTGTTCATTGTTACTCCGGACACAGTGTACTGATATCACATCTAGGGGAAATTTTTGGGAAGTCTTGTTGACATCGGCGATTAATATTTTTTCGGTTTTCAACTCCTTGTGGCAGTGTTTATTTGTTCATTTGTGCTTGTCATCATGAAATTTTTTTTTTCTTACTAGGTTTCCCCGAAGAGGTACCTTTAAGATGTTGCCTGATTTTTTCCCTCTAAAGTTTTCATTTATAACTCGAGAAGGCCTTATTTGATGGGCTTCGAATTTTCAGTGTTGGTGCACTGTAACCAGGGAAAGATTTGTGCAACTGTGAGCATGTACAAGTGCCTCTGGTGAATTTTATTTAGATAATTCCCGATTTTGATTTCCGTGTGATTTCTCGAGAGTGCATATGACGTTAGTGTTAGCACTGTTACCATACTGTAGACTGACGTGTTAGCACTGGTTGCCACACTGTAGAATGATGTGAAGTGTTAGCACTGGTTGCCACAATGTAGAATGACATGTTAGCACTGTTGCCACAATGTAGAATGACGCGTAGTGTTAGCACAGGTTACCACTGTAGAATGACGTGTAGTCTTAGCACTGGTTGCCACACTAGAATGACGTGTAGTGTTACCACTGGTTGCCACACTGTAGAATGACATGTAGTGTTACCACTGATTGCCACACTGCAGAATGTCGTCTCCTTAATAAACATCTCGATCAGGGCATCATTCTTTCACCTTTCTCGGATAGCATAGTTACTGAAACACATTTTATGAGGAAAGCCAAGGCTGGAGTTGACATCGCTAGTGGCATATTAACTATTTGGGCTGTAATGTACTGCTTTCCTGGCGGTAAGTTCGCACACTGGATGAGTGTCGAGCTGTCTGATATCGTCTTTGTAACACTACTTATTCACAGGTTGAGTGCTGCTATCTAATACTGTCCTTATAACAATATACTCGCTCATACAACGAGCGCCATTCTTCAGTAAACTCTCAAGTACGAGCTCCACTCCCCAGTAAACTCGCAGAATTTTAAATATGTGGGATAATTTTGGCTTGCCAGTGTTAGTGTGTATGACTGTATATTAATATTTGAGACGAGCACTCATTGACCATCACGTAGGTCAAAATGTTATGTAACTTAAAACTTTCTACCCTCGCGTATCTGATTTCCATCCTCTCCTATAATCGCAATCCATATGGATTTTGCCCTTCAAGGAGTACCTTGATACTGGTGAAACACTTAAGGCGCTGGCCCCCGAGGGTTCAACATTTCCCCGTCAATATAATAAGGATGTACAAAATGGCGGCGTGTTTTCCAAGCTTGTTGATGACATCACGTGACCTTTACTAGAGATGACTAACATGTAGTGGTGTTACTGTAGGACTGACGTGTCTACCTGGAGGGTGTTTTGGGGGTCAACGCCCCCGCGGCCCAGGCCTTGACCTCCCGGTGGATGGGGGCCTGATCTTGTAGTGCCACACTGCAAAATGACGTGTAATGATATACATTTAGAGCCAAACTGCAGAATGACGTGTAATGCCACATTGCAGAATAAATGCCACATGCTTGTAGTGTCACACTCGCAAGTTTTATTAATATACTTGTAAAAGGAACTGAATGACGACTCTTATGAATGCAATAAATTGTTTAATGAAATAATCGCGCTGAATGACCCACGCTCGTGCAGCGGTTTTTGGGAAAATAAAAACAAGAAGAGAAAAAAGAAGACCCTGTTTAGCCTCGTGTGCTTAGACTAGTGATAGTTTAAGATATATTGAATGCCAGGGACACGAAGGCAGCAATCTACTGTACCTTGTTTAGGACATTTAAGTAAATTTTACCTCTTAGAAGAAGCTCTTGTTTTTTTAACATAACTTCTTAAAGGGCGCTAATGATTAAACTCGATATAATATGTCTTTTTTATTCTCATATATTATTCCTGTTTTTTCTGCACAGGCACCACACCAGCGGTGTTTTCCGGTATCGGCCTCACATTCGTTACTTTGGTGTTGGTGGATATTGTTCCAGAAACGATATTGTCCTTTATTCTTCATGTGTATGATCTTCCTGGTGTAATGTTTTGTCAGTGATGACCCTTGGATTCTTATTCGCTCTCTCTCTGTGTAGCTTATAATGTTTTATCACACATTTTTAACACGTTGGCTGTCTCCTACCGAGACAGGGTAACCCGAAAAAGAAACACTCACCATCATTCACACTATCACTGTCTTGCCAGAGGTGCGCAGATACGACAGTTTAGATGTCACTTTAAACAGCAAATATATCCCACCCCCCTTTAGAGTGCAGACATTGTACTTCCTTCTTGTAAATCATTCTCACAAATTAGAAGTATCGGATCAAGTACAGTAGTACTACTATTGTGCCACCGCGCTGGTGCTAGTTTTCCTGAGCAGTTTCTCGTTATCATTGTTCGTATTTTCCCTATAGATATATTTTTTTATGTGATCTAGTAAGTGCAAAAACCACAAAGTATGTTCTAATGTTTTAATCTTGGGTTATTTTGGATTTCTTAGTCATGTATTTATTATTATTATTAATAGTAGTAGTAGTGCTACAAGTAGCAGTAGTAGTAATATTATTGATAGTACTGTAGTAGTGGTACATTATTATTATTATCAGGGGAAGTGCTAAATCCGTAGGCAGCCTCAAGTAACCCGCCCACACCTACTTATGTACCGTCCAACCTATATTTAAAACTGCCTAACAGTCTTACCCCAATGACTCTACCTGGGAGTTTATAGCATTCATCAACATCTTTATTTCCAACCAGTACTTCCCTATAGCATTTGTAAATCTAAATTTCTCTGTTGCTGCGAGCCTTGTCTTGATTAGAAATTTTCAACGTGCTGTTTATATGTTGAAGTGTATAAATGCTTTCCATTTGTACACTTCAACATATCTCTCCTAATTCTAGGCCTTTCCAGGGAGTGCAAGTTCAGTGCCTTCAGTCTGTTTTTGTATGAGAGGTTCCTAATACTTGGAGTCAACTTCGTCATCATCCTCTATATATTTTCCAGCGCATTTTTGGCCATCCTGTAATGCAGAGACAAGAACTGAGCAGCTTAATTTCATTGAGGCCTTGAGAAGCCAAAAATTCTTTTAGCTTTGTTGCGAACAATAATGCACTGTTGTCTTGGCTTTAAATTTCTGCTAACTTAGAACTTCTGAATCATTTTTCGCATTTTGACTAGGAGTTACATTATTTAGCGTTTAAGTGCATATGCGATGACCTACATTCGTCACTTCTTTGATCATAATATCAACCTTTCCAAGTCATCCTGTAGCCTACTAGCGTCCACATCAGAAATTATTTGACGTATTTTAGTATCGGCAAAATCGGTTACGTTGCCTTATTCCCTCATCTGTGTAGATTGTGAACAAGGGGTTCTAACACTGACCTATGTGGCACAAAACTCGTAACGGGTCCAGAATCTGATTTCTCCCTGTTTATGCAGTCTTTCTGTTGCCTATCGGTCAGCCATGTCTCAGGAGATAATTTATCATCCTATACCATGTGGTGCTACTTTTTTAATCAGTCTCCTGTGTGGAACCTGATCAAAGCCCTTACTGAAGTACATATACACAATATCGTTTCTTTATCTTGGTCTACCACCTTGAATGCCTTAGTGAGGAAGGTGAGTAAATTTATAAGGAAAGAACTCTCTTTTGTAAAACTATGCTGAGGTTTCTAATCAAATTATATCCTTCAATGTGGTTTCGAAATGAATCAGCAATTATTGATTGAATAAACTTTCTCACAATTGAGGTTAGGCTGATTGGTCTATAATTTGAAGCTAAGGACCTATCAACCACTTTGTAAGTGTGTATCACATTTGCCATTTTCCACTTGTCCAGTACGATACCCGTTTGTAGTGATCTGTTGAAGAAACTGGCAAATGGTTTGCTAAGCACTTCAGAATCCTTGAAAACAGCTCATCAGAGGCTGGTGACTGCGACTTCGCTAAATTTTGTCTGAGAACCATATCACTAGTGACTAGGAAAACGTGGTCTAGCTAGGAAAGGGGATAGAACCAGGAGCTAAGTAATTTTTGCGGTGATTGAGGCTGGGAGTGTGGTAGGACGGTCCAGGCGTTGTCCCTGGATCTATGACATTTCTTGGCTAGGCTAAGAGAAGATGGTAGACCTCTGAAGAGCAAGTGCTTTGACGCTTGTGAATGGTTCTTGATTTACGGAATTGGAGTTACCCTTCCCATCCCCGGATGAAACCTGTCTTCCGTTCCCCAGACTCTGTATGACCCCAGTTGTTTAGCGTGACGAGAATGTGAGAATAATAATAAAATAAAATAGGCTGCGACTCATCCTTTCCTCTTGAGAAAGTGTTGGGTTATATAACACCTGGGATATGGGAGGTAACTAGGTTTGATCCGAGGACTGGGGGGTAGGCGGTGGAGCTGGGTGATATGGAGGGTAGGCATTAGGTAGACTAGATTAAAGGAAGTGGGTAGGAGGAAGCTAGGTGTGGCTGGGACTGACCTGTAGAGCTAGGAGGTTGCTGGGACTGGTTAGGTGGAGTGGAGGCCGACTGTCCTGGGTAGGATGGTCCCCCCTCATCCAACTTCCTCTTCTCCCCCACCGCTGGCCCAGGTAAGGGCGCCTCCAGGGAGCTACCGGCGTGGGCGTGCGAATGAGCGTGGGCGTGAGCTGGTTGAGCCTGGGCGTGGTTGTTTTGCACGTGCGAGTGGGCGTTTTGGGCGTGCGAGGGCGTGTGCGGGTGTGTGTTTTGAGAGTTGAGATTTGTAAGAGCGTGCTGGTTCTGCGTGTTGTAGTGAGTGGGTTGTGGGGGCGTGGGCGTGTTAGGGTGGGTGTTGACGTGGGTGTTGGGATGGGTGTTGGCGTGGGTGTGCGGCACGGGCGTGTTGAGGCCCTCCTGGTACTCCCTGTGGTTGGGGGCGAGGGAAGGAGCCACCATAAAGTCAGCGGGGAGACCAAGCATTACTTGGATACTGTGAAAGGTACCACCAGTGCCGGCCGAGCCTCCAACACCACCCCCAACGCCCCCACCGGTGCCCCCTCCACATCCACCACACCCGGCTCCACCAACACTCTTCCCTATACCGCTACCGTTCACTCCAACATTGCCTCCAACACTGGCGGGGCTAGTTGAGTTGGGCTGACCGTTCATAATGGCCAAGGATGCTGTATGGATGATCTCCGTAATGAGCTAATTATCTCGGTGGCCACTCTGCGTTGGCGGCGCAAACCGCCGTACACTTGCGAGTTAAGTGGTGGTAATTAACATGGGTGACGGGGTACGGGTGGAGGAAGTATTAGAGTAGGCTGAGTTAGGGTGGTTGAAGGTAGTTAAGGGTGTCGGGAACTCCTTAGGCCGGCGACAAGGAACACCAATGGGCACAATTGGCAGCCCCCCGCCTCACAATCCCCGAAATGGCGGGTAACGAGAACAATGTGGCGGTAATCAGCCGGTGCTGCTTTCCCCGCACCGACTCAATTCCGTCCACGCCAGCACTAACTAGTCTCAATTGGTCTCCGGCTTCCACTAATTTAGCCAGGAAGGCAAAGCGCTCAGATCGACTTGATCAAATCTAACCACCAACTTTTCTTTATATACGGCAATTATCCTTGTTAGGCCCCGTTGGCCCCACCCTCCTCCTCGGTGAGCCAATCCCACAGCTGGAAGGGGCACTGCTGCCATCTTGGTGTCAGCAGGCAGCCAATAGGAGCGCGGGACTCATTTTAGGGTACTGGCGCCGTGGTGGACCAATGAGAGAGAGCCTAGCCCTCATGCTGACGTCACCCACACGTGCACCACACCTCCCCTTCCATCAAACCACCTCCTCCCCACCACTACTGCGTGTTCACTGTTCCTTGATATCGTTGCTACCTTTGCTATGGAGTCTCAGCCGTTAGGGTATGGAGCGCAACAAGTCTTGCACCACGAGGGGAGGTTGCAGGGATGGGCAGCGGTAGAGGGGTAGGGCAGGCCGAGGCTGAGCTGCTGGGTAGCACCCCAGCACTGCCTGAGGGCTGACTACCCCTTATTATTCTATTAAAGTGCTATTACCCCTCTATTGTGACCCCCGGGCTCTCTCCCTTTCCCTCCCAGGTCTGACTCTCTCCCCTCTTCCCCACCAGCACAGTCCTCACCACAGCTACTGCCTCGATGCTGTACTTCTTGCCTCAACAGCTACATTTATCATGCATGTTGATTTTGGGTACAAAACCTGATCAGTACAGGTCAGTGTGTTGCCGCCATTACGCATCCTTACTCTTGTAGTGACGTGTTTCACTAGAGTTTTGTATGTACATTTATCAACACAAATATTTTCACTAAGTCACCATGACCACACCATCACCACACACATGCAACCATAACTACACACACCAAATTCATGGTGTGTGGTGAAACCATCAAATTGCCATCACAAACATAACACATCATCTCGACCATACACACACCAACACATACCATCACCATTACCACAGCTACCACACAAATTACCACCACGATTACCATAAAAACTACCAACTCGCACACCACAGCCCCGCATACCACCACCATATATACCACCAATAACACCACCAACGTACAACATATTAAAATAAGACATTAATGATGTACAACATATGCCAATATACGTAAACTAACAGGGGCGCCAGTGGAAATAGTCACGCTGACTTTATTGGGCTGTGTTAGGTTTAATACACATAGTGTATATTTTATGTGCCCATAAAATGTACATTGTGTATCTTTATGTATTATATGTGTGCTCTCAAGAACATTGTAAAAAATATTATGTTGTGCACCCATAGCCCAAGTTACTACTTACTTCACCACAACACCAGTGCCACAGCACCACCACCACCACCGCAGCACCACCGTCAGAGCACCACCACCACAGCACCACCGTCACAGCACCACCACTACAGCACCACCGCCACACACTAGTAAAGCTAGACTAGGTAAACAGGGATGAGGACTTGTCTTATATCTCTTAAGGTCATTTAGTTGGCCATTGGTTGGGCAGGAATTAAGTAGATAGATTAAGTGGATAGAGTTTTGGATAGTTGGTGTGGACAGATGAGGCGAATAGCATGATGGGGTAGTCTGAAGAGGCCTGTGTGTGTGTGTGTGTGTGTGTGTGTGTGTGTGTGTGTGTGTGTGTGTGTGTGTGTGAGAGTGTGTGTGTGTGTGAGAGAGTGTGTGTGTGTGTGTGTGTGTGTGTGTGTGTGTGTGTGTGTGTGTGTGTGTGTGTATGTATGTGTGTGTGTGTTTGCGTGTGTGAGTGCACGTGCACTCTCAACGAGTTGTACTCACCAAGATGTGTTTGCAAAGCATCTAGACTCAGCTCCTGGCCCCGCCTCCTGGTCTACTAGGCTTGGCATCACTGATTTCTGGCCTCTCGGGCATTATTTTATATTCTCTCGAGACTGTGTTTTGTGTTTGGCCCCCCCCCCTTCACTGCCTCATCCATTTTCAAACACCTTCAACGAAAGAAATTCTTCCTTACTACCGTATGTATCTTCTGTTTCTTCACCTGTGTCCTAATTCAAACAGTTTGTCCCTATCTATTTCTTTTAAGATTCTGTCGTAATCATGTCACTACTAATCGCAGATCTAGAGAGTGTACAGAGATCCTTTACTGCACGTATAAGTTCTGTCAAGCACCTTAACTACTGGGAACGCTTGGAAGCACTTGACTTGTACTCGTTGGAACGCAGGAGGGAGAGATATATCATAATCTACACTTGGGAAATCTTGAAAGGAATGGTCCCAAATCTGCACACAGAAATCACTCCCTACGAAAGTAAAAGACTGGGCAGGCGATGCAAAATGTCCCCAATAAAAAGTAGGGGCGCCATTGGTACACTAAGGGAAAACACCATAAGTGTCCGGGGCCCAAAACTGTTCAACAGCCTCCCATCAAGCATTAGGGGAATTGCCAATAAACCCATGGCTGCCTTCAAGAGAGAGCTGGACAGATACCTAAAGTCAGTGCCGGATCAGCCGGGCTGTGGCTCGTACGTTGGACTGCGTGCGGCCAGCAGTAACAGCCTAGTTGATCAGGCCCTGATCCATCGGGAGGCCTGGTCATGGACCGGGCCGCGGGGGCGTTGATCCCCGGAATAACCTCCAGGTAACCTCCAGGTAACTGGGGAAAATTAAGGCACACAACAGGGGGAGAAATTTTTTCCTGGGCAGAGGCATGGTTGACATATAGACAGCAGAGAGTTTGCATAAATGGGGAGAAATCAGAATGGGGGCACGTCACAAGCGGTGTTCCACAGGGGTCAGTGTTGGGCCCGTTGTTGTTCACAATTTACATAGACGACATAGATGAGGGAATAAATAGCGACATAAGCAAATTTGCTGATGACACCAGAATAGGCCGTCTAGTTCATTCTGATGAGGACATTAGAGCACTCCAGGATGATTTGAATAGACTGATGCAGTGGTCGGAGAAGTGGCAGATGCAGTTTAATATAGACAAATGCAAAGTTCTAAACGTTGGACAGGAAAATAACCATGCCACATATAAACTAAATAATGTAGATCTTAATATTACGGATTGCGAAAAGGATTTAGGAGTTCTGGTTAGCAATAATCTGAAACCAAGACATTACAGTACATAAGTGTTCGCAATAAAGCTAATAGAATCCTTGGCTTCATATCAAGAAGTGTAAATAATAGAAGTCATCAGGTTGTTCTTCAACTCTATATATCTTTGGTTAGGCCTCATTTAGATTATGCTGCACAGTTTTGGTCACCGTATTACAGAATGGATATAAATACACTGGAAAACGTACAAAGGATGACAAAGTTGAGCCCATATATCAGAAATCTTCGCTGTGAGGATGGACTGAGGTCCCTGAATCTGCACTCTCTAGAAAGGCGTAGAATTAGTAATATGATTGAGGTGTATAAATGGAAAACAGGAATTAATGAAGGGGATGTAAATAACATGCTAAAATTATCTGGCATAGACAGGACTCGCAGCAATGGTTTTAAGTTGGAAGAATTCAGATTCAGGAAGGATATAGGAAAGCGCTGGTTTAGCAATAGAGTTGTGGATGAGTGGAACAAACTCCCGAGTACCGTCATAGAAGCTAAGACGTTGTGTGGTTTTAAAAATAGGTTGGATAAATACATGAGTGGGTGTGGGTGTGTGTGAGTTGGACCTGACTGACTTTTGCTACTAGGTCTGATGCTGTGCTCCTCCGTTAAGTGAATGTGACTGACCTGACTAGGTTAAGGCATTGGCTTAAGCTGGTGGGAGAATTGGACCTGCCTCGCATGGGCCAGTAGGCCTGCTGCAGTGTTCCTTCTTCCTTATGTTCGTCCTTCTTTCCGTCAAGAGCATCAGATTCATTTTTTTCATCCTCTATGATATGTGCATTCAATTCAATTTTGGTACTAGCCTGGTTGGAAACCTTTGGACCTTTTCGAACTTGACCAGATGTGGGCACTATGATACATGGGCCTCACATTCAGTGGGTGGCCTAATGCTCTGCAGGATATACTGTGTTCATGTTTCTGAATGCTGTTCTGGGGTATACCTGGAGGGTGTTCCTGGAGTCGACGCCCCCGCGGCTTGATCCATGACCAGGCCTCGCAGTGGATCAGGACCTGATCAACCAGGCTGTTACTGCTAACCGCACGCAAACCGATGTACGAACCACAGCCCGGGTGGTGGTTCGTACGTCTAGGTGCTTGTCCAGCTCCCTCTTGAAGACAGCCAGGAGTCTATTGGTAATCCCCCTTATGTAAATTGGGAGGCAGTTAAACAGTCTTGGGTCCCTGATACTTACAATGTGTTCTCTTAGTGTACTCATGATACCCCCTTCTTTTCATTGGGGGATGTTGCACCGCCTGCCGAGTCTTTTGCTTTTGTAGGGAGTGATTTCCCTGTGAAGATTTGGAACTAGTCCCTGCATTCCAAGGAGTACAGGTCAAGGAACTTCAACCGTTCCCAGTAATTGAGATGCTTTATTGGGTTGCTAATCTTGTATATACCACAGACTTTATGAGGTTTATGTATAATACTGGTGATATGCTTCCGTCATTAATATATGCAGTTACTCTCTGCAGATACTGTACTCTTGTGTTCGATCTGCTCTCACCGTCTCCAAATCTCATGATCTTGCATTTTTACTTTATTTGAATTCTTAGAAGTCACTTGCTTGACCACAGCTGCACCCTGTAAAATCGTCTCTCCGGGTATTATACTTCAAATTGGTTTTACATCAGCAAACAAGAGAAATATAAGACTTACGCCCATCTGTTAAGTTGCTGACATATATTAGGAACGGTAGTGTGTATGTGTAACGGTAGTGGTCATAACACTGATCTTTGTGGAACCCTCACTCGTTACTCTCCCATTCATATGTTTCATCCCTTACTGTTATTCTCTGCCTTCTGTCTTTCAGATACTCCCTAACCCTCTGCGCCACTCTACCGTTCATCCCTGCCTGCTATTTTAATTTCTGGATTAATCTCGGGATACTGTATCGAATGTTTTCTTGCGGTCCAAGACGATGCAATCCACCCCAACCCTATTTTTCCTGTTTATTTCTAACTCAGTCAAAGAATTCCATTAAGTTTGTATGGTAAGCTTTTTTATCCTTGAATCCGTCCTGATTTTCTCTTAAGTATTTTCTTCTCTCTAAATGCTCCAATATATACCATTTTTCTCACAATCTTTTTTCAGAACTTCTGACATGTGAGTTCAGTGACTCTTGTCTGTCCTTTTTTATATATGGGGACACAATGGTCTTTTTCCAAGTTTCTAGAAGCTACTCTGATTGAAGAGATTGGTTGAAGGTCTTTGATATTGGGATATATATAGGGTCTCTGCTCCTTCTCTCAGCACCCGTGGATACATGTCTGGTCCGGTTATTCTTGCTATGTCAAAGTAAGTAAGTAAGTAAGTTTATTCAGGTATACACAAATACAGTTACATAGAATTATCATACATAGCAGCATATGTGTAGAGAACCTGGGATAACCCAAAAAAGTCAGACAGTGACTTATTTCCATTGGGGTCCTTTTACCTTATTATTATAATATAAAGGTTATAATATTTTCTTATTATTCTATAATGAAGATAACATCTTATTATCATACTAAAAAGACTATCTACTACACGAGGGTCACTAAGACTATCTACAATACGAGGGTCATTACTAGGAATAAGGTAAAATTTACACGTATGTTAGATAAAAAATAGAAAATCATTCCCCTCCCTTTCTGTAGCTACATTCATCAGACACCTTTCGGCACTCTTCTTGAACTGGTTCATGCTATGACTGGCTTTGACATGTGCGGGTAGTCTGTTCCATTCCTTTATTGCTGTACAATAAAAGGTGTTTGAAGCCTGGCCAATGACTGTGGGTACTACAAAGTTGTGCTCTCTCCCCCTAGTACTATGATTGCTTTGGTTCCCAACCTTGACAAAATTGACAGCAAGATATTCTGGACACTGTTTGTGAGCAATTTTATAAACATGATTTAGCTTCAGTTGTTTTACTCTGTCTTCAACATTCAGCATATCCAACTGCTGTAATTCATCCTGGCCTACATGTTCTCTTGGTCCCAGCCCCAGGATGAATTTTACGATTTTGTTCTGGGTGATTTGCAGTCTATCTTTCAGTTTTTTTGTCAAGGCAGAGTACCAAGAAGAGCAAGCGTAATCCATATGGCATTGTATAAGGGCTAGACATAGGGTCCTGCGAGCCTCAGTAGGTAGACACTGTGCTTGTCTATACAGGAACTTCAGTCTGGCATTCGCTTTCTTTACTACACTGTTCCCTATCAATTCTCCTGACATGCATGGGTCAAAGGGGATTCCCAAATATTTTACTGATGAAACCAAAGTGATGGGCTCCCCATTACATTGAACATTAAAGTTATTTACCCTTCTCAGTTTATGTTTCGTGCCAAAGAGAATGGCTTCAGTTTTCCCTAGGTGTAATGATAGTTTGTTGTCTACTAACCATTTACTGCAGGACTCTAGTTCCAGTGTTAAAACATTAGCAATATCTTGTGGGTCTTTACCTGACACTAACAGAGCACTGTCATCTGCATACAGTAGGAGTTTGCACTTGACACTGATAGGCATATCATTGACATAACATAAGAATAATAAGGGACCCAGAATACTACCTTGGGGAACTCCACATGTTATCGGCAGGGGTTCTGATTCTGTTTTGTTGATTTTGACTATTTGTCTCCTGTTGCTAAGGTAGGACTTAAACCAGTCTACAGAACCTATACCGATAGCTTGAAGTTTATTACATAATATATTGTGGTTGACAGTATCGAAGGCCTTTTGCAGGTCTAAGGTTACCATACCTATGAGGTTCCCCTTTGACATTTCAGTTCTCAGGTAATCCATCAGATTAATAAGGGAGGTGTCGGTTGAGTAGGATCTTCTAAAGCCCGATTGATAGCTATGGAGAATGTTGTTGTCATTAAGGTACTTAACTACTTGAGAATACACCGCCCTCTCTAGAATTTTAGATATTATACTGAGTATACTAACAGGCCTATAGTTGCTTACATCAGACCTACTATTTTTCTTGAAGATAGGAGTAACTCTGGCCTCCTTGAACCCCTCCGGTACGGTATTAGTGGTGATTGATAGATTTATTATGTGAGCAATAGGGATTGACAGTTCAGAAGCACCATCTTTTAGGAACTTAGACGGGATGTTATCAGGGCCTGTGCTCTTAGTTGGGTTTAACCTGCTTAGTTCTTTTTGAATAAAGTCATGAGATACACTTACTAGTTGACAACTGTTTGGGGTTACCCCTTTATTGGTATAGTATGTTTGAAACTTATCAGAGTCTGTGTTAAAGGTATTTGATGCAGCTGGTAGTTTACTTACTAGTGTTGATGCAACAGATGTGTAGTATGAATTAAAGCAATTTGCCACCTTAGATGTTTCATGGCATACCTCATTATCGATAGTGAGTACTATGTTAGACCTATCTACTGGCTTATGGCTATACCCCAAATGTTTTAGTTGTTGCCAGAGCTTTCTGGGGTTATGCTTATACTCTTCAATTTTTGAGCAGTAGTGCTTTGCCTTTGCTCCTTTTATAAGTCTCTGTACTCTGTTCCTCACCCTTTGGAATTCATTTAGTGCTGCAATATCCTGTCTGTTTGCTTTAAATCTTTTTAGCAGCTGGTCTCTGAATTTCATATTATCTAATATCTCAGTATTCATCCAGGGTTCAGTTCTTCGTTTAATCCTAACCTCTTTAACTGGTGCAATATTATCAAGGATGGTAGTGAATATTGTTTTGAATTTTTCCCAGGCATCGTTTACGTCCGTGCAACTTGTTATCTCTGTCCAGTCACAATTGTGTAGCCTATTTACAAGTGTTTCTTTACTGTAGTTTCTAGTTGACCTCATTTTTATTGTCCTGTGTAGGCCTATCCTATCCCTAGTGATTTTCCTGGTGCAGTAAATGATGAAATGATCACTAAGACCTGTGGTAATGACGCCTGGCTGACTAATGTTCTCAGAGCGGTTACAAAGTATGTGGTCAATTTTTTTTTTTTAATTTCTCTGCATTTTTATTTAAATTGAATACTTCCAATAAATAACAAGTTTCTACTCATTTTTGCCGAGAAAACCTTAATACAGAGAGGCTCTCCTGACCAGTTCTACGGGCTATAACACAGGTACATGTAAATCCAAGTTTGGCCATTATCTGCTCAATATCGGCAGGATTATTCTCCTTTAATACCAGCAAGTAAAATATCCCATGAGGTGATAAGAGACTATCTACACTTGGAAATAGTCTATCCATTACCTCACGTCCACACTCGCCACCTGCCCAAGTGTATTCCAAGTCCCCTCGTCCAACTTCTTCTGATGGAGTGACAACGTAGGGTGGATTGAAAAGCAATACATCAACAGCCCCTTTTACATCACCCATCACATCAGTCACTAAATCTGTACAAACAGCTTTAATATCCACACCATTTAGCTTTCCAGTCTCTTTGGTCACACGGCAGGCATGGAGGTTGATATCTGTACTTATATAGTGACACTGGGACCCTAGAACAGTACCCAAAGCTGTTATCACGACACCTGAACCTGAACCAACTTCCA
This sequence comes from Cherax quadricarinatus, assembly GCF_038502225.1. Classification (NCBI taxonomy): domain Eukaryota; kingdom Metazoa; phylum Arthropoda; class Malacostraca; order Decapoda; family Parastacidae; genus Cherax; species Cherax quadricarinatus. The sequence goes on from NC_091298.1 coordinate 61,119,527, forward strand.
AACATAACAATGGTTTGCTTTTGCGAATAAGATCTAAATCCTTTTCTAAAGCATCAATAAGTAGGAAACTATCTTCTGATGGCTCGTATATATGGTCCAGATCTTCAGAGGTAATATGGGAGAAAATTGGAGTCTTAATTGTATTAATTAATTCCTCTTCCATTCTGTATGCAGCCTTTTTATTTGTCTTAATAAGTAAAACCAAAGATAATGTATAAAATAATATAAAGTGGTATACAAAACAACTATCAACAATGCCTCAACAAAAGTATACAATCAGACTATAAAAAAAATATCAACTATCATGAGACTGACAAATGACTAGAGGCACAGTACTGTCTTTGAATCAGACTTGTTTACTGTACATTGTCTTTATACAGAAAATAAACATGAAAAATTAACCAAGGACAAAAACCGTACTGGAATGCCAAATCTCAAGAATACTGGCTCTCTGTTTCCTACTCGAGGAAACCTTCAGCTAGTGTATATCTGAGCATAAAATCCTATTGAAATCTGAAAACCTACAATAAATAACTACTGTATAAAACATAGATAATACACAATCTAAGCCATATTTTAATTTAAATATACCTAAATTATTTTCTCACATTAAATTATTAACTAGTTAATAAAGACATCACATCTGACTCCTGATATATAATATTCAGAGGTAAAATGCCTATGGAAATATCTTCAGAGCCACTGAAAAATCAGTTAAGGAGCATGGAGAGAAGTTGAGGGTGTGATTGACAAGGGGGATGTAGTTTCTAGCAGAGCTCTACGACGTGCATTTTCCTTATTAACCTGAGTGTGTAATTTGTTGAGACGGTCTTGTTTGTTTTGGAGAATATTGTTAACTACAACTACTCTTCTCTTAGCATTTTGCAACTTTTTAATATATGCATCAAGCTGTAAAGGACACCGGGTCTGTTCCTGCACCCGGGCCAATTCTGCTGCCAGTCCCTCTAGCTGTTGGTGCAGCTCACTCTGACTCACTCTGGTGGCACGGACCCTGTCATCCAGCTGGTCAAGACAGGGCTTGAGGAGACCCACGATGCCGTCCACAAGGGCTTCCCTGGTGGGGGACACCAGGTCTTCAGTACGGTCACCCACAGAGGTGCAGCTGCTATCTGTGTCAGCCATCTTTGTTTTACGAATATGTGGTCAATTAGGGTGGCTGAGAACTGTGTGATCCGGGTTGGAGTATTAATTAGTTGAGTGTAACTATTTAATCCTAGAATTTACTTATACCTTTTGCATAGCCCGTTATTTTGCTGCTGAAAACAGATATTGAAGTCGCCCAGTATTATTGTCTCGCAATTGTTTTCAACTCCGGACAAGACTGGAAAAGTCTTCTAAGAACTGGTCCTGGGTAGGAGGGCGGTAACTAGTTCCTACTAAGATGGGTTTGGTCTTAGGAAGCAGCACTTCAAACCATAGAATCTCCAGTTTATTGTTATTTAAATCAGGTCTTGGGTTGTAAGCTAAGTCATTTCTAATGTAGGCACATACTCCACCACCCTTTCTGTTCCTATCTAAGCGTTTTATATTGTAACCATCTATTTTGACCTCGTCGTCAGTCACCGTATCATCCAACCAAGATTCAGAGATGGTTATAACTGCCGCCCTAATTTTGTTAGCTAGAATCCTAATCTCTGCCAATTTAGGAAGAAGTGATCTTGCATTGACATGAATAAAGTGAAGGCCTGTTTTCATAAAACAATCATAATCATCAATATATGGCAATGGGTCATTTGTATTAAATTTAGGTAAATCAATGTCATCACTGCTAAAGGGTAACTGTGCCAAAGTGCATTTGTTACACACAAAATGAATTCTGGCACCGTTGCTATAATTGTACATACATCCATCATGCACCCACCCCTTACACATTTTACATAAGGTGCCTTTTCTGTTTTTCATGCGTACTTTAGTACAGTGTATGCATCTGTTTGGTAGTGTTTGAGATAATAATGGCTGTATTGTCTCACATTGACCTATGTATGCATTACATATGGAGTTAAGGTTATCATTCCTAGCTACTAGACCGTCATTATCGCCGTCATTTATCTGTCTCTTTTGCCTCTGCACAATAGTTTGAGGTCCTGGATTAATTTGGATATCACCACTTAAGAGCGCTACAATAAGAGCTGTGTGCCACTGTTTTTGTTTGGGTATGCGGTGTTGCCATACCTTGCGGCGATAGTGACATTTACTTTTCTGGTAGGATGGCAACTGTTGGGCTTTTACTGTCCAGGGCGCTGTTACCCCATTCACCTTTTCCAGCCCCCATGACTGATTTCTTTCTTCATGGAATTGAAGAAGAAATATAAATATAATTATGGCAGCCTGTACCCCCCTAATGCCTGCCATTTTCACTCTTCGCTCTTTTACTCATATACAATAATATTTATTTCTCTTTTCCAGTCCCTAGTACACTTAGTATCTGCTTTAGCAATCACCACTGAATTACTAGTAAAATTTCCTCTTCAAAACCCTCTTCACTGCTCACTTTTCCCTTAACTTCACAAAACCCTTACAGTTAACCCCTTATTACACACTCCCATTCCCATCTCACTTCACAGTCTGGCTTCCTCAATTAACTTCTAACTCCTTTCCATTCTGGTAGATCAGAAAGGTTTAATCCATGGTTTTATCCTTCCAAATCCCCCTCAATTCCATTTGTCGGGGGTTGTGCAACAGTCACTTAACACTCATTTTTGTGTGCTGCTGCTTTCTAGAACCTGTTGAACTGTGCTGGCCACAGTGCCTTCCATTAGCTCCTCACTTTCCTCTGTGAAGACCTCTTTAAATGTCTTGCTGAGCTGAAGGGGACAAGAGGAGCATGAAATAGGGGAGACACCAGGGGCATCAATTGCAGGGGAAGAGGTACGAACTAGATTACTACGAAGGATGTTAGTCTGGCTAAAAGTAAGTTTGATATCTAGGGAACGGAGTGCTGTTGAGATTAGAAAGAATGGAACTATAGGGAAGGCAGAGAACAGTAGATTTCACAGGAGTAGAGAGTTTAGGAGAGAAGAAAGTTCATTTAGCACGTGAGAAGGCAGAGTTTGTGAAATCAATGTCTACTGTTATGCTCCTCTTGTCGCCTTCAATATTTTGGAGAAACTGGATGCTCTCTTGCTGAGCTCTCTACATACCTGTCCCCTCAAGGAAGGTTCCTTGATGTTGGTGAGAGGCTCTTGATTTAGGGAATTGGATCTGTGCTCCAGTTCCCCGAATTAAGCCTGAATGCCTTCCACATCCCCCCCCAGGCGCTGTATAATCCTCCGGGTTTAGCGCTTCCCCCTTGATTATAATAATAATCGACATACCTGTCAGCTTCCCTCCATCCTTCAGCCTCATCACCTGATCCTTTACAATTATCTCCTTATTTACTAGTGGAACTATACTTTGATTCTGTTTTTGCCTTTGATGCTTTATTATTCTCAAAGTGTCTTTCAACCTCTCTAATAACTAGTCAATTTTTTATCCAGGTCAGGAACCAAATCTGAAGACTCTTCAACAACTCCAAGGCTGAGGGACTGATTACCTCACCTGGATGGCGAAACGTCTGCAGTAAAGATACCCAGATGTTGCACATGTGTCTAACTCTTCATTATGGCTTGTTTGACATGTGCAACAGTCGGATATATCGTCGAAAGCTATCGCCTGCTCAGTAATGCAAGAAGTGACTTAAGTCAGTTCTGCATTCAACTGAAGAAGCCCGCTAAGCAGGCGAAACGTTTCGTTAACATAGCTGATTGTTGCACATGTGTTTTCCGCATCTACTTGTCAGCATCGTATACAATTAATATAATGTTACATTGAGAATATACGAGTATACTCTTAGTGAATGTATAGAGATATATACACCTCCCATTCCGCAGGCATTGTATGACCCTTACAGTTTTAGAGCTTCCCCATGAGTAATAATAGTAATCCTCGGTCTGATATATTTTCTAATCATCATTTCATTACATTTTTTGTTAGTATACTCTACCTGGAGGGCATTCCGGGGGTCTACGCCCCCGCGGCCCGGTCCACGACCAGGTCTCCCGGTGGATCAGGGCCTGATCAACGAGGCTGTTACTGCTGGCCGCACGCAATCCAACGTACGAACCACAGCCCGGCTGATCCGGCACCGAGGTATCTGTCCAGCTCAACACCAGTTTTTTAACTTTTTTTTTTCAATGTTTTTTTTTTATTTTAAATTAATTTAAGATGGGTTGTATAACTCTTTTAAAACTTACATTTAAGCACAAATTAACAGATTATAAAAGTTGGCCACAATACGTCTGGCAAGCAACGAGGTGGTGAAAATAATACAGGCAGTGTTGTATTCTGGGTGTCTTTATGCACCTCTTGTGTCAGAGTGGGCTAGGCTGTGTCTTTGTAAATGATCCAGGTCGGACCGAAACGTCGTCGTAAGCTCCTCTCTCCTATGTGCGGGTTATTTGCGTATAAGATTAATTTTTTAAAGGGGCGGACCGGTAAACCAGTGGAAGGGCTCGGTCAGATGACTGAAAGTTCCAGTCAGGGAGCACTTGCCCTATTTCCTGACAAACTTTATCTAGCCTGAGTTCAACAATCTTTGTTTTGATTTCAGTGGTGTTTTCAAATTGTTTTTTGCTTTTGCTTTTAATCTTCCCTCGGCGCTCATGTTATCATTCTTTGTTTTCGTAATTTTACCACGTTTTATTTTTGAATGTCGCATGTGTGAGTGAGAATGAATGCGCGAGTTACTTCCCAGGAGCTGTGGGCAGTTTACATCAGGGCAAGTGGGACATGCCGCTGATCACACTCGCACAGTATCCCTGATAAGAATTCTCCCATGCCTTCATAGTGCCCTGATGTGTGAGTGGTACAGAGGTGATGTGGGCCTAGGCTTCATACAATGTGTCACCCATATACACCACCCCTCCTACTCTCTCTCATACCCACACCCACATTCTCCGCCCTCATCCTCTCCTTGCTCGTCCATTACATCACTCTACTCTCTCCCCTCTCCTTACCCCTCACATTCCCTCTCTCTACCCCTCATATGCCCTTTTCCCCTCACTGAAAGTCACATTCGCCGTGTTTATCAACGAGTGGTGACGTGGGTAAGTCGGGGGGGGGGGGTTAGGTCAGGATAGCGCATCACGTCACGCAACTATCACCGTTGTACAAGACCATCACAATAATACACTTGCCTCATTGACTTAAGTTCAGGAAACGCTTAAAATCACACATTATCTCAGTGCTAAGATAATCCAAAGTCCTTTCTGCTCTGGAAAATAGTCAGTTTGGCTTTTTTGGGTTATCCTACGTAATTTATATTATGTATGATAATTGTACTTGTGTACCTGTGTCTAAATAAACTCTTTAAGAGTTTAGCTCTTCCACATGAATACAATAATTAAGTTTAAAATATAGTGTAGGGTTGGTGCGGGCGGTCGCGTGGCGGAGGAGGTGGGCGTGGCCAGGGATGCGGGCGGTCACGTGACCCCCGCCAATCATGATTGGGAACACATTTTCGCGTGAAATTCTAAAGTGATTATTGGCAACGTGATACTGGTGGCGGGAAACTTCAGTCACGTGACCTCTTCTACCACCTGTCACACTTAACTAACCTAATCCTACCTATCCTATAACCACAGGAAAAACCCTTATAATAATAATAATAATAATAATAATAATAATAATAATAATAATAATAATAATAATAATAATAATAATCTCTGTTTCTACAAGTACATTACAAGGTATACAGGCCTAGCTGACATCAGTGACATACTACTATATAGAAAGCCCCTTCTTATGCAGAGCATTTCGGCAAATTAAGTTAATTTTGTCCCCAAGATGAGATTCACACTGGTTGACTAACACCCAGGTACCTATTTATTGCTAGCTGAACATGGACAGCAAGTGTCTTAAGGAAACATATCCTAATGTGTTCACCCGTACCAGGTATCGAACCACGGACCTTAATGTGTGAGTTGAGTGCGTCACCAATCTAGCTACGGGACACCTTATGGTTAAAGGGACATGTGGAAACACTTAGAACATTTTATTATGGAAAGTCCAAAATGAAATGTTTTATTGGTCAGGAGACATGACAAGTGTCTCCCAACACTGGTCATCACACCAGTGTTGAGAGACAAATTACTCAAAAATATAGCAACAGTAATTATGGAACTTAAAAAAATTGCAAGAGTGAACTTGTTCTAGGAAAATTTAATAATGCAAATAAAAATAACAAAAGATACAAGGTAAGATAATTCACAGACTTAGAGTGCTATAGATGACTAGTTAGTGTACTAGTGTGTGTTTATGTACAGTTTCTTGAACCACAACTTGTCGGTAGTATGTACTAGGCTGGGCGACCCATTTTCTTTATCCTGATCTTGTTAAATATATATACTATAGATCTAAGAGAAAAGTAATGTTAAAATATGTTATGGACATTTGATGTAAAGTACTTGTGAACTTTCTTGTGGGAAGTTCTGGGGACAGTGAGGAAAGTTGCTGAGGAGAGGTGAGGAAGCTATTGGGGAGAAAAATTGATGGGGGAAAAGAAGTGGGTAAGAAAGTTGTAATGGAGAAGAGGTGGAAAAGTAAGTTGTTGGGAGAAGAGGTGGAAAGAAAGCTGTTGGGAAGATGTGGAGAAGAAAGTTGCTGGGGAGAAGAGGTGTTGAAAAAAGTTGTTGGGACAAGGAGGGTTCGTTGTACATTGAAAGGAGAGAGTTGGAGGTGATGGGTAAGGAGAGTAGGAGTAGGAACTTAGGAGGAGGTTAGAAAGGATTGGGGAGGGAGAAAAGTTGTTGGGGGAGGTAGAGAAGAAAATTGCCAGGAGGGAGGGAGGGTCGGTAGTGTTTTGGAGGGAGGAAAGATGGAGATGCTGGGGAGAATGAGGGTAGAATATGCTGGGGAGAATGAGGGTAGAATATGCTGGGGAAGTAGGAAGGGCAGGAACTAGGAAGAGGGAAGGGAGTGCACTCACGTAAGGGAGGAGAGGCAGCAGTAACTTGGGGAGGGAGAAAGAGTTGGAGGTACTGAAGGAAGATTAGAAGGGTTGGAGTGGGGTCCGAAGTGCTGGGAAGGAAGGGTTGGAGGTGCTGGGGATGGCTTTGAAGGTGCAGGGGAGGGAAAGTTGGAGGTGCTGGTGAGGGGTGAAGGGTAGGAACGAGAAGAGGGAGAACATGAGTAATTTGGGGAGGAGAGAGCTTAGGGTTGGAGAGGCTGGGTAGGTTGGAGGCTCAGGAGCTAGGATGAGGGAGGCAAGGCAGGGATCACTTTGGAAGGGAAGGAAGGCTGGGGAAGTGACGGTTGGAGATCCTTGGGGAGGGAAGGTTGGAGGGGATGTGGTGAGGGAGGGAGTGTTAGAGGTGCTGGGGAAGGCTGGAGGGGCTGGTGTGCGAGAGGGGGGGTTTGAGAAGCTAGAGGGAGGGTTGGAGGATGTGGAAGGGAGGGAGGGTTGGAAGGTCTGAGGTGATGGGGGGAGGGTTGGAGGAGCTGAGGTGATGGAGGGAGGGTTGGAAGAATTGGGGTGATGGAGGGAGGGTTGAAGGAGCTGAAGTGAAGAGGGAGGGAGGTTTGGAAGGGTTAGGGGTGATGGAGGAAGATTTGGAAGGGCTAGGGCGATGGAGGGAGGGTTGGAAGGGATAGAGTGATGGAGATGGGTCGGGTTGAAGGTGCTGGTGAAGGATGAGGACGAGACGAGTAGGAGGTGAGGAGAGAGGGAGGGAGGGTGGCAGGGGCCGCCAGTGCCAATCTAGATTCGTTAAAACTGGCCGTGTACGACAACCCCCATTCTCTCCACCACCACTACCACCACAATCTCCATCACCACCACCACCGTCTCCATCACCACAATCTCCTTCACAATCCCCATCACTACCACCACAATCTCCATCACCACATCCCCATCACTACCACCACAATCTCCACCATCACTACCACCAAGAGTTTCCACCAACATGGTCTCCACCAACATGGTCTCCACCAACATAGTCTCCACCACAGTTCGGTACCTTGAATCAAACATGATTACCTCCCATTCCCCAGGAGCTGTACGACTCACTGATTTAGCGCTTTCCCAGATATAATAATTTAAGTCTGCCCTTATTGTGACTCCAGAAAGTTTCCGGAGACACCGTTCGTATTTGAAACATTTTCTTGATTACCTGTATGGTAATTTTAATATATGGGGTAAAAGCAAGGCGACAAAAACTAAGAGTTTCGGAAAGTTCTTTAGAAGATTCCCCCTCAAAGACTTTTCAAAATGCATGTGATGCACTCAACAGATATGTACGAAGCTTCACACGATATACTGTATACACCGAGAGGTATGCATATCTGTATATGCATAGAGAGGTATTTATATATTCATCAAGAGGTATATATTCTTATGTGCATTATGAGTTATGTATCTATATTTATTGAGTTTATTTCAAACCCTGTTTTAGGTGTCAAAGTATTTTTAATGTTTATGTATAGGTGAAAGACGACCTTAATTCTCATGTAGTCATTAGGCTTTAAACTTGAGAAAAGTGACCATGGCTTGAAAACTACTATTTGTCCTCAACGGAAATGCTAAATATGACGTGTGGCGTGCCATAAGGATTAGTCTTGGGAACAATTCTTTTCGTATACATCAGTGACATTGTTAATGGCTTGCGGTACAATAAAAATATTAGACCACAGCATGAGACTACGAAGTAGAGTAACCAAATTAGATTGCAAGCCTACTTGCAAAACTTTCTTCGTGTAAATCTTGTCAAGGAAGATGCCTTGATTCCAGAGATACTTCCAAATTTGATTGCTTTCAGTTTCTCGCACTATAATCCTTACTGGTTTAATGCTTCCACATGAATATATAATAATAAACTTGAGATTATTAACCCTGGAGGGTTAATCCAGGATACCCAAGAAAGGGTGGAGAAAAGGACACACAACAAAAGGAGGCATTGTTAAGACGTATCACCTACACGAGGCTTTATCTAGACAGCCAAACAATGTGACCTATTTTTGTTATGGTTGTTTAGACAACTTGGTAAATTGCACAAACAAAGCCAAATTAATTCCATTGTTGGTAACTGGGAAACAGTTAAGAGGTTAAATTATTCTTTGAATAGCATAGAGGTAATGAAGGTAACAAATAGCTGGGAGTAATAATGACAAATAAATGTAATTTGAAGTTTACTAAAGCGTAAAAATAACAAAATAGTTGGCTTTATTGGTCTACCATTACACTGTAACCCGAGTAAGTCGTGGTCAGTCTGTATATCGTTGCTACCTCCTATTATAGAAAATTGCATGCAATTTTGGTCACCATATTTGAGGAATGATGTCGAGCAATTTGAGGGTGTCCAGCGCCAGGCGGCGATGATATACAAACTAAAAAATGAATTGTTTGAAACCCTGTTAGATGAGGTGAATATACGTATTCAGTTTTGCAACGCGAATGTAGAGGTGACTTGATATAGGCATTTACAAGTATCAAAGGACATGGCAGTCTTTATCCTGCCCTTTCGATCCCCGTTACTAGTGGAAACGTTGAGACGTTTCCTTAAGACACCTGCTGTCCCTGTTCACCTATCTGTAAAAAAAAAATAGGCAACTGGATGTTAGTCGACTGTGTGAGTCTCATCCTGGGGACAAAATTGACCTAGTTTGTCCGAAATGCTCTGCAGGAGGCCTGGTCACAGACCGGGCCGCGGGGGCGTTGACCCCCGGAACTCTCTCCAGGTAAACTCCAGGTAAATAACAAGGGGCTTTCTGTATAGTAGTATGTCATTGATGTCAGCTAGACCTGTATACCTTGTACATGTACTTGTAAAAATATACATTATTATTATTATTATTATTATTATTATTATTATTATTATTATTATTATTATTATTATTATTATCAAAAACATTATCACCTCTCATTTCCCAGGTTGTGTATGTTCACGTACGGTTGAACGCTTTTGCCTGAATATATATGTAATATTAATATTAAATGGTCTTCCCGCCCAAGGAAGCCCTTTATGCCGGTAAAAGGCTCTTCATCCAAGAAACCGAACCTGAACTCCCTTAACTTGGATTGAACCTAATTACCTCCCGTTCCTCCAGGGGAAAAAATACCATTTCACTTCATGATAACCTTTACGAGTTTAGCGCTCCCTACACGAATGTAAAAATAATAGTAAATAGTAGCATCAGTATTTAAAACGACCAAGACCATATACAAATATAAACCATTATAAGTGTTGTGTACCAGTATTGGTATAGAGTAAACCACTTAATGCGGCAGAACTACACCAACATACTGGATACTAGTCTAAGTGTCTCCTGTGTGGTAACTCTCGGCCTTGTACGAAGTGGACTACCCACAGTTGTCCTTGTGAAATGGTCGATTCGTACCCCTGGTGCATTTCTTTGATGTTTTGTCAGCTAAACACTTGATCGTTCTAGTTTAGTTTATAGATATCGGAAAAGATGTGAATAGCAGTGTATCATGTCAGCTAACACATTATTATCGTTCTAGTTTGATTTGTAGATATTATCGTAAAAGATGTGAATAGCAGTGTATAATGTTATGCTATATTGCTATTCACACTACGAGCAAAGAACTTGACTGGCAAATTTTTACGTGCCTACAAACTCTGCAGCCTAGAATGAATATCTGACGGAAATGTGGAACATTTTTAAAGCCATCTTTCGGACACTAAAAAAAAAAAAAAAATTTGTACTCGTTTTGATGTAATAGGTGTCCCGTAGCTCGACCGCCAGCGCACTCAGCTCACACACTGAGGTCCGGAGTTCGAATCTCCGGTATGGCTGGAAAAACATTAGGATGTTTAGATAAGACATCTGTTGTCCCTGTTCGCCCATCAGTATAAAAAATGGGTACCTGGATGTTAGTCGACTGGTGTGGATCGCATCCTGGGACAAAACTGACCTAATTTTCCCGAAATGCTCTGCATAACAAGTGGCTTTCTATATAGTAGCATGTCATTGATGTCAGCTAGACCTCTATACCTTGCAAATGTACTTGTAGAAATAAATATATTATAAGTGGCAGTAAAATAACGATAGATTAGATAGTACAGTGTAAGTAATGATGTTTGGGGTAGTAGAATTCTGTTTCATAGCAAGCAGTATAAATAATGGAAATTCAAAGGTTATTCTTAAGCTTTTTGCATCTTTGGTTGAGCCTCATTTATATTATGGTGGTCAGCTCTGGTCTCCATATTATAGAATGATGGGTGTTCATTATCTTTTTAGTACTATATACTATTACTACTACCAGAATGAACATAAATATGCTGGAAATATACAGGAAAGTGAAATGTTGATTCCATATATTAGAAACATTTCTTATGCAGAGAGGCTGTTGGCACTAACGCTCTCTGGAAAGGCATGTAATTGGTGGCACTAACGCTCTCTGGAAATTCGTGGAATTAGTGGCACTAACGCTCTCTGGAAAGGCATGGAATTAGTGGCACTAACGCTCTCTGGAAAATCATGGAATTAGGGGAGATATTAATAAAGTCTACAGATGGAAAACGGGAATATATAAAGGAAATATAAATAGTTGAAAATATCTAACCAAACTAGGGCTCTTAGCAATGGACTAATGGCACAGAAATTTGGATTTATAAAGGATAAATACAAGTACATGTACTGGTTTGTCAATAGAATTGTGAATGCGTGAATCAGACTCCCTGGTCTGGAGTTTTGAAACTCTGATCGCGGGTTCTATCCCCGCCAGTGGTATGTTTTTTTCCCCTGGTAGTGTCACTGAGGCAAGGACGTTGGGTGCTTTTAAGTAGATTGGACGGATACAGGATTAGGTGTGAGTTGGGCCTACCTAGCATGGGCCAGTAGGCCTGCTGATGTGTTCCTTCATTCGTTTTTTAGGTACAGTATGTGTGTGCACATAGCATATTTTTGAGAGTATGCCCATTGCTTTGGAAATTTTCTTTGAGACATGCTTAAATGTGTTGAATATTAGGTTTCTGTAAAGATGTTAACCTAGGAATTTCCACCTCATTCTGACTTTTGATCGGTGAATTGTGTATGTTAATGTTCAAATAAATATCGTTGTTAATATTGAGTGTAAATTTACTAGGTGTCATCCAAGACGATATCCTTCCGAGCTTGACTGTAATTGGTTTAATTAGTATTATTATATATGCTTTAGAAATCCAACAAGTATACACGAATGAGACACGTGTACAACAATTGGATATTTTTACGAGTGTTGTGGAAACATTTCGCCAACCAGTAGCTTCATCAATACAGAGAAAATGGTGAAGATAGAGTTTGAGATAATTAATCCCTCAGCCTAGAAATAATGCGTTCATTTCTTGTGAGGTAGAGAGATTGGGCCAGGAGCTGAGTCTCGACCCCTGCAACCACATTTTTATAGTGTACTGCATTAAAATTTTATAACTGCCCCGCGATATTCCTTTCATGTGCATTGAAGCAGAAGGATTGGGTCCCTCGCGTCACTCAGGGAGCGCCATACATCCAGTTGGTACATGAATGGTATACAGTACCGACAAGATGAAAGTTAGACAAATGTGCTACATCTGAGTATCTTTATTGTAGACATTTCGCCATCTAGTGGCTTTATCAATACAAATTCAAGGATATAACTTGAGGACAGTAGAACTATATACAAATGGTGAGGTAATCAGTCCCTCAGATTATGTCCTAGAATTTGTATTGATAAAGCCACTGGATGGCGAAATGTTTATAATAAAGATACCCAGATGTTGCACATGTCTAACTCACATCCAGTTGGTGCTGATACTAATATTGTATTAATGGTATACAAAACCGACTAGTAGCTGAGTAAGACACCTGTGCAACACTTGCGTAGCTTTAAGAACATAAGAACGAAGGAACACTGCAGAAGGCCTACTGGCCCATGCGAGGCAGGTCCAAGTCTCCTACCGGCTTAAGCCAATGCACCCAACCTAGTCAGGTCAGGTCACATTGACTTAAGGGAGGAACACGGCAACCGACCTGGTAGCACAAGCTATCAGGTCCAGTTCACACCCACCCACATCCACTCATGTATTTATCCAACCTATTTTTAAAGCTACACAACGTTCTGGCCTCTATAACGGTACTTGGGAGTTTGTTCCACTCATCCACAACTCTATTACCAAACCAGTACTTTCCTATATCCTTCCTGAATCTGAATTTTTCCAACTTAAAACCATTGCTGCGAGTCCTGTCTAGGCTAGATATTTTCAGCACACTATTTACATCCCCTTTATTTATTCCTGTCTTCCATTTATACACCTCAATCATATCCCCCCTAATTCTACGTCTTTCTAGAGAGTGAAGATTCAGGGCCCTTAGTCTATCCTCATAGGGAAGGTTTCTGATACATGGGATCAACTTTGTCATCCTCCTTTGTACATTTTCCAGAGAATTTATATCCATTCTGCAATACGTTAGTTTAATAGTTTAATATGTTTATTATGCACCCCATACCCATCCAGTGACCAAAACTGTGCAGCATAATCTAAATGAGCCCTAACCAAGGATGTATAGAGTTGAAGAACAACCTGAGGACTCCTATTATTTATGCTTCTTGATATGAAGCCAAGGATTCTATTAGCTTTATTGCGAACACTTATGCACTGTTGTCTTGGTTTCAGATTACTGCTAACCAGAACTCCTAAATCTTTTTCGCAATCCGTAATATTAAGATCTACATTATTTAGTTTATATGTGGCATGGTTATTGTTTTGTCCAACATTTAGAACTTTGCATTTGTCTATATTAAACTGCATCTGCCACTTCTCCGACCACTGCATCAGTCTATTCAAATCTTCCTGGAGTGCTCGAATGTCCTCGTCAGAATGAATTCGACGGCCTATTTTGGTGTCATCGGCAAACTTGCTGATGTCGCTCTTTATGCCCTCATCTATGTCGTTTATGTAGATTGTGAACAGCAGGGGGCCCAACACTGACCCCTGTGGAACACCGCTCGTGACGCTTCCCCACTCTGATTTCTCCCCATTTATGCAAACTCTCTGCTGCCTATTTGTCAACCATGCCTCTATCCAGGAAAAAATTTCTCCTCCTATTCCATGTGCTTTAATTTTCCTCAATAGTCTCTGATGTGGGACCCTGTCAAAAGCCTTACTGAAGTCCATATACACAATATCATATTCATTACCATGATCTACCTCCTCAAATACCTTAGTGAAAAAAATTAATAAATTCGTAAGGCATGAACGCCCCTTTGTAAAACCATGCTGAGATTCGTTGATTAATTTATGCTTTTCAAGGTGGCTACGAACTGCCACGAACTGCCGTATTACACCCTGGGTATGACTTCCAGCAGGACTGATTATACGGTGCCCCGTGGCCTGTATGGTGGCCCATGGCCTGTACGGTGCCCCATGGCCTGTATGGTGGCCCATGGCCTGTACGGTGCCCCGTGGCCTGTACGGTGCCCCATGGCCTGTATGGTGCTCTGTGGCCTGTACGGTGCCCCATGGCCTGTACTGTGCCCCATGGCCTGTACGGTGCCCCGTGGCCTGTACGGTGCCCCGTGGCCTGTACGGTGCCCCGTGGCCTGTACGGTGCCCCGTGGCCTGTACAGTGCTCCGTGGCCTGTACGGTGCCCCGTGGCCTGTACGGTGCCCCGTGGCCTGTACGGTGCTCCGTGGCCTGTACGGTGCCCCATGGCCTGTACGGTGCTCCGTGGCCTGTATGGTGCCCCATGGCCTGTACGGTGCCCCATGGCCTGTACGGTGCCCCGTGGCCTGTACGGTGCCCCGTGGCCTGTACGGTGCCCCGTGGCCTGTACGGTGCCCCGTGGCCTGTACGGTGCTCCGTGGCCTGTACGGTGCCCCGTGGCCTGTACGGTGCTCCGTGGCCTGTACGGTGCTCCGAGGCCTGTATGGTGCCCCGTGGCCTGTACGGTGCCCCATGGCCTGCACGGTGCCCCGTGGCCTGTACGGTGCCCCGTGGCCTGTATGGTGGCCCATGGCCTGTACGGTGCCCCGTGGCCTGTATGGTGCCCCGTGGCCTGTATGGTGGCCCATGGTCTGTACGGTGCCCCGTGGCCTGTACGGTGCCTCGTGGTCTGTATGGTGGCCCATGGCCTGTATTGTGCCTCGTGGTCTGTATGGTGGAGATATTACGCCAACCAGTGGCTTTACCTGGAGTTTACCTGGAGAGAGTTCCGGGGGTCAACGCCCCCGCGGCCCGGTCTGTGACCAGGCCTCCTGGTGGATCAGAGCCTGATCAACCAGGCTGTTGCTGCTGGCTGCACGCAAACCAACGTACGAGCCACAGCCCGGCTGATCCGGAACTGACTTTAGGTGCTTGTCCAGTGCCAGCTTGAAGACTGCCAGGGGTCTGTTGGTAATCCCCCTTATGTGTGCTGGGAGGCAGTTGAACAGTCTCGGGCCCCTGACACTTATTGTATGGTCTCTTAACGTGCTAGTGACACCCCTGCTTTTCATTGGGGGGATGGTGCATCGTCTGCCAAGTCTTTTGCTTTCGTAGTGAGTGATTTTCGTGTGCAAGTTCGGTACTAGTCCCTCTAGGATTTTCCAGGTGTATATAATCATGTATCTCTCCCTCCTGCGTTCCAGGGAATACAGGTTTAGGAACCTCAAGCGCTCCCAATAATTGAGGTGTTTTATCTCCGTTATGCGCGCCGTGAAAGTTCTCTGTACATTTTCTAGGTCGGCAATTTCACCTGCCTTGAAAGGTGCTGTTAGTGTGCAGCAATATTCCAGCCTAGATAGAACAAGTGACCTGAAGAGTGTCATCATGGGCTTGGCCTCCCTAGTTTTGAAGGTTCTCATTATCCATCCTGTCATTTTTCTAGCAGATGCGATTGATACAATGTTATGGTCCTTGAAGGTGAGATCCTCCGACATGATCACTCCCAGGTCTTTGACGTTGGTGTTTCGCTCTATTTTGTAGCCAGAATTTGTTTTGTACTCTGATGAAGATTTAATTTCCTCATGTTTACCATATCTGAGTAATTGAAATTTCTCATCGTTGAACTTCATATTGTTTTCTGCAGCCCACTGAAAGATTTGGTTGATGTCTGCCTGGAGCTTTGCAGTGTCTGCAATGGAAGACACTGTCATGCAGATTCGGGTGTCATCTGCAAAGGAAGACACGGTGCTGTGGCTGACATCCTTGTCTATGTCGGATATAAGGATGAGGAACAAGATGGGAGCGAGTACTGTGCCTTGTGGAACAGAGCTTTTCACCGTAGCTGCCTCGGACTTTACTCTGTTGACGACTACTCTCTGTGTTCTGTTAGTGAGGAAATTATAGATCCATCGACCGACTTTTCCTGTTATTCCTTTAGCACGCATTTTGTGCGCTATTACGCCATGGTCACACTTGTCGAAGGCTTTTGCAAAGTCTGTATATATTACATCTGCATTTTTTTGTCTTCTAGTGCATTTAGGACCTTGTCGTAGTGGTCCAATAGTTGAGACAGACAGGAGCGACCTGTTCTAAACCCATGTTGCCCTGGGTTGTGTAACTGATGGGTTTCTAGATGGGTGGTGATCTTGCTTCTTAGGACCCTTTCAAAGATTTTTATGATATGGGATGTTAGTGCTATTGGTCTGTAGTTCTTTGCTGTTGCTTTACTGCCCCCTTTGTGGAGTGGGGCTATGTCTGTTGTTTTTAGTAACTGTGGGACGACCCCCGTGTCCATGCTCCCTCTCCATAGGATGGAAAAGGCTCGTGATAGGGGCTTCTTGCAGTTCTTGATGAACACAGAGTTCCATGAGTCTGGCCCTGGGGCAGAGTGCATGGGCATGTCATTTATCGCCTGTTCGAAGTCATTTGGCGTCAGGATAACATCGGATAGGCTTGTGTTAATCAAATTTTGTGGCTCTCTCATAAAAAATTCATTTTGATCTTCGACTCTCAGTCTGGTTAGCGGCTTGCTAAAAACTGAATCATATTGGGACTTGAGTAGCTCACTCATTTCCTTGCTGTCATCTGTGTAGGACCCATCTTGTTTAAGTAGGGGCCCAATACTGGACGTTGTTCTCGATTTTGATTTGGCATAGGAGAAGAAATACTTTGGGTTTCTTTCGATTTCATTTATGGCTTTTAGTTCTTCCCGCGATTCCTGACTCCTAAAGGATTCTTTTAGCTTAAGTTCGATGCTTGCTATTTCTCTGACCAGTGTCTCCCTACGCATTTCAGATATATTGACCTCTTTTAGCCGCTCTGTTATTCTTTTCCGTCGCCTGTAAAGGGAGCGCCTGTCTCTTTCTGTTTTACATCTACTCCTCCTTTTTCTTAGAGGAATAAGCCTTGTGCATACATCGAGTGCCACCGAGTTAATCTGTTCTAGGCATAAGTTGGGGTCTGTGTTGCTTAGTATATCTTCCCAGCTTATATCGGTTAGAACTTGGTTTACTTGGTCCCACTTTATGTTTTTGTTATTGAAGTTGAATTTGGTGAATGCTGCCAGTACACATGACTCAAGGGTCATCAAGACTTCGGGACTGAAAACCCCTTTTTCAGGCTGAGGGACTGGTCTGAGACCTCAAACTACCATCTCATGTTTTCCACTGTATTCAGTATCATTCTCTGTATTGGATTAATAAAACTGCTGATTGGCGAAACATCTTCACAATAAGATGTCCAAGTATTGTACTCGTGTCTTAGTCATCTAGTTGGTTCTTCTTTTTCTTCTTCTTCTTCTCCTCCTCCTCCTCCTCCTCCTCCTCCTCCTCCTCCTCCTCCTCCTCCTCCTCCTCCTCCTCCTCCTCCTCCTCCTCCTCCTCCTCCTCTCCTTCCTCCTCCTTATTCATCCATATGGAAGCGATAAATGTATAGATCTTACAACATCTTGGGAGAGAGAGATAATCAGGTTTAATTCAACGGGAGGACAGTTCCAGCTCTTTGGATCAAGAGCTCTTCACCTTGAAAAGAGAATACTCAAGAACATAGACTTCACATTAGTAACCCCAGAGGGTTAATAACCCAAGAAAAACCAAAGTGGGTCTTTTCCCAGGATGCAGTCCTAAACAGTCGACTAATTCCAAGGTACCCATTTACTGCTACTTTTCTAGTGTTGGAAAGTGGTGCCTTGGTGCTGGTGCTTGCTGGTGATCCAAGGAATTGAAGCTATTCTGTTTCTCGTATCAAACTTGTTACTTTCCATTCCTCAGGAGCTTAGTGGCCCGTAGGTTTAATGGATCCAGAAATATAATGATAATATCAACAACAGCAACAATAATAGAGTAATAAAGAATAATTGATAATATAATAATATCTAAATATAATATACATTTGAGGGCAAACAAAATGCAGATGCAGTATACACATGATGTAATAGCGCACAAAGTGCGTGATAAAGGAATAACAGGAAAAGTTGGTAAATGGATCTATAACTTCCTAACAAATAGGGCACAAAAAAGTAATAGTAAACAGTCAGGTCATTGTAGGCTACAGTGAAAAGCTCTGTTCCACAAGGTAAACTACTCCCTCCCATCCTTTCCCTCATCCCCATATTTGACAGAGATGTAAGCCCCTACTTAAACAAGATGGGTCCTACACAGATGACAGCAAGGAAATGAGTGAGCTACTCAAGTCCCAATATGACTCAGTTTTTAGCAAGCCGCTAACCAGACTGAGAGTCGAAGATCAAAATGAATTTTTTATGAGAGAGCCACAGAATTTGCTTAACACAAGCCTATTTGATGTTATCCTGAAGCCAAATGACTTCGAACAGGCGATAAATGACATGCCCATGCACTCTGCCCCAGGGCCAGACTCATGGAACTCTGTGTTCATCAAGAACTGCAAGAAGCCCCTATCACGAGCTTTTACCATCCTATGGAGAGGGAGCATGGACACGGGGGTCATCCCACAGTTACTAAAAACAACAGACATAGCCCCACTCCACAAAGGTGGCAGTAAAGCAACAGCAAAGAACTACAGACCGATAGCACTAACATCCCATACCATAAAAATCTTTGAAAGGGTCATAAGAAGCAAGATCGCCACCCGTCTAGAAACCCATCAATTACACAACCCAGGGCAACATGTGTTTAGAACAGGTCGCTCCTGTCTGTCTCAACTATTGGATCACTACGACAAGGTCCTAGATGCACTAGAAGACAAAAAGAATGCAGATGTAATATATACAGACCTTGCAAAAGCCTTCGACAAGTGTGACCATGGCGTAATAGCGCGCAAAATGCGTGCTAAAGGAATAACAGGAAAAGTTGGTAGATGGATCTATAATTTCCTCACAAACAGAACACAG
Organism: Cherax quadricarinatus; assembly: GCF_038502225.1. NCBI lineage: Eukaryota > Metazoa > Arthropoda > Malacostraca > Decapoda > Parastacidae > Cherax > Cherax quadricarinatus. The sequence goes on from NC_091298.1 coordinate 61,138,794, forward strand.
AGAGTAGTAGTCAACAGAGTAAAGTCCGAGGCAGCTACGGTGAAAAGCTCTGTTCCACAAGGCACAGTACTCGCTCCCATCTTGTTTCTCATCCTCATATCTGACATAGGCAAGGATGTCAGCCACAGCACCGTGTCTTCCTTTGCAGATGACACCCGAATCTGCATGACAGTGTCTTCCATTGCAGACACTGCAAGGCTCCAGGCGGACATCAACCAAATCTTTCAGTGGGCTGCAGAAAACAATATGAAGTTCAACGATGAGAAATTTCAATTACTCAGATATGGTAAACATGAGGAAATTAAATCTTCATCAGAGTACAAAACAAATTCTGGCCACAAAATAGAGCGAAACACCAACGTCAAAGACCTGGGAGTGATCATGTCGGAGGATCTCACCTTCAAGGACCATAACATTGTATCAATCGCAGCTGCTAGAAAAATGACAGGATGGATAATGAGAACCTTCAAAACTAGGGATGCCAAGCCCATGGTGACACTCTTCAGGTCACTTGTTCTATCTAGGCTGGAATATTGCTGCACGCTAACAGCACCTTTCAAGGCAGGTGAAAAAATTGCTAAGATAAGATAAGATAAGATTTCGTTCGGATTTTTAACCCCGGAGGGTTAGCCACCCAGGATAACCCAAGAAAGTCAGTGCGTCATCGAGGACTGTCTAACTTATTTCCATTGGGGTCCTTAATCTTGTCCCCCAGGATGCGGCCCACACCAGTCGACTAACACCCAGGTACCTATTTGCTGCTAGGTGAACAGGACAATAGGTGTAAGGAAACGTGTCGGAATTTCCACCCGCCGGGAATCGAACCCGGGCCCTCCGTGTGTGAAACGGGAGCTTTAGCCACCAGACCACCTAGAAAATGTACAGAGAACCTTCACGGCACGCATAACGGAGATAAAACACCTCAATTACTGGGAGCGCTTGAAGTTCCTGAACCTGTATTCCCCGGAACGCAAGCGGGAGAGATACATGATTATATACACCTGGAAAATCCTAGAGGGACTAGTACCGAACTTGCACACGAAAATCACTCACAACGAAAGCAAAAGACTTGACAGACGATGCAACATCCCCCCAATGAAAAGCAGGGGTGTCACTAGCACGTTAAGAGACCATACAGTAAGTGTCAGGGGCCCGAGACTGTTCAACTGCCTCCCAGCATACATAAGGGGGATTACCAATAGACCCCCGGCAGTCTTCAAGCTGGCACTGGACAAGCACCTAAGTCGGTACCTAACCAGCCGGGCTGTGGCTCGTACGTTGGTTTGCGTGCAGCCAGCAGTAACAGCCTGGTTGATCAGGCTCTGATCCACCAGGAGGCCTGGTCACAGACCGGGCCGCGGGGGCGTTGACCCCCGGAACTCTCTCCAGGTAAACAGCACCATGTCATTCTTTGCTGATGATACCAGAATTTACATGACAGTCTCATCCATCGGAGACACTGCAAATCTCCAAGCGGACATTAACCAAGTCTTTAAATGGGCCTCTCAGAAAACAATATGAAGTTCAATGAAGACCTATTTCAATTACTCCGCCATGGAAAATTCGAGGAAATTAAAACTGTATCGGAGTATAAAACAAATTCCAACCTCACAATGGAGCGAAAAACTAATGTGAAGGACCTGGGAGTGATAATGTCGGAGAAAATAACTTTCGAAGATCACAACAATGTATCTACCACATCTGCTAGAGAAATTATAGGATGAATATTGAGAACCTTCAAAACTAGGGATGCCAAGCCAATGATTCTCTTCAAATCGCTTGTTCTCTGTAGGCTGGGATACTGCTGTGCACTAACGGTCCCTTTCAAGGCAGGCGAAATTGCAGACATGGAGAATATACAGAGAACTTTCACTGCACGTATATGTACAATAAAGCACCAAAATTACTGGAAACGGTTGAAGTCCCTTGACCTGTGCTCCTTAGAACGCAGGCGAGAAAGGTACAGCTTAATTTACACCTGGAAAATCTAAGAGAGAGTAGTCTCAAATCTGCACACACAAATCACTCCCTGCAAAAGCAAAAGATTCGGCAGGCAGTGCAACATCTCCCCCCCTTCTCAGTGAAAAGCGGGGGCGCCATGAGTATGCTAAGAGACAACACAATAAGCATGAGGGGGCCCAAGACTGTTCAATTTCCTCCCCGCATGCATAAAGGAGATTACCAATAGACCTCTGGCTGTCTTCAAGAGACCCCTCAGAGAAGGTTCCTTGACGCTGGTGAGGGGTTCTTGATCTAGGGAATTGGATCTGTGTTCCAGTTCCCTGAAATGAGCCTAAATACATTCCATCCCCCCCACAGACGCTGTATAATCCCTAGGGGGTTAGCGCTTCCCCATGATTATAATAATCCCATCTTCCATAACAGTGCTAATAATAATAATTTAAGAGTGGGTGAGAGTTTTGGGTGTGTGGAGCCCTGTGGTCTGGTGGCTCTCTCACCCCTCAAGGAAGGCTCCTTGACGCTGGTGAGGGGCTCTTGATCTAGGGAATTGGATCTGTGCTCCAGTTCCCTGAATTAAGCCTGAATGCCTTCCATCCCCCCATAGGCGCTGTATAATCCTACGGGTTTAGTGCTTCCCCCTTGATTATAATAATAATAATGGTGGCTGTCTCCTTTCACACGAGAGTTCAGATTCATTCCCAGCAAGGGTAGAAACATTGGGTGTGTTTACACGTTTTGTCTATGTTCCTCATTAGTAAAATAGGTACCTGGGTGTTAGTGGACTAGTGTGGGTCGCATCCTGGGACAAAACTTGACCTAATTTGCCCGAAATGCTCAGCATAACAAGCGGCTTTCTATATAGTAGTATGTCACTGATGTCAGCTATGGTCTGTATACCTTGTACATGTACTTGTATAAATAAAGATATTATTATTATTATAGTGAGTATCATCAGCCTGGCGCATCTTCACCTCTATGAACGCTTCTTTGGAATGTTTGCGTTGATTTTTCCGTATTATATTCAGTAGTATAAATATCGCAATTTATGTCCTCGATAAAGAATATGGTTATCAAAATTATTTCCATCATGATTTTCTATATTTACAAAATGTTTTAATGTCGAGTATTATTATAAAAGATTAGATACGCAAGTTTATAAGATAAGGATTTTACAAGGCGGAAGTAGCAGCAGTGTTGTCTGGCTAATGTTTATGGAGGCCCAGCGATTATATTACTGTAATAATCTTACTGTGAGCAACATGCGGTGATTCAGAACATGCTGAGGCCCACCAGTTGACATACCTTCAAGATGTGGCAATGTAGAAAGTGCGGCCGCCCTGTTTATTTCGGTAAATAAGAGTATTTAACAGGTACTGAGGTGGTGGGATACGCCCTTCTGGCTTCCCCTCTGCGTAGACCCGTATATAACCTTATTAATACAATTATAGCAAATTTTCACCTGTCTACTCACTCTTAGAATATTTGTTATTGATGTATTAGCTTAATGTGTCAGTGATCAAGGTGTTACGATGCTACAAAATATTAATCAATATCTACGTTGACCTCTTTTATTTTTTTTCCTTTGAGGAACTTGTTAGATTTTGTGTCCTAGTTTGTCCTTGTATATTTGTGGATTATAGATTGAATATTGAGTAGTAGTTCAGTGCCTCTAGTTCATTTTACATTGGCTTTAAGAAAAACCTGATGCACAGGTAAAAACGTTGTACCAAGATAGGTTTGGTAAGTTTATTTAGATACAGGTACACATAAGCACAATTATCATACATAGTAACATGTATGTGTAAATTACCTAGGATAACACAAAAAAATTCAAGGTGCCTTATTTATACATGTTTTATGTTTTGTTTTAAACATTGTTGGTTGTGTAGGGGATTCATCTCCATTTTCATATATAGGTGGAAAGTTTCTTTAGCATCGGTTGTAGATTCCCTAAAAAAAATTGATTTAGTATTTTCATTTGGCTTTTCTTATTCCTTTTTTTTTTTTTTAGTCTCTTGTTTATTTGAACATACGCTATTGGATAGTAAGGTGATCCTCTCCTCTTGATAACTTGTAATAGCTTCTCTTCTTGCTTATCCACTTAGGGTCATTTTTATTTAATCTGATTTCTGTGTGAAAAACATGTGTTGTTTGGGCAGTTTTTATAACTTTTTGAAATGTCTCTCACTGATAATTATTTCATTCCTCTTGTAAGATCTTTGAAATAATCCCTAGTCAGGTTTACCCCAACATAGTCTGCAGTGAAAATTTAAATCTTGACTGTTACCTTTCTTATCAGAAAAATTCAAAGTAACAGATTAATAAATTTATGATTTGATTTTCCAAGCTCTTCCTTGATTTCAGTATTTAAGCAACATTTCCTTATTTGCCAGAATCATATCATGTAAGTTGTTCTCAGTTGAAAACTGCTTTGAAATAGTTATGAGATCCTTTATTCATAGTCAGCTTACTGTACTTCAGTCAGTTTTGCAGAAATTAAAAGCTCCCATGATGACTACATTTATATACCTTGAAACCTTGATTTTATCTCATTAATAGTTTAGCTAAGAATTCAAAGCTCCGCTTTGCTGAAAAAAAGTTTTTGTATAATGAGTATTATCTCATGGTACATGTTTTAAAACTGATGGACATGCACTCCTTAGACTAGTCTAAGAGAAATCTACAATTTTAGCAGAGAGAAAGCAGTCACTGGGGTTCGACTGGCACCCAAATTGCTTGCGCTGTGAAGAATGTGGCAAGCGGCTGAATCCTGGCCAGCATGCAGAGGTAAGTATTGGGCTGTAAAAGTACCACATCTACTGCTGTATATTGTTTTAATTTTTTACGTGTACAGTGGTACCTCGAGTTACGAACTTAATTTGTTCCAGAAGGCTCTTCGAGTGTAGATGCCGAACGAATTTCTTCCCATAAGGAATAACATAAATTAGATTAGTCCATTTCAAACCCCCAAAAATACACTTACATAAGCACTTACAAAAATACACTTACATAATTGTTCGAGTTGGGAGCTGTTCGAAACTCAAGGTACCACTGTATTGGCATATCGTATATTTTATGTAAATATTTAAGCTTTTCTTTCATGCGTATTTTGCTAATGACAGTTACTGTATTTGACTTCGTTATAATTTTCTTAATAACTCTAGTATTGAGAAATTAAAATTTGACCATTTGATTATTGATCGAGTTGTTTGATGCCAGCCCTTATGGATGTTTCAGTAACTCCGAGTAGATAAAGTAGCCCCTTCAAGGGGGTGTGTGTGCTGATGCTGATGAAGGCATCTTGATCCAAGGAATTGGAGATATGTTGTCCTTGGGACCATACCTGATTACCTCCCTTTCCCAGGCATTGTTGACCCCTACAGTTTAACATTTCTCCATGAATATAATAGATATAGTAGTGTAATTTCTTGTTTTGTTTTTTTTCAGCACAAGGGAGTGCCATATTGCCATCACCCTTGTTATGGAGCACTGTTTGGTCCCCAACTCTTTGGTCATGGTACTCGCAATGAGTGTCACACATCATTTGGGAAGGTGGAGAACAGGGATGGCCAGGTGAAGAGGTTAGTTTTATTGAAGTCATCTTATTTCTTCATACACTTTACCATATTCTTTGACTTTCCTCATACCAACAGTTTTATTTTTGAAAGTCATTATCTCTGTTAGTATCAATCATCAAATACCTCTTGTTGCAAATTTAGAATAATACTGGTATGCAGATTTGAAGTCGTGTTGTTCTTAAGTGGTTTTCAGTTCAGAATTTTAATGATATACACCAGATATCCTAACTTACTAATACTGCAGGTTACAAACATCTGACTTTATGAACAGGGCCACTTAGGAACCATTCATGTTTTTACAAGAGCTGATCCACAGTATACAAATTTATAAAGTATAACCATCTTTTATACTGTTGTATTCTATACATCCAGTCCATTTGTAAGTCTGAAATACAAAAAACATAGCTTGTTTGCAAGTTAGACCTGTATATCGGTTTTATGGAATATAGATGTCCTTGGAAAATGCCATATTAATAAACAAACTAAGAAAATCCAGGTTGCAGAGCTAAGTTAGTGAATTTACTGTACCTAGCCATATGAAATGAGTTGTTTGGATGTGGGTTCTAGGCAACTTGTTTAAAAGTTCTCTTGGTGACAGTGATAACTGAATGCAAGTCATTATTATACAGTAGTAGAATACAGTGGACCCCCGCATAACGATCAGCTCCCAACTCGACCAATTATGTAAGTGTATTTTTGTAAGTGCTTTTGTAAGTGTATTTTTGGGGGTCTGAAACGGACTAATCTAATTCACAATATCTCTTATGGGAACAAATTCGGTCTATAACGGCACCCAAACAGACTTCTGGATTGAAATAATATCGTTATCCGGGGGTCCACTGTATTACTCTTCTTTAATTTATCAATGGATTTTCTTAGCATCTTCCTTCTTTATAGTGTTATAATAATGAATTCAACATTTTATTCCAGTCTGAGATAATTTTAGGGATTTTCTTATTTTTATTTTTCCTGCCAAAAATGCTTTATTTTCATAACCTGCACATTTTGGGATGCAACAAATAATGTGTACAAATAGATCCTCAATATATAGTCTGTCTGTTAGTAACTACTTGAATAAACATAAGTGCCATGTTCTTGCTCCTTAACCCTTAAATGGTCCAAACGTATATATACGTTTTTTCAACATCTGAAAGTATGTGAAAAAATGTAGATCTTCTTTTTTGTTTTACATTTAAAAACGTGTAAAAAAAAATTTTATCTACATTTTTTTTTGTTATATTTGAAAATATACAAAAAAAAGTAGATTACTTTTGTAGCATTACGAATTTGAACGTCGATCTGTTTGGACCGTTTAAGGGTTAAGGAAAAAATGAAAGTTGTTTCATCAGTAGTGAACTATTTTCCCTTCAAAGGAAGGGATACCTTAATTCTTGTAAAGGGTTCTTGATCCAAAAAATTGGGGCTATCCTTCCCTTCAAATCAAACCCTCTTACCTTCAAGGTGACCCTTAAGAATTTGGTGCTTCCTCCTGATATGTGTAGCATTGTTTGACTATGGAAATAAAATAATCTCTTAATCTCATAATTGTATTTTTGTCAAAAACATGATGACTGACTCTATTAAATACTTTATGCTCAGAATGGGAAGCAGTAAAACACATTCAATCTTTTAGTAGTATAATCTGTATGACTCTCGTGTTTCAGATCTCACATTGAAGCCAAGTTAAAGGCTTATAACCAGTACTATGAAGGTAAACCAGGAGAACTGAAGAGCAGAGAGGTAAGCAGGTCTCATATTAACCCTTTGACTGTTTCAGCCGTATATATACGTCTTACGAGCCAATGTGTTTGATGTATATATATACTCAAAAATTCTAATGGCTTCAAATCAAGCAAAAGAAAGCTGGTAGGCCCACATGTGAGAGAAAGGGTCCGTGTGGTCAGTGTGCACCATATAAAAAAAACCTGCAGCATGCAGTGCATAATGAGAAAAAAAACTCCGACCTTTTTTGGATTAAAACGCCGACTTTGTGGTGTATTTTTGTATAGTATTTATGGTTGTATTCTCGTTTTCCTGGTCTCATTTGATAGAATGGAAAACATTTTATAGAAATAGAGATGATTTTGATTGGTTTTACTATGAAAAGAACCTTGAAATGGAGCTCAAAGTAAGGGAAATGTTTGATTTTTGCCGTTGTTCAAAAGTAAACAAATGATGTCATTGTCTAATAAATGTCCAACTAGCCATTCTAATATGCAGTCATGAATGGATTGATGTTATTTATACAATTAGTACAATATTGCAGTAGTCTACATAACAGTAAATCTTCTATTTTTTGTTTGAATAAAAATTCAAAATAGAAAGCAAGAGTAATATCAGAAGGGCCTGGAGACATGACTGATGAACAAAGAAAATGTTATTTTAGAGCCAGGAATGTCTGCATTGTTCATTCTGGAACCTATTTTGAAATTGACATATTTTTTAATTTGCATGAAATTGGCCAAATTTCAAATTTCTGACCACGTTATTGGGTAGTTGGAATCGGTAAATGGGCCGTTTGTTGTACTCAGTTGATAGATCAAATGGAATTCTAAAGAAATAGCTATAAGTTTGGTCAACTGGAACAATTAGCCGAAAATATGGCTCAAAGTGGGCGAAATTGCCGATTCATAAATATTGCTGAGGTTGCTAAGAGTGTAATTCTGTACGTTTTCCATAAAATTTCATTCTTTTGGTGTCATTACCATCAGGAAAAGATTCTCTATCATTTCATAAGATTTTTTTTTTTTTTTTTTTTTTTTTGTAAAAAATTTTTAAAAACCAAGAGACACCTCAGGATTTGAGGTTGTGACAGTCAAAGGGCTAAATCTTATCACTGTTTTTTAACTCGCCCTCTTTTAATTAACTGCTTTGTAGGATATCTACATTCTGCAAAAAAAAATAACAATAATAAACATGTGGGATATCAGATATATCATGCTACTTCTATTTACACTTAGGTCACACTACACATGCATGTACACGCATATATCTGGGTTTTCTTCTGTTTTCTTAATAGTTCTCGGTCTTCTTTATTTCCTCTTATCTCCATGGGGAAGTGGAACAGAATTCTTCCTCCATAAGCTGTGTGTGTTGTAGGAGGTGACTATAATGCTGGGAGCAAGGGGGCTAGTAACCCCTTCTCAAGCTGTGTGTGTTGTAGGAGGCGACTATAATGCCGGGAGCAAGGGGCTAGTAACCCCTTCTCAAGCTGTGTGTGTTGTAGGAGGCGACTATAATGCCGGGAGCGAGGAGCTAGTAGCCCCTTCTCAAGCTGTGTGTGTTGTAGGAGGCGACTATAATGCTGGGAGCAAGGGGCTAGTAACCCCTTCTCAAGCTGTGTGTGTTGTAGGAGGCGACTATAATGCTGGGAGCAAGGGGCTAGTAACCCCTTCTCAAGCTGTGTGTGTTGTAGGAGGCGACTATAATGCCGGGAGCAAAGGGCTAGTAACCCCTTCTCAAGCTGTGTGTGTTGTAGGAGGCGACTATAATGCTGGGAGCAAGGGGCTAGTAACCCCTTCTAAAGCTGTGTGTGTTGTAGGAGGTGACTATAATGCCGGGAGCAAGGGGCTAGTAACCCCTTCTCAAGCTGTGTGTGTTGTAGGAGGTGACTATAATGCTGGGAGCAAGGGGCTAGTAACCCCTTCTCAAGCTGTGTGTGTTGTAGGAGGTGACTATAATGCTGGGAGCAAGGGGCTAGTAACCCCTTCTCAAGCTGTGTGTGTTGTAGGAGGCGACTATAATGCTGGGAGCAAGGGGCTAGTAACCCCTTCTCAAGCTGTGTGTGTTGTAGGAGGCGACTATAATGCTGGGAGCAAGGGGCTAGTAACCCCTTCTCAAGCTGTGTGTGTTGTAGGAGGTGACTATAATGCTGGGAGCAAGGGGCTAGTAACCCCTTCTCAAGCTGTGTGTGTTGTAGGAGGCGACTATAATGCTGGGAGCAAGGGGCTAGTAACCCCTTCTCAAGCTGTGTGTGTTGTAGGAGGTGACTATAATGCTGGGAGCAAGGGGCTAGTAACCCCTTCTCAAGCTGTGTGTGTTGTAGGAGGCGACTATAATGCTGGGAGCAAGGGGCTAGTAACCCCTTCTCAAGTTGTGTGTGTTGTAGGAGGTGACTATAATGCCGGGAGCAAGGGGCTAGTAACCCCTTCTCAAGCTGTGTGTTGTAGGAGGTGACTATAATGCTGGGAGCAAGGGGCTAGTAACCCCTTCTCAAGCTGTGTGTGTTGTAGGAGGTGACTATAATGCCGGGAGCAAGGGGCTAGTAACCCCTTCTCAAGCTGTGTGTGTTGTAGGAGGTGACTATAATGCTGGGAGCAAGGGGCTAGTAACCCCTTCTCAAGCTGTGTGTGTTGTAGGAGGTGACTATAATGCTGGGAGCAAGGGGCTAGTAACCCCTTCTCAAGCTGTGTGTGTTGTAGGAGGCGACTATAATGCTGGGAGCAAGGGGCTAGTAACCCCTTCTCAAGCTGTGGGTGTTGTAGGAGGCGCCTATAATACTGGGAGCAAGGGGCTAGTAACCCCTTCTCAAGCTGTGTGTGTTGTAGTAGGTGACTATACTGCTGGGAGCAAAGGGCTAGTAACCCCTTCTCAAGCTGTGTGTGTTGTAGGAGGCGACTATAATGCTGGGAACAAGGGGCTAGTAACCCCTTCTCAAGCTGTGTGTGTTGTAGAAGGTGACTATAATGCTGGGAGCAAAGGGCTAGTAACCCCTTCTCAAGCTGTGTGTGTTGTAGGAGGCGACTATAATGCTGGGAGCAAGGGGCTAGTAACCCCTTATCAAGCTGTGTGTGTTGTAGGAGGTGACTATAATGCTGGGAGCAAGGGGCTAGTAACCCCTTCTCAAGCTGTGTGTTGTAGGAGGCGACTATAATGCTGGGAGCAAGGGGCTAGTAACCCCTTCTCAAGCTGTGTGTGTTGTAGGAGGCGACTATAATGCTGGGAGCAAGGGGCTAGTAACCCCTTCTCAAGCTGTGTGTGTTGTAGGAGGTGACTATAATGCTGGGAGCAAGGGGCTAGTAACCCCTTCTCAAGCTGTGTGTGTTGTAGGAGGCGACTATAATGCTGGGAGCAAGGGGCTAGTAACCCCTTCTCAAGCTGTGTGTGTTGTAGGAGGTGACTATAATGCTGGGAGCAAGGGGCTAGTAACCCCTTCTCAAGCTGTGTGTGTTGTAGGAGGCGACTATAATGCTGGGAGCAAGGGGCTAGTAACCCCTTCTCAAGTTGTGTGTGTTGTAGGAGGTGACTATAATGCTGGGAGCAAGGGGCTAGTAACCCCTTCTCAAGCTGTGTGTGTTGTAGGAGGTGACTAATGCTGGGAGCAAGGGGCTAGTAACCCCTTCTCAAGCTGTGTGTGTTGTAGGAGGTGACTATAATGCCGGGAGCAAGGGGCTAGTAACCCCTTCTCAAGCTGTGTGTGTTGTAGGAGGTGACTATAATGCTGGGAGCAAGGGGCTAGTAACCCCTTCTCAAGCTGTGTGTGTTGTAGGAGGTGACTATAATGCTGGGAGCAAGGGGCTAGTAACGCCTTCTCAAGCTGTGTGTGTTGTAGGAGGCGACTATAATGCTGAGAGCAAGGGGCTAGTAACCCCTTCTCAAGCTGTGTGTGTTGTAGGAGGCGACTATAATGCTGGGAGCAAGGGGCTAGTAACCCCTTCTCAAGCTGTGTGTGTTGTAGAAGGTGACTATAATGCTGGGAGCAAAGCGCTAGTAACCCCTTCTCAAGCTGTGTGTGTTGTAGGAGGCGACTATAATGCTGGGAGCAAGGGGCTAGTAACCCCTTCTCAAGCTGTGTGTGTTGTTTGAGGTGACTATAATGCTGGGAGCAAGGGGCTAGTAACCCCTTCTCAAGCTGTGTGTGTTGTAGGAGGTGACTATAATGCTGGGAGCAAGGGGCTTGTAACCTATTCTCAAGCTGTGTGTGTTGTAGGAGGCGACTATAATGCTGGGAGCAAGGGGCTCGTAACCCCTTCTCAAGCTTTGTGTGTTGTAGGAGGCGACTATAATGCTGGGAGCAAAGAGCTAGTAACCCCTTCTCAAGCTGTGTGTGTTGTAGAAGGTGACTATAATGCTGGGAGCAAAGGGCTAGTAACCCCTTCTCAAGCTGTGTGTGTTGTAGGAGGCGACTATAATGCTGGGAGCAAGGGGCTAGTAACCCCTTCTCAAGCTGTGTGTGTTGTTTGAGGTGACTATAATGCTGGGAGCAAGGGGCTAGTAACCCCTTCTCAAGCTGTGTGTGTTGTAGGAGGTGACTATAATGCTGGGAGCAAGGGGCTTGTAACCTATTCTCAAGCTGTGTGTGTTGTAGGAGGCGACTATAATGCTGGGAGCAAGGGGCTAGTAACCCCTTCTCAAGCTTTGTGTGTTGTAGGAGGCGACTATAATGCTGGGAGCAAAGAGCTAGTAACCCCTTCTCAAGCTGTGTGTGTTGTAGGTGGTGACTATAATGCTGGGAGCAAGGGGCTAGTAACCCCTTCTCAAGCTGTGTGTGTTGTAGGAGGCGACTATAATGCTGGGAGCAAGGGGCTAGTAACGCCTTCTCAAGCTGTGTGTGTTGTAGGAGGCGACTATAATGCTGGGAGCAAGGGGCTAGTAACCCCTTCTCAAGCTGTGTGTGTTGTAGGAGGCGACTATAATGCTGGGAGCAAGGGGCTAGTAACCCCTTCTCAAGCTGTGTGTGTTGTAGAAGGTGACTATAATGCTGGGAGCAAAGCGCTAGTAACCCCTTCTCAAGCTGTGTGTGTTGTAGGAGGCGACTATAATGCTGGGAGCAAGGGGCTAGTAACCCCTTCTCAAGCTGTGTGTGTTGTTTGAGGTGACTATAATGCTGGGAGCAAGGGGCTAGTAACCCCTTCTCAAGCTGTGTGTGTTGTAGGAGGTGACTATAATGCTGGGAGCAAGGGGCTTGTAACCTATTCTCAAGCTGTGTGTGTTGTAGGAGGCGACTATAATGCTGGGAGCAAGGGGCTCGTAACCCCTTCTCAAGCTTTGTGTGTTGTAGGAGGCGACTATAATGCTGGGAGCAAAGAGCTAGTAACCCCTTCTCAAGCTGTGTGTGTTGTAGAAGGTGACTATAATGCTGGGAGCAAAGGGCTAGTAACCCCTTCTCAAGCTGTGTGTGTTGTAGGAGGCGACTATAATGCTGGGAGCAAGGGGCTAGTAACCCCTTCTCAAGCTGTGTGTGTTGTTTGAGGTGACTATAATGCTGGGAGCAAGGGGCTAGTAACCCCTTCTCAAGCTGTGTGTGTTGTAGGAGGTGACTATAATGCTGGGAGCAAGGGGCTTGTAACCTATTCTCAAGCTGTGTGTGTTGTAGGAGGCGACTATAATGCTGGGAGCAAGGGGCTAGTAACCCCTTCTCAAGCTTTGTGTGTTGTAGGAGGCGACTATAATGCTGGGAGCAAAGAGCTAGTAACCCCTTCTCAAGCTGTGTGTGTTGTAGGTGGTGACTATAATGCTGGGAGCAAGGGGCTAGTAACCCCTTCTCAAGCTGTGTGTGTTGTAGGAGGCGACTATAATGCTGGGAGCAAGGGGCTAGTAACCCCTTCTCAAGCTGTGTGTGTTGTAGGAGGTGACTATAATGCTGGGAGCAAGGGGCTAGTAACCCCTTCTCAAGCTGTGTGTGTTGTAGGAGGCGACTATAATGCTGGGAGCAAGGGGCTAGTAACCCCTTCTCAAGCTGTGTGTGTTGTAGGAGGTGACTATAATGCTGGGAGCAAGGGGCTAGTAACCCCTTCTCAAGCTGTGTGTGCTGTAGGAGGCGACTATAATGCCGGGAGCAAAGGGCTAGTAACCCCTTCTCAAGCTGTGTGTGTTGTAGGAGGTGACTATAATGCTGGGAGCAAGGGGCTAGTAACCCCTTCTCAAGCTGTGTGTGTTGTAGGAGGTGACTATAATGCTGGGAGCAAGGGGCTAGTAACCCCTTCTCAAGCTGTGTGTGTTGTAGGAGGTGACTATAATGCTGGGAGCAACTGGCTAGTAACCCCTTCTCAAGCTGTGTGTGTTGTTGGAGGTGACTATAATGCCGGGAGCAAGGGGCTAGTAACCCCTTCTCAAACTGTGTGTGTTGTAGGAGGCGACTATAATGCTGGGAGCAAGGGGCTAGTAACCCCTTATCAAGCTGTGTGTGTTGTAGGAGGTGACTATAATGCTGGGAGCAAGGGGCTAGTAACCCCTTCTCAAGCTGTGTGTGTTGTAGGAGGCGACTATAATGCTGGGAGCAAGGGGCTAGTAACCCCTTCTCAAGCTGTGTGTGTTGTAGGAGGCGACTATAATGCTGGGAGCAAGGGGCTAGTAACCTCTTCTCAAGCTGTGTGTGTTGTAGGAGGTGACTATAATGCTGGGAGCAAGGGGCTAGTAACCCCTTCTCAAGCTGTGTGTGTTGTAGGAGGCGACTATAATGCTGGGAGCAAGGGGCTAGTAACCCCTTCTCAAGCTGTGTGTGTTGTAGGAGGCGACTATAATGCTGGGAGCAAGGGGCTAGTAACCCCTTCTCAAGTTGTGTGTGTTGTAGGAGGTGACTATAATGCCAGGAGCAAGGGGCTAGTAACCCCTTCTCAAGCTGTGTGTGTTGTAGGAGGTGACTAATGCTGGGAGCAAGGGGCTAGTAACCCCTTCTCAAGCTGTGTGTGTTGTAGGAGGTGACTATAATGCCGGGAGCAAGGGGCTAGTAACCCCTTCTCAAGCTGTGTGTGTTGTAGGAGGTGACTATAATGCTGGGAGCAAGGGGCTAGTAACCCCTTCTCAAGCTGTGTGTGTTGTAGGAGGTGACTATAATGCTGGGAGCAAGGGGCTAGTAACCCCTTCTCAAGCTGTGTGTGTTGTAGGAGGCGACTATAATGCTTGGAGCAAGGGGCTAGTAACCCCTTCTCAAGCTGTGTGTGTTGTAGAAGGTGACTATAATGCTGGGAGCAAAGGGCTAGTAACCCCTTCTCAAGCTGTGTGTGTTGTAGGAGGCGACTATAATGCTGGGAGCAAGGGGCTAGTAACCCCTTCTCAAGCTGTGTGTGTTGTAGGAGGTGACTATAATGCTGGGAGCAAGGGGCTTGTAACCCCTTCTCAAGCTGTGTGTGTTGTAGGAGGCGACTATAATGCTGGGAGCAAGGGGCTAGTAACCCCTTCTCAAGCTGTGTGTGTTGTAGGAGGCGACTATAATGCCGGGAGCAAAGAGCTAGTAACCCCTTCTCAAGCTGTGTGTGTTGTAGGAGGTGACTATAATGCTGGGAGCAAGGGGCTAGTAACCCCTTCTCAAGCTGTGTGTGTTGTAGGAGGCGACTATAATGCTGGGAGCAAGGGGCTAGTAACCCCTTCTCAAGCTGTGTGTGTTGTAGGAGGCGACTATAATGCTGGGAGCAAGGGGCTAGTAACCCCTTCTCAAGCTGTGTGTGTTGTAGGAGGCTACTATAATGCCGGGAGCAAAGGGCTAGTAACCCCTTCTCAAGCTGTGTGTGTTGTAGGAGGTGACTATAATGCTGGGAGCAAGGGGCTAGTAACCCCTTCTCAAGCTGTGTGTGTTGTAGGAGGTGACTATAATGCTGGGAGCAAGGGGCTAGTAACCCCTTCTCAAGCTGTGTGTGTTGTAGGAGGTGACTATAATGCTGGGAGCAAGGGGCTTGTAACCCCTTCTGAAGCTGTGTGTGTTGTAGGAGGCGACTATAATGCTGGGAGCAAGGGGCTAGTAACCCCTTCTCAAGCTGTGTGTGTTGTAGGAGGCGACTATAATGCCGGGAGCAAAGAGCTAGTAACCCCTTCTCAAGCTGTGTGTGTTGTAGGAGGTGACTATAATGCTGGGAGCAAGGGGCTAGTAACCCCTTCTCAAGCTGTGTGTGTTGTAGGAGGCGACTATAATGCTGGGAGCAAGGGGCTAGTAACCCCTTCTCAAGCTGTGTGTGTTGTAGGAGGCGACTATAATGCTGGGAGCAAGGGGCTAGTAACCCCTTCTCAAGCTGTGTGTGTTGTAGGAGGCTACTATAATGCCAGGAGCAAAGGGCTAGTAACCCCTTCTCAAGCTGTGTGTGTTGTAGGAGGTGACTATAATGCTGGGAGCAAGGGGCTAGTAACCCCTTCTCAAGCTGTGTGTGTTGTAGGAGGTGACTATAATGCTGGGAGCAAGGGGCTAGTAACCCCTTCTCAAGCTGTGTGTGTTGTAGGAGGTGACTATAATGCTGGGAGCAACTGGCTAGTAACCCCTTCTCAAGCTGTGTGTGTTGTAGGAGGTGACTATAATGCCGGGAGCAAGGGGCTAGTAACCCCTTCTCAAGCTGTGTGTGTTGTAGGAGGTGACTATAATGCTGGGAGCAAGGGGCTAGTAACCCCTTCTCAAGCTGTGTGTGTTGTAGGAGGTGACTATAATGCTGGGAGCAACTGGCTAGTAACCCCTTCTCAAGCTGTGTGTGTTGTAGGAGGTGACTATAATGCCGGGAGCAAGGGGCTAGTAACCCCTTCTCAAACTGTGTGTGTTGTAGGAGGCGACTATAATGCTGGGAGCAAGGGGCTAGTAACCCCTTCTCAAGCTGTGTGTGTTGTAGGAGGCGACTATAATGCTGGGAGCAAGGGGCTAGTAACCCCTTCTCAAGCTGTGTGTGTTGTAGGAGGCGACTCTAATGCTGGGAGCAAGGGGCTAGTAACCCCTTCTCCTATATAAATTACTAAATTTAAAAAGAAAAACATTTATTTTTATTTTTTAAAGAAAAACCCCAAAAAATTCTTTTGTTTTTCTTTATAGGTCACCCTACCTCAGTGGTATACAGTGGGTTTGTTAAAAAAAAATGCAAAAGGAAATTATAAAAATGTAGGAAAGAGCAAGGTGATGAGGGTAACAAAAAAAATCTAGGCAATGAAAGCTTGGATATTAGATTGGAAGGATGGAGTATGGATAAAGTAAATGTTTTCAGATATTTGGGATTGGACTTGTCAGTGGATGGTTCTGTGAAGATGAGGTAAACCATGGAATAGAAGAGGGAATAAAGGGGAGTGGTGCATTGAGACAACTTTGGAGATGGAACTTTATTCATGAATGCAAAAAAGGGAATTGTACCAGAGTAGAGTGGTACCAACACAGTTATATGGGTGCAGAACATGGGAGGCTGTAGGTAGGAAATATATCATGTTTGAGGGTGATGTATGGTATGAATATTATGCAGAGAATTTGAAGCATGATAATGAGAAGATGGTATAGGGTTACCTAAAGTATAATTCAGAGGGTTGATATAATAGTACAAATGTCTCTTGACTCAGGAAATCATAATAACACAGTTGCAAACAAATCATAGAATGGGTGGGTGGATAATTAGTGTAATTTTGTCATTTCAGGCCAATGGGCGAATGATCTTGGAGGGTGTGTTGAAGATATACTGGGGAGTGCGTAATGTCATCCACCTTAAGGAAGAAGATGATCAGCGAACGATTGCTGTCCGTAGACGGTCCACTACAAATTCTGCGGCCTTTTACTCTGATAGTGAGGATGAGGTCAGTGCAAAAAGAATCTAAATGTTTTAGGGATCATTGTTTAAATTTTCTTACATAATGTCAGCATTTTTTTTTTTCCCACATTTTCCTATAGAGTTGAATTTCCCTATAATTTACAAAATTTGATTATCCCCCAAACATTGGAATTTCCTAAAAATTTCTTGAAAGCCTTCAAAAATATGAACATTTTTACTTATGTGCAACCCATCAATAGATATTATTCACCTTTTTATTGTGAGCTTAAGGCACCCCTAAACTGAAAAGGTAACCATAGAATTTCCATCATATTGTTTCCATTTTGGCCATTTATCTTGTATATGTTTTATTATTCTCCATGGGGAAGTGGAACAGAATCCTTCCTTCGTAAGCCATGCGTGTCGTAAGAGGCGACTAAAATGCCAGGAGCAAGGGCCTAGTAACCCCTTCTCCTGTATATATTACTAAATGTGAAAGGAGAAACTTTTGTTTTTCCTTTTGGGCCACCCCACCTCTGTGGGATACGGCCGGCGTGTTGAAAGAAGAAAGATGATGTTTATTATATACCAGATTAATGATATTTAGAGAAATGTTCTCCAAAACAAAATGAAAAAAATTGAGCATGTTGTTCTCTCAGATTATAGATTCTAGGAATGTAATCCCCATTGATGGTGGTTGTTTAACTATTTTTTGTAATTGGAGAAATTTATCAGTAGTGTACTTATGTAATTATGACTTAGTTTTGCTAAGGCTGGTCAATTTTATGTCTCATTCTTACTGCCTCACTGCTTCTCATTTACTGTCTGGTGCCCTGATTACTAGGGCATAGTATTATAATTAATATGCTCATAGCAATACAATTTATGTATGAAAACATATATTATAATTTTTTTGCACAATTTCTCAAATTAGTTTGTGTCTGATGCAGATGTATCTTATTTGATAGAAAATGTGTTGTGTATACTAAAGTTTTACTGTGTGTTTTTTTGACATACAGTGGTCCCTAGAGTTAGGGTATTAATTTGTTCTACAAGACATATTATACCTCCAAACTATCATAGCTCAAACCCCAAATTATGTGGTTTTGTGGCAGTTCATTCCAAGATCCCTGGAAGTGCAACTTTTACTGTACCTTGCTCACATATCACTTGCAGGCATTGTATCTCCCTTCATTTTCTCTCTTAGCCACCATAACAACAGTCTTTCTAGATTTGTGTTTTTGCCTGATAATAGTAGGGATGGTTGTGGAAAGCCATATTCATGCACTAGTTCTAATTGTTTCATCAGATCTTTTCACCATTTTTTGTTTGATCTTCAGAAAAATTACAAGTTTGCTGCACACATTAGGGGCCATGATAACTTCGTAACACGAAAATAGTGTAATTAAGTCACAAATGCATATCATATCTCAAATTTTTCATTGCAGCTCAATACTGAATTCATTTATGAGGGTAAATCATAACTCAGAATTATCATAACTCCATCTCATTGTAACTCCATGGACTACTGTACTGAATATGCATTCAGATTTTTAAGACATGTTCAAAGACTTGAAAATATTCTATTACAGTATTTCTTAATTATTGCTCCCAAGGAACAGACCCTTTGGCGCGATGATTGTCTAAATGGTTGGCGAACTCCTCAGTCTCCGAGCTCTCCACAAACTCCTAAATCAGCCACTGTAATAAGAAACACGGTATCCTGTATATTTCCTAGTGAGCAAGGGTTAAGGGAGAGAGACAGTGTTAATCCTTTCATCCCTGGAACATCAGCCGATGCAACACTTTCAAGAGATGATGGGACACCTGCCAGTAGTAGGATTTTGGGTGGGACAGAGTTGAAGGATCAGACACCTAAAGAAAATTCAACTGAGTTGGAGGATGAGGATGATGATGATGGAGATATGTGGAAGAATACTGACTATAAGACATGTCGTAACATGAATGCCATATTAGATGCAGAGTGTGGAAACTCCTCAAACCCATCAAATGGTATGATGCATGTTACTATGAGAGAGGACAGTTCACTTCACTCTGGGTTGCAGAGTGATGTTATCTCCCGTAACAATGCCAAAAGCAAAAACTCCTCTCCAGAAGTTATGCTCAACAACAATTCTTCATATCCAAATTATGAATCTGTTCTTGATAATGAAAACAGCAATACACCTGTGCTAGAAAATAAAGAATCAGTGGAAATTAATACTAGCATTGATGATCACACACCTTCAAGAAGGGTGGCTATGAAGACAGGAAGTACAGCAATTAGGAGGAGGCCAGGCAGACGGATGGATAAGACCAAGCTAAAGGTAGGCATCAGATGAATAATTATAATAATGTGATTTGTTCTTGTGATATATCCTCTACTGTATATCTGACACTTCTGTTGCATAGAAATTTTAAATAAAAATATTGATAATGTAAAAAATGCAGTATAAGTATTTCTCCAGTATTTTGATGTACCTGTGGGGTAAAAATTTTTTTTATCTCCAAAATTTTTTCTTATTATCAGCAAAATTTCTTGACAGTGCCTCTCCCGCTATCATTTGCTCTCCTTTTGCACTCTCTCACCACTCTCTTCACCTTTCTTTTACTCTCCATATACTCTGCCCTTCTTATATTACTTCTGCTTTGTAAAAACCTCTCATAAGCTACTGTTTTCTATTTTATTTCTTATTGTTACAAACTTCCATTCTCATGTGCTGTTGTCACCATTGTCCTATTCATTTTCACTTTGATGTAGGTTCAAGTTCTTCTTGATAAAATGAGCATTTTCACATTTTTTTTTTCAACAAACCAGCCATATCCCACCAAGGCAGGGTGATTTGAAAAAGAAAAATGAAAGTTTTTCTTCTCAGATTTAGTAATTTATACTGGAGAAGGAACCACTTGCCCCTTGCCTCTGGGATTTTAGTCACCTCCTACAACATGCATGGCTCATGGAGGAAGAATTCTTTTCCACTTCCCCATGGAGATAAGAGGAAATAAAGAAGAACAAGAGCTATTAAGAAAATAGAAGAAAACCCAGATGTGTGTGTATATATTTATGCATGTACATGCATATGTGGTGTGGCATAAATGTAAGTAAAAGTAGCAAGATGTACCTGATGTCTTGCGTGCTTGTGAGACAGTTGAAGTACGAGCAATCTTACCATCGTGTAAAACAATTACAGGTTTCCATTTCACACTCACTTGGCAGGACAGTAGTACCTCCCTGGGTGGTTGCTAATCTACCAACCTACTACCTAGGAATTCTTTATTTATAAACTCATAAATCATGTAGCTTTGGTAACACATGTAAATACTGTCATAGGAAAAAGTGAAAGGAAATATTCTTTGTCCCAATTGATGATTTTATTTCCATAGCTTCAGTTACATTATGGCACCTTTCAGTGATCACAAGTCACTTATTAATTTCATCACTGATTTTTTTTTCTTTTTTTAAAATGTCAGCCGTTTCCCACCAAAGCAGGGTGACCCAGAAAGAAAGAAAAAACTTTAATCATCATTCATCATTTTCACCATCACTCATACATGATCATTGTCTTTGCAGAGGTGCTCAGTTATGTTTATAAAAGGTCTCCTTGATTTACATGGTGTATGGTTTAAAATTACTATTCACTTGGCTTTTGATTGTAGGAAATAACACATTATATTTATGAAGTATTAAGGTAGTAGGTTGGTAGACAGCAACCACCCAGGGGGGTACTACTGTCCTGCCAAGTGAGTGTAAAATGGAAACCTGTAATTGTTTTACATGATGGTGGGATTGCTGGTGTCTTTTGTCTGTCTCATAAACACGCAGGATTTCAGGTACGTCTTTCCACTTCTACTTACACTTAGGTCACACTACACATACATGTACAAGCATATATATACACACCCCTCTGATTTTTCTTCTATTTTCTTTCTAGTTCTTGTTCTTGTTTCTTTCCTCTTATCTCCATGGGGAAGTGGAACAGAATTCTTCCTCCATAAGCCATGCATGTTGTAAGAGGCGACTAAAATGCCGGGAGCAAGAGGCTAGTAACCCCTTCTCCTGTATAAATTACTAAATTTAAAAAGAGAAACTTTCGTTTTTCTTTTTGGGCCACCCCGCCTTGGTGGGATACGGCCAGTGTGTTGAAAGAAAAGAAGAAGATTTATGAAGTACTACAATTACAAAAGAAGTTTATATAAATGACATTAAGAAATTAAAAAGAAAAATCAGAGACTTTATTACATGAATTATTAGGTACAAACATAGCATCATTTGGACTTGAACCAGGATTAGCCAGGTGGCATCCTTAACCTTTAATATTGGCATGGTATGAGGATGCCACCTAGCTAACCTAGGGGCAAATTCACATGACAACTTTATACAGTTTGTTACATTCATGAAAGTTTGGTACTTTAGTTTACATGGGTTATTAATTTCCCATGTCATTGACAGAGACGGTGCTCCATCAATGGCCACTTCTATTTAAGAGAGACAAGCTCCTTCACCCCTCCCCATGGGTCGCCATGTAGTGTGTGGGTCACATCCTTAGTTACAGCAGAGGAAGTTCTCAACATGCTGTTGGAGAAGTACCGAGTGGAAATGTCAACACGAAACTTCGCCCTGTTTGTGATTAAAGACAATGGAGGTAAGAAGTGGCATATTCATAAATTGTTGAGGTTCTTCATATATGTGACTTGCCTTTTTTGTTTATTAAAAGTGTAAGTGAATACTGGAAGTTTTATCGCAAGCATCTTCTTTTTCCAGCTGTTAGATTTTTTCTACTACTGCTTTCACTTCCATCACATTCACTCATGGATCTTCAGTTATTTTAATAGTTCTCATTGTTTCTCATCCTAAACATGAAATTTCGGCCTCTGTTTGATCTGTTTTAACCAATTTCTTAAAATACAATAAATCCTTGATGTAACAGACTTTGGGAATACAAGACAAAATCTGTTGGATCACTTGTTTTGGAAATAACAGACAGTCCTTTGATTACAGAATTATTGTTATTGTTATGATCAAAGTCAAAACAGTCTCATCTCATTCCACCACAAATGCCATTGCTGGCCACTTGCTCCCCCATTAGTACATTAAATCAAGGATTTTCTATATTCTCATCTGTCACATCTCCCTCTTTATTCAGCATTTTACAGTGGTAGTAGTAGTAGTAGTATCATTAGATTAAGCAGGAGGCACTAAACCAGTGGTAAGTTTCCAGTGATAGACCTCACACAGGTTTCACTCTTTAAGACAGGCCAGTAGTAGTAATAATATTATATAGCTAACAACTGGATTCCATCCTGATTTTTTTTCAATGTGGTATTCAGTTTTTATCCAAAGATGGTAGAAGCCTGATTTTAATAGTGTGTTTTTTGTGATTAGCAGACAGAGGAGCGAGTATCTGCCATTCCTTGCACTGAATTATAGTAACAGATTAAGCTCTTCACATAATGGTGGGAAGAGGAGTGATTGGTGGAATGACAAGGTAAAGTGGGAGAATTAGTTTTTTTTTTTTTTCAGCATACCAGCTATCTCCCACCGAGTCAGGGTGACACGAAAAAGAAGAAAAGTGTGATTTTTTTTTTCTTTTTACACACAGTAATTTATACGGAAGGATTTAGAAATAGTAAGCCATGAGAAGTTTTTACAGTTTAGAAATTATATGAGGAAAAGAAGTTAAGAATGGTGAGCCAATGAAATTAGATAAGTCCTAATCAGTAGGTTTTTGGTGAGAAGGAACAGTGATGGAGAGAGATTAATGAAGCCAGAAAGCCTGAGAAGCAAATAGATTTGGCAGTTAATAATGGAATAGAAAGATGCTGGATGGGGAGGTGGTGGTACTGGAAAGGCAGAAAGAATATTTCGGTGAATTGTTGAATACTTATTATGAAAGGGAGGAGGTGACTTCATGTATTGGGCAGGCAGGAATAACATCTTATAAGAGTATGGAGGATCCATAAGTGGATGTGAGGTATAGTGCTTGATGCAGTGGGTGGCATGAAAGGGGAATAAACAGATGTTATTAAGACTGAGATATTTAAAGTGTAACAGGAAAAGTTACTAAGGACTGGCAGGGAGCACATATAGTTCCTTTGTACATACAAGGAAAAAGGGGACAAAGGAGATTGTGTAAGAAATTATAGGTGAATAAGCCTGTTGAGTATATGGGTAAAGTGCATGGTAACATTAATGAAAGAGGTAAGGGTAAGACAAAGTAGGATTGGAAATATAAACACATATGCAGTATAATGTGATCCTTTATTGACTACGTTTCGCCCACACAGTGGGCTTTTTCAAGTCACAAACAGAACTACCTGGGGTGGAAGGAACGCGAGTATTTATAGTCAGGTTCAGAGTGCTGAGGTCAGGTGGAGAATGCTGCATCTGATGATGTACCGAGTGAGGTTATAGAGTCTAAAATCTTGGGTAGCTTGGAAAGGAGATTGGACAAGTTTGTGAGCAGACCTTCTACAGTGTTCTTATGTGGGATAGCGATGAAGAAGCTTCTTGGCAAGTGGTTCAGCTATGTTATAGAAGCCACTATTCTGGTTGAAGTTGTCGGATATAGAAATAAGTGATGATTCCAGGATTCTTCGGTATTGAGTGTTGTCTTCTGTGGCGATAAGTCTTGAGTTTCTGTAGTTTATCAAGTGGTTGTGTGAATTACGGTGTTGTACGCAGGCATTCCTTGTGTCGTCAGACCTGCTTGCGTATTGGTGTTCTGAAATACGTGTTTGGAGGTCCCTTGATGTTTCACCAACGTATAACTTGTTGCAGTCATTACAAGGGATTATGTATACCCCTGCAGAGGGTGGAAGCTTGTCCTGTCTATCACTGGTAATGTCCTTGATGGTCGTGGTTGTGGAGGTAGATACTTGAAATGAGGTATTGGAAAAGATGTTGGAAACGTGTTTGGCAATGGAGTTGGTGGGGAGGACTTCAACCAGAATAGTGGCTTCTATAACATAGCTGAACCACTTGCCAAGAAGCTTCTTCATCGCTATCCCACATAAGAACACTGTAGAAGGTCTGCTCACAAACTTGTCCAATCTCCTTTCCAAGCTACCCAAGATTTTAGACTCTATAACCTCACTCGGTACATCATCAGATGCAGCATTCTCCACCTGACCTCAGCACTCTGAACCTGACTATAAATACTCGCGTTCCTTCCACCCCAGGTAGTTCTGTTTGTGACTTAAAAAAGCCCACTGTGTGGGCGAAACGTAGTCAATAAAGGATCACATTATAGTGCATATGTGTTTATATTTCCATTGTGTCGGTATTTTATACCATTTATTTCCACAAAGTAGGATTACAGAGGGACAAGGAGGGTTTAGGAAGGGCAAGGGATGTGTAGACCAAGAGTTTACATGACAGCATATAAATAAGAATTTTATAAATAAGGATAAGGAGCTGTTTATTGCATTTATGGATCTAGAAAAAGCATTCTATAAGGTGGATAGGGAAGCAGTGTGGAAGATGCTCTAGTTGGGGACTCGTCAGAATTGTGATGTCAGTACACATAACAGCGAATGAATAAGTGATGTTTCCTGTTTTGAGTTGCCCTATCTTGGTGAGAGATGGCTAATAAAGTAAAAGAAAAAATAAGAACAAGAAAAATGATGTGTGTAGTAATAAAAGATCATTATATAACTAATATTGATCTGTGTTTTATAAGTGAAAGCAGGAAGTTGTTGAAATGAAAGGTACTAGAGATAGAATGTTTTCAGATATGTATCGTTGAATGTAAATGATAAAACAGTGCAAGAAATTTTCTGTTTGGAGTGAGGAGGACTGAGATACTTTTGACTGAATAACAAGTCAAAAGTAAGTCTGTGGATCAACAAGGAAGTTAAAAACATGGGCATTCCATTGTTCCTTGCTGTAGTTAGTGATATACTTTTTTTTTTTTTTCAACAAATTAGCTGTATCCCACCGAGGCAGGGTGACCCAAAAAGAAAAACGAAAGTTTCTCTTTTTTACATTTAGTATTTTATACAGGAGAAGGGATTACTAGTCCCTTGCTCATGGCATTTTAGTCGCCTCTTACAACACTCATGGCTTAACCCTTTCAGGGTCCACAGGCCCTCTCCAAGACTTGTTCTCAGGGTCCCCCAAATTTAAAAAAAAAAATTATTTTTTCTTATGAAAAGATAGAGAATCTTTTCCCGATCATAATGACACCAAAAGTATGAAATTTGATGAAAAACTTAGGGAATTATGCTCTCGTGAAGTTAGCGGTCTCGATGATGTTTACGCATCGGTGATTTTGCCCACTTTGAGCCCTATTTTCGGCCAATTCCAGTGTACTAGTTGACAAAAATCATAACTATTTCGCTAGAACTCCATTTTTTCTATCGAATGAGTACAAGAAACCACCCATTTACCGATTTCAACTATCCAATACAGTGGTCAGAATTTAGCAATTTTGCCAATCTCACACAAATTTCAAAAGATGACAATTTCCGAATAGGGCCCAGAATAAACAAGAAAGACATTCCTGGCACTAAAATAACATTTCCTCTGCTCATTGGTCACGTCCCCACGCCCCTCTTACATTCTTTTGCTTTTCACTTTGAATTTTTATTCTCACAAAAAAATAGAAGATTTACTGTTATGCAGACTACTGCATTAGTTTAGAAATAGTATCAATAATATCAGCACACTTGTGAAAGAATATTAGACTCACCAGTTGACGTGTATTGGACGCATAGCATGATTTGTTTACTTTTGAACTTTGGTAAAAATCGAACATTTCTGCTACTTTGAGCTCAATTTCAAGCTACTTTTCATTGTAAAACCAGTCAAAATCCTCTCAATTTCTGTAATATATCTTCCATTCTATAAAATGAGACAGGAAAACTAGAATACAACAATAAATGCCATACGAAAATACAGTGCAAAGTCACTGTTTTAATCCAAAAACACGGTCGAAGTTTTTTTTTCTCATTATGCACTGTGTGCTGCAGGATTTTTTTTATACTGCGCACACTGACCACATAGACCCATTCTTTCATATGTAGGCCTACCAGCTTTCTCTCACTAGATTTGAGGGTGCTAGAATTTAGGCATACTAGTACGTCATGGACACTGGTGCGTAAGCCGTACTAGTATGGCCGAAACCCTGAAAGGGTTTTAAAGAGGAAGAATTCTGTTCCACTTCCCTATGGAGAAGTGATATACATATGAACATTTAAGTACTGTACTTACAAATAATAATATGGATCACACCAAGGACCACTTGCCTCATAAAGTGGGACTTTTTGTTTTAGAGAGACGAAGAATTCGAGACGACGAATATCCCCTGATAACACGTGTGATGCTGGGACCTCATGAAGATGTGGCACGTGTATTCATTGTGGATGCACAGCAAACAGAGGAGATTTCTCCCCAGGTCTGTAAAAGATGTTGTGTCAGAACTGAAAGTTAGTGAGTGATATCACTTCTAATCAGTGAATGTCACATAAACTCACTGACAAATACCTGACTCTTCAGTGGTGGTGCCTTGAGGCTAGTGAAGGGCTATTCATCCCAGGAATTGAAATTACCTTTCCCTTGGATCAGATGTAATTACCTCCCATTCCCCAGGTATTGTACGATCCCTATGGCTTGGCACTTCCCCATCAGTAATAATAATAATAGCTAGTAATGAATATTATGACAGTGAAACATAACACTGTATATCACATCTATGAGAGGTTATTTGCATAGGATTTTTTGAATATCCATGTTACCAAATTATTAACCCTGCTACTCAGCATGACCCATACAGGCTTATCGCTTGTTTATAAATATACAAACATTACCCTGCTCTTGTCAGGTTAATATTTATAAAGTAGAAATACGTACAGTGTTACAAGTTGATTTTAGGTATATCCTTGCAATATTTTTTTTTTTTTTTTTTCAAAGAAGTGTAACAAAGGCAGAATTGTATTATTTTTGTTGGCCATGAATTATCCCCAAGCTTTTCTTATGTTTAAAATTCTTCTGTATGGATAAGTGTTTGTTTAAAAGTATATTACAATGTCTTGAGTCTCGTTAGTGAAGAATTTACCCCTTATATTCGTGCATTTATTATTTTATTCTTAGGGTAGCGCTTAACTTGCAGTGGTCATGCAATATAGGGGAAACGGCAGGTAATTAGGTTTATTACAAGGAGCTGAAGCATTAACCCCTAAACTGTCCAAACATAGATCTATGTTCGCTCACATAGCGCTCTGAACTTAGACCTACGTTTTTTTACATGCTTTCAAATGGGGAAAATTAAAGTCGGAGCGGTATGCACATAAACGTAGATCTACATTTGGACAGTTTAAGGGTTAAGATTAGTTTATGTACGTTTCCTATGTACTGTAATACAGTGGACACTTGACCAACAATTTTAATCCGTTCCAGAGAGCTTGTCCTTAGCCGAATTTGTCGTTAGCCGAATTAATTTTCCCCATAAGAAATAATGGAAATCCAGTTAATCCATTCCAGACAGCCAAAAGTATTAAAAAAAAAAAATATTTTTACATGAAATATACATTTCCCTACAAAGAAAACAATGAGACATGCACAATAAATACATAAATAAATACTAAAAATGACACTTACCTTTATTGAAGAGTATTGATGAGACACTGTTTTTCTTGAACACTCTGGCATTTTCAGAGTGATACATGAGTAAAGGCTTCACTTTGCAATCCCCACTAGCATTACAACAAAACATGAGAGTTAGCCTGTCTTTCATAGGCTTGTGTCCTGGGAGTGCCTTTCCTTCTGAGTAATGTAGGTCCTGTTTGGCATTTTCTTCCAGAACAGGCCTGTTTCATCACAATTGAACACTTGTTGGGGTTGGAATTTTTCAGCTTTACCATGCCTTGTCACACTGTGTATACCACTATGATTCTTAAATCTCTCAAACCAACTTTTGCTGGCCTTAAATTCGCCAATATGAGCACTAGTTCCAGTCATTTTTGCCTGTTCACCTGGGTGTTAGTCAACCAGTGTGGGTCGCATCCTGGGGAACAAGATTAACCCTTTCAGGGTCCAAGGCCCAAATCTGGAGTCACGCACCAGTGTCCAAGAATTTTCAAAAAAAAAATTTGTTATTTTTTCTTATGAAATCGTAGAGAATCTTTTTGTGAAGGTAATAAAACAAAAAGTACGAAATTTGGTGGAAAATTGACGAAATTATGCTCTCGCGAATTTTGATGTGTCAGCGATATTTACGAATCGGCGATTTTGCCGACTTTGACTCCCATTTTAGGCCAATTACATTATTCCAGTCAACCAAATTCTTAGCTATTTCACTAGTATTACTTCTATTCTATCGATTGAGCACAAGAAATCGCCAAGTCAACTGTTTCAACTACAAAATAAAGTGATCAGAAATTGTTAATTTGGCCAATTTAACACAAAGTTCAAAATATTCCAATTTCAAAATAGGGTCCAGAATGAACAATTTAAGCATTCCTGGCACTAAACTAACATTTCCTCTGTTCATTAGTTATGTTTTGAGGCTTTACAAATAAATTCCATTTTGATTTTTTATTCACATAATGAATTTTTATTCACACCAAAAAATAGAAGATTTACTGTTATGCAATACTGTAATAATTGTATAAATATCATCACCATATTTGTGAATGTATATTAGACCCACCAGCTGATGTGTATTAGACGTGTGAGGTCGTTTGTTTACTCTTGAATATCGGCAAAAATTTAACATTTCTGCTACTTTGAGCTCAGTTTCAAGCCATTTCCAGTGCTAAAACCAATCAAAATCACCTCTATTTCTGTAATATGTCTTCCATTCTATCAAATGAGACCAAGAAATCGCAAATACAACTATAAAAAACATACGAAAAAACACTGCAAAGTTGCTGTTTTAATCGAAAAATCATGATTTCATTTTTTTTCTCTCATTATACACAGTGTGCTTCAGGATCTGTTTTATGTGGTGCACACATACCACATAGATGTATTCTCTCATATCTAGGCCCAAATGTACCACTCACAGTTTATCAGAGTGAGCTGAGCTCATGGCGTATATCTACGGTTTGGACCCTGAACGTAAAGCCGTAGATCTACGGGACGGACCCTGAAAGGGTTAAGGGCCCCAATGGAAATAAGTTGAGACAGTCCTCGATGACGCACTGACTTTCTTGGGTTATCCTGGGTGGCTAACCCTCTGGGGTTAATTGTTTCTCATTAAGCCACACCAACAACACACACTCCATATATTCGAGTAGTACAGTTGACAGTGGTACAGCAGCAGCTGATGGTGGTGCAGCAACAGCTGACGGTGGTGCAGCAGCAGCTGATCGTGGTACGATAGTATTTCTCACCCTTTTTACCACAGGGTTGGCACTAGAAGCTTTCTTTGGGCCCATGGTGGCTTATTTAGCATTTACAAGCACTAAAAGCAATGGAATAATACAAAATGTATTGAATGTATGCGTAGAACCGTCTGCCCTGGCCTGTAAACAATGGCACACTAGCTGAAGGCAGGGCAGCTGAAGCACTCAGGCTGGACAGACAGGCGGACGCGTTTGGGACGAATGTCCTTACCCGAGTTTTTCATCGTTGGTCGAGCCAATATTTTTACACAAAAACTCACCGTTACCCGATTTTATCGTTAGTCGATGCCATTGTTGGTCGAGGGTCCACTGTACTAACAAAAACTATTGTATAAATGTGGCATGAATGTTCTAATAATTATGAGGAGCATTGAAAATAAAATGTAGTGTAACATTAATTATATACTTATTTGCATAAAATTTACTTCAGGTGGCACAGTTCCTTAACTTGAGCCTGGCCGAATGTCGTGCCATCCTTCGACAGTACGAGCAAGAAGAACTGCGGCAAATTCTTGCTGTTAAGCAAAAGTGAGTTGAACCTCCCATGTACTTTTTCCAGAACTTATTTTTTTTTTTTAACTCAACGGTCACATCCTGCTCAGTCAGGGCGTCCCAAAGTAGACGGCACCTTTGATGAGTTCTGAGAGTTTTTTTTTTACTCACGGAGCCTGGCCTTGGACCAGTCAGATTCCCATCACTTTTGCATTTGTATATTACAGCACTGAAGATGAAAAATATGATAAAAAACTTTGTTTTTTATGTATAAAATTAGGAACTTACTTTTATTAATTGGGTAGAGTAGTTTACTGTATGATTCCTCTTATTGCAGGTATGAAGACATGGCATTTTACATCCAACGAAGAATGAAGGAATTGCGTGGTGTATGAATTTAGTAGATCTGATAATGTCCCTGTATAATGTTGTATTTGCAGTATGCCAACAAAAGATGAAAGTTTGTTTAGAGCAGATTATTGCACTTTAATAGCAAAAATTATTTGGCTGCTGATAATAATTAAGGACTTAGAAGCTCAGATCTGCAACAGAGTAAAACTCTCACATTTAAGGTAAGTAGTGATTTGCCTTGATAGACCAAGAGACTCTTTTTATTTATTTTTGTTGTTGTGTGTATGTGTTTGTGTGCATGTGTGTGCGTGCTCACCTGTATGTGGTTGCAGGGGTCGAGTCTCAGCTCCTGGTCCCATCTTCACTGGTCACTACTAGGTTCATTGTCTCCTTGTGTGTGTGCATGTATGCATGCCTGTGTGTGTGTGTGCGTGTGCAGGTGGAGAAGCTTCACACTTGAATTTGTTTTACAATCTGCAAGTGCAATAATATCTTAATTCTTCCATGATATATTGCAATACACAGGTTTGTAGAGGGGTGTTATGTATCCAGAAGTTAGTTATCAGTACCATTGGGATCATTATACTGCACAAGTATGAATCAGAATTACATTCCAAAGGCACTGTATTCTTATATAGGTATGGTGTACCCTCATAAAGGCATTTTAATAATAAAGTAACATGTGCTACTATCAACTTTGTATTGCTCCAGTGTTAATGGAGGTTTGGCCTGAGACAGCTCTTAAAAGTTTAGTAGCACTGGTGAATGGCTACAATAATGTGTAAATAACATAGCTCAAAAAATTTTCAAAACATTAAAACTAATTACTTAAAGAGCTATCTGCAGCTTCATATAATGTGAGGTTAACTTTTTAACATAGGAACACGAGCTACTTCAGACTGTGGATGCCACAACATCTCGTGTTGTCTGAGACTTAGGTACTGAGGGACCTACTGGTTTGGAGCATACACTGTGCTCCAAATACAAGGTGTTTCACTCGTAGGAGGCTCCGAGTCGGTACTCCCATAGTTGCAACCGTCTTGTTTGTATATTATGTCTGTAGTAAATGATAACTCAGGACTTCCTACCTGTAGGACCCGATTTATCGTTTGCTGAAGACATAATACACAAACAAGATGGTTGCAACTACGGAAATACGATCTTGGGGCCTTCTGTGTGTGAAATACCCTGTAGTTTGTGTGTACAATAATGAATTGATAATTATGATTGTTATGAATTTTAATCACGCTCTTGGGGACTGATGCTAAAGCCCTTGATTTATGAATGATGCTGAAGAAAATATTTAAAAAATTATATGATACAGTACATCAGTCATAAGTATTGATAATATATTCCTTGTTTTGCAAGAGACTGTAGGCATAATTTTCATCTTTTAAACACTAAGTTAAAGAAATGCAGGCTTGAAGTAATTTATAGGAATGCAAAGTTAATAGTGCCTTTTTTTTTTTTTAATTTTGTGCAATGTATGTAGTATGTAGTTATTCTATGAAAGAATTGTGGTGCTTTCTTAAAAATTTATGCAAAAAGGCTTCTTAGATACTCGAATGAGATTAGCTAACACAGAAAAGCAAAGAAACATTAGATATGTGGAAATAACTAAAACTGAAGTGAGGTATGTGTGCATATTACTTCTGTAGCCTGAAGTTACTGTGCCAAAGAATTAACAGTGAATACTTTAACACCACACTGTGTGTAAAATTGTATGTACTTTACCTGCATGTAGAGTCATGTCTGAATTATACACTAGCCATGCTTGATTTATTTTCAGTTCATCTTATGGCTTAATTGTGGTTTACCATGCTGCTTATCTACTTTAAAGGCCCTGTAGAGTAAAAGGTATCATTAATAATCACACATAATAACATAATCATTCTTTCATGATAGTAGTTTTTCAATGTTTCTAACTTAGTGAGGATATAAAGAATAAATAGGCAAAACACCGTGACTGGAACAGTACACAGATAAACCTACACATAGGAGAATGAAACACATGATGATGCTTCACTCTGACTTGGACCATTAACTAGTCACACAGAAGCATGAAGGGAAGGGAGTCATTATATATATATGAGAGGGGGGGGTGGGGCCAAGAGTAGTAGGAAGACAAGAGGTGGTAGCAGTTACAGTAGTACAGTGGACCCCCGCATAACGATTACCTCCGAATGTGACCAATTATGTAAGTGTATTTATGTAAGTGCGTTTGTACGTGTATGTTTGGGGGTCTGAAATGGACTAATCTACTTCACAATATTTCTTATGGGAACAAATTCGGTCAGTACTGGCACCTGAACATACTTCTGGAGTGAAAAAATATCGTTAACCGGGGGTCCACTGTACCTTGGTACTCGAACTTAACTCATTCCAGAAGGCTAATCGAGTGCCGATCTATTCAAGTACCTAACTAGTTTTTCCCATAAGGAATAATTAATAACAATTTTTCATCTCTGTTGTGACTCTTAACCAATTTTCTTTTTGGCTGGCTGTTATCACTAACCCTCTTAGGCCCTATGGTGACTTATTTATACAAATAATATAAAAACACTAAAAATGCGAAGAAACATGAAATAGTTTACAGCGAAGTTCAGCGGAGTTTTGCACTAAGTGACAGCTGCAGGGAGACAGACGCACATATTTGGTCAAGTGCCGAGCAAACAATTGACTACCGAGCAATTTTTTTTACCGGACAAAGTGTTTGAATACTGAATTGTTTGAGTTGGGAGCTGTTCGAGTACCAAGGTACTACTGTATAGTATAATTGTAGAAGTATTGGTAGAGGTAGTGGTGGTGGTAGTAGTAGTAGTAGTATTAGTAGTATAAGTACATGTATTGCAACAATGCCACTATGCCACTGTTACACTATTTGTATTACTACTGCTACTACTACCAGTACCTCTACTTCTAAAATTATACTACTACCTCTACTTGTCCTACTACTCCCAGCCCTGCCCCCCATCTCATAAATATATATATTCTTGCTTCCTTCCCTTCATGAGTGTATGTGACTAGGTAATGGGTCAAGTTGGACCAAAATGTCATAGGTTAATAGTGAGGATATCATATTGACATAGCCAAAAGTGGGTCCATTTTTTCTTTTAAATTGTGGAAAATGCTAAACCAATAAGGATCATATAGTACCTGAGGAATGAAAGGCCTTCAGGTTTGATCCAAGGAAGGGAAGGTTAAGTCCAGTTCCCTGTATCAAGTGTTCCTTCATTAGCTTCAAGGCACCTTGAGGGGAAGAGTTAGTATACTTTATGCATGACTTAGCATATTTTAATTCATACATAAACCTTGGGTTTCAAACTATTGCTCAAATTGTTTTGTCAGAATGGTCACTAATAAACAAATGTGGATTTGTGAAATTGTGGCAACAGCCAATAAGAAGTGATAAAAGCAACTTGATAAGCAGGAACTTTTGTTTATGGAGCTACACAGTGTTTCACTCAGCATAGTGAGCTTTCTTGAGTGAATTTAGGAAATCAAAGAAATGCTTATATATATATATATATGAGGTGTTGTGTAGTAATAGAAAATAAGTGCAGTCACGGCCAAAATCTGGGTTAGTGAACAGGTAGTTTCCTTAATGTTTTGTCTGTTTGTTGTAATGTAAGTTAGGCTCAGAACCCCAAAACAAAGTATGGTAACTTAAGCTTCACATCTCCAATCTTCCCCATGCATGCATTTTACTCTATTGTTTGAATGTGGCGCTTATTCTTTTCTGCTGGGCAACACCTCGTATATTCAGGAGGAGAATAATGCATCAGGTGTATTGTGTTGAATTATAATGCATATTGTAACTCCCAGCATCCTGCAAACATACAAAACATGGAAGGCTTTGAAGCACTTTATTAAAATAGCAAAAAACTGAGCGGGTGATAGTTGACAGATTTATCTTAACTCTTATAATAAGGTAGTATTTGGAACAATTAGTCATGGATAAGCTAAAAACTTATCATATTCTCTAATATACTTGACCATTAAAGATTGTACAGTATTCAGTAAGCATGTTACCTCTATTCTTTGCTGAGTAAGAAATTTGATGTGCAAGAGATTGAACATGGTTGGTAGGAGCAGCATCATTTGATACAGTATATATTCCAGCAAGAGTCCTTGCTTAGCCTACATGGTAGAGCATCTAGGCTAAGCCAGGATTTTTTTTTTTTTTTAACACGTCAGCTGCTTCCCACTGAGGCAGGGTGACCCAAAAAGAAAGAAAAAAACTTTCATCATCATTCAACACTGTCTCCATCACTCATACATAATCACTGTCTTTGCAGAGGTGCTCAGATACAACTGCCAGTATCCTAAACACCTCCTTTAAAGTGCAGGTATTGTACTTCCCATTTCTAGGGCTCAGATCCCTGAATCCCTTCACTAAATATTACCCTGCTCACACTCCAACAGCTCGTCAGGTCTCAAAAACCATTTGTCTCCATTCACTCCTATCTAACACACACACTTGCTGGAAGTCCAAGCCCCTCACCCATATATATATATATATATATATAAATATATATGTGCACAAAAATTTTCTGTATTCTTAGTAGAAAACGGCCAATGTGTTACAAAAAAATATTTCAGCACTTTAATTTTCTTCTAAAGGCCAAGATATTGAAACATACCAGTAGGTTTATTAGTAGCCACTATTATAGTTAATACTGTAATGTATTGTTAAAAAAAATAATTTATTACTATAAAAAGTGTGCTAAATCTGTATGGGTCATGCAGCAAAATAAAAAGTTCAATCATGCCATATTGTAATAGTGCCATTTATTTTAGTTTGCATCATTTTGAGGTTTATTACCCTTTCACAATGTTTGCCAAGTCCTCTTAATTATTCCTTCCAGTTACCTTTAGCTTTCTGCATATATTTGTTCCCAATTTGCATCTTTCCATGTTGTTACCATACCTGTTTGTAATGACCTCCTTCCTTAGGCAACTTGTATTGTAACATACCCAATCTTTATTTCAAAAAATATAGTGACTACTTTACTTAAGCAGTAGTCATACTAAGCATGCTAAATTCACTGGCGAGTGCTGTAAAACACAGGTAATGTTCTGTATGATAAGACATGTGCAATACCTGGGTATCTTAATTGAGAGATGTTTCACCTGCACTGTAAGTTTTATCAATGTAATACTGAAGCAAGTGGAAGAAGTGGAGAGATGCAGCAGTTCAACATGTGGTTAAGTGGCAGAGCCTGTTGGTGGAGGAAGGTTAGGCCCATAAGGTGGGCCATGGATATAGCAAGAAGTTGTATCAAGACCCTGTGGTGTTGCTTTCTCAGACAATTATCATTAAATCAGTGGTATAATACTAGCAAGTTGATGACTAAGACTTGTTTACAACACCTGGATACTCTTACTGAAAGGCATTTCACCTTCACATTAGGCCTTGTTGGTAAACCTATCCAGGTTTGGCACCTGTTTTATTCATCAGCTTGTTGGTATTGTCCCTTCAGTCTAATGATACGTATGTGGCACAGTAATGACATTAAATCTTGGTACAGAAAATATCTTCTACAATTCCATTACTAATCTCTGGCCCAACTTATGCCCCCCCCCCCCTATGACCATATCTTCAACTGCTACATCTCTAGTACTAGCTCCAGTATATAAGGATCTATCTTCATGTCTGTGTATTATAGTAAGAAAGCCTGTTGCATAGGTGAAACATCTGTCAATAAGGATACTCGTGTATTGCACACATCTTACTCATCAACTTGTCAGTATTATAACCTTACTCTTATGATACAGTACTGCATAGTACTATGAGAGTAATAAGGAGAGTACCTGTAATACTTGATGGTGATATTGCTTCAGAAAAGCCATGTAATGAATATAGGAAATAAATTTTTAATACATAAGCATTTAGTCAAAAAAATAGAGCCATGAATTAATGGGAATATTGTAACATCTTACAGTATTCAGACACATTGGTTTTGAATATTCAAAATCAACATTGTGTTGAAAAATTATTTCACGTTTGATTACGATCACTTGTTTTAAAATTAGGTTTTTTAAGATGTGTTTAGATGCATTTTAAAATGTTCAAAACCCAGAAAACTTTCTCTGTGAAGAGAAATTAGGCTAAGGTAGATACCTAAATAAGTCATTTCTTAAATTAATAATAAATAAATGGTTCCTCTGACTTGTGTTTTGAGAGGAAAATGAATAAAATGAATTTAGGAATTACTGTGATACAGTGAATTGTGAGTGTCAGTGCAGAAGAGGATGTGCTAGCATAGGAAAGGATAGATAAGAATAGTGTTCACAACTAACCCACAGATTGGAGATGAAAATAGATGAAGCAGGTTGTCCTGAACCATTATCAAGGCATCAGACTGTGATTTGCCCTCTTTAAGAAGAGTAGGATAGGGGAGAGAATGAGTAAAGTGGGAGCAGGTACAATATTGAATATTGAAAGGTATTCAGTGGATCATTGGAATGAAAGTATGTATGTCTGCTTTTCTAACTGTGGCTATTGTTGTTGACAACTAAATACAACAGAGAGAGCCTTAACAATTAAAATTATATCACAACACAAATACTGTATTACAGAAATGTACAAGATGGCTTAGCAGGGAAAAAGCTTTATGTGATGAAATGTTGCCTTGATGTTTGACTGTTTTGCATTTATTATGGGTCATTGCTAAATACACATATTTCAGTAATATTAAGATGAATATTGTGTAAGAGATTGAAGCTATTAGAATGAATTTGTTGAATTTTTCTGAAATTAGTACTCATTTCCTTGCTGCACTTAGTATATTAGGTGCTGCACAAAAAGAAAAAAAGAAAAAAAAGCACTTAAGGTATATAATAAAGATAGATTTTTTTGATAGATTTTGTAATCTGCAAAAACTCTCACTAGCTTTAGTAATTCATGTACTTTGTTTAGGACCAAAGAGATCAAAGACTTGATTATGCAAAAAATATAGGGAATGCAATAAGCTCTGACCATGAGTCTCAGACAGATGCACTGCTGGATGCATATATCTAGTTAGTAAAAATGTTAATGTGATTTGTTAAGTCTATCCTCATCTTAAACTTTCCATGGTGCCCCATTAAGTTTCTTTTCTTTTGATCTACTTAATTATTATGTTTGGTACTTCCAAATATGACTGATATTTTCATATATTGCCTTTTTTTCAATGCAGATGAAGGTCTACATCATATTTGTATGTATCTAGAGCTGTCAAGTGTAACGTTTTCAGATATATTGGAGGCAGCATTATTTATGCATCATACCTTGAGGATAGGCTAAATGCATACGATTAATATCATGTATATAATCATTTCATAGTTTGGGCATTGCATTCCAGTAAGGGTTACAACTGTTAGAAATAAGGCAGGAAAGTGTGACCAGTAATACAGTGATAAATGCCAGTTGTAAGTATGGTAAGGTTTCACATATCTGGGCCTTAGTGATTACTGACCAGGTCTCAAAAGTCTGTCTTTCAGCCAGCTGTCAAGAATGTGTTAAATGTTTTGTTGTACTGTAATGACAAGTCTTCACTCATACTAAAATTATTAGTTTGTTGCATGATAGAGTATAGATTGATATGGTAGGTAGGCTTTTAGCAGTTTTTATCAAAGTATGGAACTGTAATATGTAATTTAGCTAGAATTTTGCAGTAATGTACTGTATTTTAATTATATTCATGGTAAAACACTAAACTTCGAGATCATGTGGTAGCTGGGGAATAGGAAGTAATCAGATATAATTCAAAGGGGATAGTACCTGTGCCATAGGAGGTAAGCAGGTTAGATTTAAAGAAAAGGATAGTGCCTGTCCCATAGGAGGTATTCAGGTTTGATTCAAAGAAGGGGATAGTGCCTGTGCCATAGGAAATAATCAGGTTTGATTCAGAGAAGGGGATAGTGCCTGTGGCATTGGAGGTAATCGGGTTTGATTCAAAGGGCATAGTTCCTGTAGTATAGGAGGTAAATGGATTTGATTCAAAGGGAATAGTGCCTGTGGTATAAGAGGTAATTGGGTTTGATCGAAGGAGTGGGTAAGCTTTAATTCTTTGATAATTTCACCATCATCAAGTACCCCTTTCCTTTGAAGGGATACGAAGTGCCAGACATCATACTACCTTATGCTGGGAAGTGTGATTCCACACTACAGACTTCACCAGACACTAGAAAATTTGACCCCGTTCATTTTTACGAGGGCATTATAAATGTGCTAGGAACTTCAAAAAAGTTCTTAAATATTGGTATGTTTTCCTTCCCTTACTTCACACTAGTGGCTTATTGAATTTAAACTTCCAATAATATAACTGATAGTCATATTAATGCCTTATTCAATTAAGGATACAAGTCAACAGTTGTGGGTTGCTCAAACACACTGGTACCTATTTACTGTAACACAGCACATGCAAGGTGATTTGACCTGCCTGGAGATCGAACCCAGGACCCTTTGGTTGTTTACCAGATAATCTAACCACAGCTCAGCCAATTCTTTGTTAAATACATTTTCAATATTACATATATAATATGTAAATTTTAATTATTTTGCTAATAAACTCCTCAAAATAGTTAGCACGAAGCTCTTTGTTGTTTTCAATGTTTATTGCGTTCAAGTCATGATGTGCTGTTGTTTCTACATATATGGCTGTGCACTTGTGCAATATAGAAGAATGCATGTTAAATTGATGTTCCCATTTTGTCTTCCCTTTAACTCTGACATTCCACCAGAACCTATTGATTTTGCTACATTCTTGTAAAGCTCTACCTATGCTTTGTGCTTTTTTCTAATTATGTTGCTTAACATTTCTGTTATATAATTCCATAAATTTGATTATTTACTGCCTTTTATATTGCTTATATGAGCCTTAACTTTGGCATAAATATATTCGTGATGTACTTCTGCATGTTCATTCCCAGTATTTTTCCATTATTCAATGGCTTTACTGGCCTTGGGATGGACAAGAAGCCTGTGCTTGTTTAGTTTGTGGGCAATACTACACCCCAATGACAGTTCTTTTATGCTACGTATTTGTGCCTTAGGGCAGAGCTAATTAGGGAGTCTAATTCAGATATTAACATTATCTTTTAATATTACAGCATGGCTTTTTGAAAAATGAGCCTACTTTGGAATAGTATTACATAATATCATTTGTTATGAAACACTTATCAGTAATTGATGGTTTATCTTAGAAGTGATTATGATAGACTTCATTAGTAAGGAATTGGCACTTGGACAGTTCATGTGTTATACTTTTATCTGCAAACACAGTATGTGTCTTAAAATCTTATTCCAAGATTTCAGGTAAATAGGCTTTATCTTGATGTATCCTGCAAGCAAACACATTGTTGTATATTAAGATCTCTTTAATACCAGAATAATGTACCAAATTGTTGGGTAATAGTCATTAAGAAAAGTGTTGTCAATGAGTGTTTCATGTGTGGAAACTGTTTAAAGAGTTTTGTGTAATGAAGCAGTATTTTGTGAAATATATATATATATTCAAATGTACTCTCATACTAGAAAATCACTGCCAAAACCTACATTTTCAAAATAGAAAAACTAAAATGAATATGATATTTCACTTCTTACCCTGCGATCCTCCATAGTGCAGTTAAATATTTTCTCTGTGCTGAAGAGGTTCCCAGACCGGATCAAAATATAGCTCATTTCCTCTCTATTTTTATAATGCGGGTTGTCGGAGTGATGTCATTGCATCTTTAGTTTTAACTTAGATATCTTAGTGCTATATTTGAGTTATATGCAAGCAAACACTTTGTACTGTAGCTTAATTTAACACTATGTACCTTTTTTAATTTAATGCTGAAGATTACAGTTGTATTTTAAGAGTTTTTTTTGTAAGGAAACTGCATTGTATTCTACTTTAAAAAAAACTGCACAAACAATTTCACATTAAATAAAAGTAGTATTATACTGTTAGCCTACATGAAAGCAGACAAGAGCCCTAAAAAATAACTTGTAGTGTAGTGTGATAATCCATGTGTTGACTCAGAAGTGCCATTTTTATCTTACATGGTGTTTAAAAAATTATCAAGTGTTTCACTGGTACTGTTTAAAGGCTGTTTGGATGTAAATCATTTAAGAAGTATAATAAATATTTATATTGTATCCACTCTTTTTGGGCATTAACAGTAATAGCTTTACTATGAAACTTTAAATGTTTATATTACCCCAGCTTGTCATTTCAGTAATGTCAAGACATTTGTAAAGATATGATACAAGTGGAGGCTAATGAAAAATGTTAATGATTCTCATTGTTCAACAGCAGGGATACACAACCTTTTCATTGAACAAATATTAATGACTGAAACCTAAGTACAGTTTGCAAACTGAGTGAAACAAATGAAAGGTATAGTAGACCACCACCTTTTGTGTGGGTTACATTCTTGAAATTGGAACTATATATAAACAGATTGGAGGGAATTCTAAACTGTCGTATCGGAGCGCCTCTGCAAAGACAGTGATTGTGTGTGAGTGAGGTGAAAGTGTTGAATGATGAAAGTTTTTCTTTTTGGGTCACCCTGCTTGGTGGGAGACGGCTGATTTGTTAAAAAAAAAAAAAAAGGATTTTGTTCCTGAAACTTCAAAAAAATCTAACATGTATTTTTAACTTAATTTTGCAAAAATAAGAAAATAATTATTTTACAGTGGTCTTGGGGGGGGGCACATATTATGGGGAAGTGGAACAGAATTCTTCCTCCGTAAGCCATGCGTGTTGTAAGAGGCGACTAAAATGCCGGGAGCCAGGGGCTAGTAACCCCTTCTCCCGTATAAATTACTAAATTTAAAAAGAGAAACTTTGGTTTTTCTTTTTGGGCCACCCTGCCTTGGTGGGATACTGCCGGTTTGTTGAAAAAAAAAAAAAAAAATTGTGTTCAGCACATTATATAAAATTAGGATAATTTAACCTAAGTTAACCCAGTGAACCCAAACAATGTGAATGCTGTATTTGCTATCTTAAATTCTGGTTGTTGATGCACGATGGGTTTGACTCAGTGGAAAGGGTTACTGTATTGAACCCTCCTATTTTTTCATCAGGTCATGGTTAGTCATGGTTACTTGTTACACAAGCTCTTATCCTCTCATTGTCTTGAATTGAATGAATTGTTGGTTCTCTTACACCAAAGGCAAAAGTTGCCATCTTCATATTTGAACCACCTTTGAGCGTCTCAAGCAACTTTCGTTTTCACTAGTTTCATTCTTAAACTTCTTAGCACCTTAACTAACATTAGATATTCTTTTTGATGCCATAATTAATATCCACGTGAGACAATGTGATGAAAATATTGGAAATGGAATGATAAACACAGGAGAATAATGTCCATGAGGCAACTGGTGGTGGCATGGGTGGGGGTGGGTATAAACACCACAGTGATGTTTGGTTTAGGGTAAAACATTAGAGGCCAGAGGTGCATGGGAGGGGAAATATCCCACTTGCACTGGAGCAAAAACTGAAGAATTCTATTCGGTTTGACTAATGTTAAAATTCTCTTAAATTATTACATAATAGAAAGACAGAAATAGGACATAAAATATGAATGGTGAAGTGTAGGAAATGCAGTAGCTGGAAGCTCAAAAGGTGGTGATCTACTGTATTCAGTGTCGCAAGTAAGCATTAGTGTTTCTTTTTTTTTTCTTCTTCTTTTTTTTTTAAGACATCAAGTGCCACATTTGTAATGCTTGGTGGCAACCAGTTGTGCATTCCTGTTCAGCAACATGTAATTTTTGCACTAACTTACAGTAAGCCCTCGATTTAATGGACCTCAATTTAACGAACTTTTCAAATACAAATAAAATCCACCAAGTTATTTGATTCGGAATCAAAAGAAAACGTCCATTGGTTACAGAAGTGATCGTTGTTAAAATTATGGGAAAACAATCTCATCTCGACACAGCATCACTGGCTGCTCACACCTTCCCTATTAGTGTATTAAATCGAGAGTTTAGTGTGATCATGCGTAATTAACTGCCCAGGGATTTTGGAACTGTTAAGTGTCTGAAAGCATATTTTTCCTTAAATGCTTGTTGTGTACTTGTACAACTGATTATACGTGTATTTGTAGATGTCAGCCATTATCAACTAGTTTTTAATACTACCAATTTCACATTTCATTTCTTCACTGCAAATACAAATGCTCAAATCTCACCTTAATGTAAAATTGTACTGCATATGTTAAATGAGCCAAATATTCAGGTTTATATTTAAATTTAAGAGTTTTCTGTAAACTATATTACAACTTCAAAATTCTTTAAAATACTCATATTGGTGTACAGTATATTACTACACTATAATTGTACTTTCATATCTCTTTTTAAATATTCTTTGTCTAATGTTATAAAAGACTTTGGTCTTTGTTAGTCAGCTACAGTATTTAAATGTCATCAACTAAATGTATCTTGGCAGATTTTTAGATACCTAAACCACACATCATATTCCATATCTTTAGATTTAGTACATGGTAAAGATTTAGTTTAGTTACAGAATTAAAGAATACTTACATAAAAAGTTATTGTACTTTAGAATTTATTTACACATTTCAAAACTATATTTACAGGATTTATAAATAAATCTTTTATTAAATCTTATTTTAATTATCTTTTATATTTTTTTATGTAATATTTTAATTGTAAATCTAATATGCATGATATGAATAAAGCAGGCAGCTGAGTGATTATATTTATCTCCTAGTCTTCAGTGAGCATGTATGTAACAAGATAAAATTAGATTTACTATTCTCATAAATGCACCTATGCTTTCTATCTTCAGACTTCTCAAGTGAAAAGGGTGACTTTATTAAAAGAATTGGATCTGCCATTCCCTTGAATCAATCTTTCTTACAGTAATTCTCATGCCCAGGTGTGTATAACCCACTTCCATGTGGGTTTAGCTCTTCCCTGTGAATATATTCATGAGAAGAGCTAACCTGTAGGGTTGTACTTTGCCTGAGGAATGTTAGGCAATCAAGTTTGGTGCAAGTGGAGGGCAGCTGCAGTTGCTTACATCAAGAGCCCTTCAGCATCAAGATGCCCCCTTGAAGGGTAAGTATGCATAAATTTTGTATGGGCGACCATAATTTCGACAAATGACAAACATGCTGCATGACTCCACACAGGTTTGGTGTGGAACCCGTTACCAGACCTATTATATACTGTACTTATGTAATCTTTAGACTGTTGCTCACAGGATGGGTATAGGATGCATAATATAGCTTATCAAAGTAAACTTGTGGGTTTGCTGCACTTGTGCAAATAATTGATCATTGTAGATCTTTATAGGCTGATGCAATCAACTATGGAAATTCAAATATATTTCCAGTATTAATACTCTTTTTTTTTTTTTTTTTTTCAAGCTTATGAAGATATCCAAGTAAAGCCACTTGACTTCTAATCACAGCAAGGAGTAACTAAATCTCTTGTGAAATTCACACTTCAAATTCATGCAGACCAGGGCCTCACTGCCTGGCCATGGACCACGCTGCAAGGGCATTGACCTTTAGTATAACACAACCAATGATTTTGGCAGGAAGAAAGAGTTCAGGGCACTAAATACTTTTCTCAGGGTAGAATTATAATTGGCTGTGGAGCCCATATTGTACATAGTAATAATATTCAGTAGTATAGCAATTATTTACCTGTTATTATTTTCACAAAAAATTGCTAAACCCATTAGTTTTTTAATATCTTTATTTTACACCCCAATACCCATCCCTAGGGCAGCAGTCTAAAGATTAGAGGTTAAATGATGAGCGACTGGATTCCATGCTAAACTTGTGTAGGCCATATATATTTACCTGTTAATGGGAAGTAATGGAGTACTGTAGTAGGTCTTTAGTCCATGCCAGGCAAGCTAGTTTACACTCACTCTTAATAATAATAGTAAAGCTATCCAAGGTTCTCTCCTCATTGACACCAATTGGGAGTTTGTTCCACTCATCTACAACTCTATTGAATGAATATCAAAATGGTGTACAAAACCGACAGGTTGGTAGGTAGTAATAATGTTGGTAGAATTACCAACAATATGTCAAGTAAAAGGACACAAGTGCAACTAATGTGACATTTTTATTGTGGCAACATTTCGCTCTCCAGGAGCTTTATCAAGCCATTACAAACAGTACATGGACACAGAGGGTATATATAGGCTCAGAGTGAGGTGCAATACTAGTAGTAGTAGTAGTATTAGTGACCTAAGTTGTAGTAGTAATACAATATGGTAGAACAATTAACTTACACATGAGTAAAAGGATATAAAAGCTATTATTTGGGTAACATAAAAAAGGTTAGACAAATATTTCTATAGGAGGCTGGATAGAGAAGGCCTGTTTCAATGTTCATTCTCTGTAAAGTGCTTGTGTAGTAGGAGAGACTATGTGAT
This sequence comes from Cherax quadricarinatus, assembly GCF_038502225.1. Classification (NCBI taxonomy): domain Eukaryota; kingdom Metazoa; phylum Arthropoda; class Malacostraca; order Decapoda; family Parastacidae; genus Cherax; species Cherax quadricarinatus. Next base: position 61,183,335 of record NC_091298.1, read on the forward strand.
GGCAGGGTTTGCTGTTTTCAGGAGAATTCTTGCTAAGACTACAGAGATGGTGAAGCTGCCTTTGTTTTGTTTAATTGTATTAGAAACAGCGATTAGTGATGATTCAAGGCACTTGCGTCTGCAGAAATTAGTTTCTTTGATCACTAATTGGGCATCCCTGAATTTCATGAGATGATTGGTGGAATTTCAGTGTTGTATGCAGGCGTTGTTCAAGTTGTCGTTCCTACATGCATAAATGTGTTCATTGAGGTGGGTGTCGAGGTTTCTTGCTCTTTCACCTACATAAATCTTGTCGCAGCCTCCACAGGGTATAGTGTAAACCCCTGTGCTGACTGGTTCGTGGTGTTTTGATTTTGTCTTGGTTAGATCCTTTACTGAAGTGCTGGAAGCGATGGCGACTCTGGTGTTAGCTTGTGAGAGTACTTTAGAAACGTTCAGTGCAACCTGGCTGATGGGAAGAATTATAACTTTGTTAGGAGTGGTGTTGGTGCATGGAGAATTAATGATCTGAAGAGCTCTTTTCTTGCAGTCTTTGATGAAAAAGGAAGGAAAATGTAAATCAGTGAAGGTTTGGTGAATGTACAACAACCGAAATGCGTACAACACTGAAATTCCACCAATTATCTCATGAAATTCAGGGATGCCCAATTAGTGATCAAAGAAACTAATTTCTGCAGACACAAGTGCCTTGAATCATCACTAATTGCTGTTTCTAATATGATTAAACAAATCAAAGGCAGCTTCACCATCTCTGAAGTCTTAGCAAGAATCCTCCTGAAAACAGCAAACCCTGCCATCACATTGTCTCTCCTACTACACAAGCACTTAACAGAGAATGAACATTGAAACAGGCCTTCTTTATCCAGCCTCCTATAGAAATATTTGTCTAACCTATTTTTATGTTACCCAAGTAATAGCTTCTATATCCTTTTACTCATGTGCAAGTTAATTGTTCTACCATATTGTATTACTACTACTACTACCACGACTTATGTCACTACTACTACTACTACTACCACTAGTATTGCACCTCACTCTGAGCCTATATATACCCTCTATGTCCATGTACTGTTTGTAATGGCTTGACAAAGCTCCTGGAGAGCGAAATGTTGCCACAATAAAAATGTCACATTAGTTGCACTTGTGTCCTTTTACTTTACAGGTTGGTAGGTAAGACACACAGACAACAGTTTGGCAACTTTATTCCTAAACGTTTTGCCTACAAATTAAGTTGCTTCTGTTGAGAACAGACAGTAGGCAGGAGCAGTAGAGATGTGTAGATGATGTAATCAGTCCACCCTTGATTTGAGGTTGTCAGTCACTTAGCCTCTTCTCCAGGCTGAGGGACTGACAACCTCAAATCAAGGGTGATGGATGATTTTCTACAAACTCTTCATTAATCTCGAGATTATTTATCAGACATAACTTGTTTTCCAGAACCATGTCAAGCAGGTTTATTCCTCTAGTTGGTTTACCTTTTTTTTCGGTCTGTGACCAGGTTTAGACACTTTTGAAATGCAATCCTGAACTATTTTTATCAAGTTGCCAGATTCTTGATTTCCATTCAGATTGGCTAGTTAAAATTCCTTATTGAAACTACATTTTCATATCTGGATGTCTTAGCACTTTAATCCCATGATCACTATGTAGGTTTGGAATCTGTAGATTGTACACAGAGTTAGCATTTCATACCCATTAAAAACTGCAACCAAACTGATTCTGTCTGTTCCTTCCACCTTCATATTTATGATTCAACATTTTAAATTCTTCCCATCATACCTAGTAACTCTGCCCCTATCTATTCCCAGCTGCAAGTGGGGAGGGGGGTACATAAGTTTACACTGGTTTGTGTATTAAAAAAAAATGTTTGAAAGAGAAGGTATCAAAGGATTGGTAGAAAACAAGCATAGTTTCCCTGTATGAAGAAAAAATGATACGATTAAACATTTAGGGAACAAGCTTGTAGTGTACACTGGGTAGTAAATAACTCAAATATAAAAAGGTTAGGGAAAGGAGGATTTAGGAAGGGAAGGGGAGGTGTAGGTTAAGTGTTTGCATTAAAAACTGAGCAGTGCATACATAGGAAATATTTCATTTATGGACTTGGAAAAGGCATGTGATAGTAATGCAGTAGGTAGCAGTGTGGAAAATATTTAATTTTCTGAAGTTATAGTGACTGATAGGTATTTAATGTGTTGATGTTGGTCAAAAAAATGTATTTGAAAATGGAAGAGAACCAACAGGGAACCTCTGTGCCTGCATCGATGGGGAGCGGGGAGGCCGAGACAGGGCATCGGGAGTCTCGTTGGGGATATAGGCCTGGGAGAGAGTGCTAGTTAACATGGAACCAGGAAATTGGCGGTTCTGATGGTCAAAACGTGATTAGTGGTCCCACTTCATAATAGGAAGTGTCGTAACTGTTCCCAACGAAGACCACTATAACTAGGTGGGTCCGACGGGGCACGCCATGACGAGTGTTTGGGGGGAAGATTACCAGACTATTTAATCAACGCTCATCGAGCTCAGATCTTAATGGAGCGACCTCTAATGTGTGTAAAATTCACGAGACGTTAAGTCGTCTTGTGAATTGTAGTGAAAGCAGTGATAATAACACTTAAGGAATGGTTGAAGTGATATGAGCTGCCATTCCCCGAATGAGTGAGCACATGTTAACCTCATGATTCCGGTCCTGGGAATCGTAGAGGTTTTACGGAGTCATGGTTCCTAAACCGGGACAAACCAACAGATACCTCGTCCTGCTGGAATAAGAACCGTATCGGTGTAGCAGGACATCGAAATGAGATGGTGGATGGAGGAAATAAGGAGCATCAACCACCCACAGTTAAGTAGCCTTTCTAGTTACAGCAAACTGATACTGACCAGTTAGGTATGTTATAATATGATAGGTTGTGGGTGATCCAGCTACATTTTTAGATTTTGCCACTGAAGTGGCTAGTTTATTGTGCACCCCATATCCATCCTGTGGACGGTAGCACAAGAGCATATGGATACACAAAAGGCCTAGGAACTAGGCCCCAAGGGGTTAACATGAATACATATGGATTTATATCTACATATCTATAGTTCACTTATCTGTTACAAGCAAATTTAGGAAATTTGCTTAGTATATCTGGTATCTTATTTTTATTAATAAGATATCTTGACATGTCACATAGGTTATTATATTGTCTATCTCTGTATTCCTCAATAAGTGGACAATTAAGCACATAGTGTTCAAGACAGTGACCATATGCCTGATCACATAATTTACATTTAGTTTGATCATCATCTGTGTGTCTCCCTGATGTAGTGGCCTAAGCCTGGCCACTACATCAGTCAGTCTGTTCACATTGCAAGTTGCTCCATAAACATGCTTATCTACGTTCGTGTTATCATAGTGGGTTATAGATCTACTCAGGCTTCTAACTGCATTCCTATAACAATCATTTTCATTATTTACTTCTCTCCTAATATTATTCCTAATGCTAGACACAGTTATACCAAAGTTATATTCTACATTGTCCTCCTGGGTACTCTTCTTGGCTAACATATCAACTTTATCATGAATGAGTAATCCAATGTGTGAAGGGATCCATAGCAACTGTACATTAATTCCTTTGTCCCTGATTTTTGAGTATCTATACCTGGCTTCTCCAATGAGCATGTTGTTGGAGTCATTATATGAGTCAAGAGCCTTCACTGATGACATAGAATCAGTAATGATGATAGAGTCAAGCTCGGTGTCATAGGTTAGCTTTAGCGCCATTAGGATTGCAAACAATTCAGTTTGCAGTGTAGACGCCCAGTTGTTAATTCTTATGCCTAACTCAACAAATTTATTATCGTTCTTAACTAGGGAGGTGGCAACAAGAGCAGATGCAGCCCTGCCAGAAGACTCCTGTTTAGATCCATCAGTGTATATAACTTGTGATAACTTATTACTACCAGCTAGACGAGAAATTTCTTCTTGAACAGTTGCTTTAACAAGTGATTTAAGGAAGGGATTACTAGCAATGAGCTTCTTGGGAGGGACTTGCAGGTATGTGATATTAAATGAACACATCTTCCACGGAGGGTTAAATGAACACATCTTCCACAGAGGGGTGAAATGCTCTTGTTGTCTACAGTGATAAAGTTCATGCAGGTTATGAAACTTAATGCAATTGCACGTTTTCACAATCCATTTAGATCTGTGTGCATTTACCTCTAGACACTCAGTAAGATTCATTGTGACAGAGTCTGGTTCATTTCTCAACATTCTAATACCGAGTACAGTGTTAATCTCAACAATCCTATCGCTGATACTAGAAATACCAAGCTCTTTCCTCATATTAAGAACCTTTGTAGATCTGGGACACCCAAGAATAATTCTGAGAGCTTCATTCTGCATTAACTCCAAGGGTCGGAGAGAACTTTCCCTAGCTAATATCAACATGGGAGCAGCATAATCAATTAAGGACCTAACGTAGGCTATGTACATCATTCTCACGATTCTCACATTAGCACCATAGTTAGGGTTGTAGCCAGCAACAGCTTTGAGAGCATTTAGCCTATCTTTGCATTTCTTATTTAGTTGCGGTACAGTAGATTTATTAAAGGGTACATCTACACCAGGATGAGCCACCTGCAGCGACCCCAATGGAAATAAGTCACTGACTTTTTTGGGTTATCCTAGGTTCTCTACACATATGCAGCTATGTATGATAATTCTTAGTAACTGTATTTGTGTACCCCTCAAGGAAGGTTCCTTGATGTTGGTGAGGGGCTCTTGATTTAGGGAATTAGATCTGTGCTCCAGTTCCCCGAATTAAGCCTGAATGCCTTCCACATCCCCCCCCAGGCGCTGCATAATCCTCCGAGTTTAGCGCTTCCCCCTTGATTATAATAATAATAATGTATTTGTGTATACCTGAATAAACTTACTTACCAGGGTGGCTTAAGTTTTCTCGCACATGGGGTAACTACTGTAAACAATATATGGTTGCCACCTCCCATGAGATTACTTCTATGAATGTAATGTTGAGGTACGTGAAAGTTATTTAATTTCCAGAGGCAGGTTATTAACTAATAAATGGTGGTGTGAAGTGTGTACGTAAACAAAAAATAATGAATTCGATTTGAAGTGGGAATTTCTACATTTGTTAATGGCTGCTCTCGGGAGATTGGGAAGAGAAATTGCAAAGGTTGGTGAGGATGGCTGAAAGGTTAAAGTAAAAAAAGAGCAAGATGATGGAATAAAAAAAATCATTGACATTGAAAAATATCATATTGAGGGAAAAATTATTATTATAATCAAAAAGAAGCGCTAAGCCACAAGGGCTATACAGCAAATATTGAGGGAAGAGATCCACGGAGTGCTACTGGTTGATCTGCTAATGGTGGTTAAGTCTATCAACTACACGACGGGTCATTAATGGTGTATGTCACCTATTCACCGCCAGTCAAAAACACTTTAATCCCTAAAGCAGAGAGAAAAAAACATCTTAAACACATGGTATATACAGCATGAAGCAGAAGTCCCACACTCATGCGTCCAGTCACCAGGTAAAGTAATATTCTTTAAACCATAATATGCTCACTTTTATATTGATAACAATATATTTAATATTAATTTGTTTTACTATAAACTTTAGAACAAAAGCTTATATAACTGCATAATAAGTAACATTTCCACTCATGATGTCACAGCGTAAACAAACCTCTCGTCTGCAGTCTTCACAAGGTAATTTTATTCATATTTATACATATATTGCTGTATGTTATTGTTACTTTTCGGCATTTTTTTTTTTTTTTTTTTTTATTCACCGGTATTCTCCCGGCCCGGGTCTTTTCCAAGTAGTGGTGACCCGGCCTTGGCTCCCTATCTGGGGAGTGTCTCGAGACTTAAGTCCCCCATGGGAGGAAGGACAAGTACCTCCTCATCTTTGGGACCAAGTGTCCCCAGGCCTAGCCACATTCCCCGCCCTCACGGGGCTCGTAGATCGTGAAATGACATATGTGAAGGTGGAGATAGTGGAGGAGCCTAAGTAACCGGAGTCCTCCAGGACTGATCATGATATATATCACTAAAACTGTCTTCCCTACTTCCAACTTTAACAGTCGCCGTCTGGTTGAATCCTCCCTAATAAACAACTTTCCTTGTATGAATCTTAGTACAGGCTTCGTCTCTGTAGATACCTTCCTCTCCCACTACATTGTAAAATGCTCCGAACTTCAGAACACCCGTGACTTAACCTGATTCCTCATTTTTCTTCTTCTCCCTCTTCCTCTTTCCTTTTTCTCCTTTGGGTTGTCTTTCTTCTGCCTTGTGTATTTGTTCCTTCTTTATTTATTTATCCTCCCCCTCTGTGTTCTTGCACTTGCCCTCTGTGGGCAACTAGCTCCCTTGCAGTGCTCATCTTTCTTAGTATTTAACTGGCTCCTCTTTCTCCTTTCTACCTCCCCCACTACTACTACTACCACCTCCTGCCTTTATATACCCCTCCTTCTCTCCTTTTCGTTAGTGTGACTTTGTAAATGGGCCAAGTCGGACCGAAACGTCATCGTAAGCCTATCTCTTCTATGTGCGGGTTATTTGTGTGCATATCACCACAGCTCTGATCCCAAATATCCTGAAGTTAAGTTAAGGGTGGTTCTTTGATGCCACTGAGGGGCTCTTGGTCCAAGGAATTGGACCTACGCTCTCCTTGGATCGAATCGAAGAGCTGTACGATATTTACAGATTTAGTGATCATCCATTTGTCATTTAGTGATCATCCTAAAAGTCATTTCAAAGTCGTGCTCTGTCTGTGGTATACCGTACACGAGGATGGTGACGCAGCAGTCAGTGCCCAGACCCATCATGTACAGAAAGACTTCTTTATATCACTATCCTTGCCAGGGAAACGAACCCTGCACCTTACGGTTGTGAGCCGAATGTTTTTTCCTGAGTCCCTTTTTTTTGGGGGGGGGGAGGAGACGTGGTATAAGGTGGCTTAACCATAGATTAAAGCCCAATATGCCACCATACCCCCTTCACCAGATGGTCAAAATCATCGCCATCAATCCTTTTAGGTACCAGTATGACTTCAAAAGATGTCAATAGCTTGGGTTAAGACCCTGGATTAAAGGATGGCAGCCTATTAAAGATTGTGGGTGGAAAATACAGCCCCCATTGCCCCCCCCCCACAAGCAATTATTGAATATGGTAGGGAAACAGTTATATTTTGTTCTCTTATAGAATAGTAGCACATTGCTGATGTACCCAGTTTTACTTTAAAAAAGCTACCATTACTTAGTGGGTGGGGAGCAGCTGACGAAGGTTGGTCTGTGATTTAAATAGGAACATTTTCTCATTTGCTAAAATAGCGCAGTATGACACCAACCACATCTGTTTTGACTGCCTTTCATTCCCTAGGTGTTGTATGACTACCGAGAATTTAGTGCTGTTTAACCCCTTCCTCCGGCTGTTAATGTAATACTTTCGGCTTTAAGTGGTCCGGTGACAGAGTACTTGACAAACCAAACTTAGTCGTAGTTATGTGCCACTCAATGGAGGTTCCTTGATGCTGGTGAAAGTCTCTTGATCTAGGGAATTGGATCTGTGCTCCAGTTCCCTGAATTGAATCTGAATACCTTCCATCCCCCCCACAGGTGCTGTATAATATTCCTATGGGTTTAGCACTCCCCCATAATTATAATTATAATAATGTAATTATGTGCATGTTTCTGTCTCCCGCGATCTTCAGGATAAGAATGTGCTGTTACCAGAGGACCTGACGTACTCCATCACTATCTGCGTTGAACATCGCAAGGAAAGGAATAATAGAATTGTCAGACGGAAGGACGTGAAGTTACTCTAATAACATCTTGTGTTCTACCATATTTAATTATTTCATTTGTACTGCTCAAGGGACGGGGGGGGTGATGGGGGTCTTGATAGTGGAAAAGGGATCTTGATCTTATCTGATTAAGGCAGCCTTTTTATATTTTACAGTCCCGCCAGTGTTAATATTTGTTTTAGAATTCAATTAAATTGTTATATTTTTATTTCCGCCAGTGCAAATTTTTCCTGGTGCTGTTTCTTTTTACATTTGGAAATGTTTAACTCGGGATTACAATTTCTAAAAAAATATGAACTTTTATTTTCTAATTATATTTAAATATCTTTTCATGCTTCGTTAATAATAGGTTTTGAAAGTGGTTCAGTAATACAACCTCTAATGAAATTATTTTTACAACTGCTCAAAATTATTTTAATCTTCATTGATAATATTTCTTTGAAAGTCATTCCCATATCAAATGTTGCATTTAATTATATTTTTACTCGCATCCCCGTTATTGAAATCTGAAGCAAATGCATGTAAAGCAAAAAGTAAGTCTGGTCTTGCCTCCCATTCCCCAGGCGCTGTGTGACCCCCACCCAGTTTCACGCCCCTCTCATTAATATAACAATCTACCCTTTGTGATATTATGTTATAGTCATACTTATACCCCATCCTCCTTTCTGTCCCCTCACGTATGTACTCCACGTGAAGCTCTCACCCATACGGGTTTAGTGTTTTTTGTATGAATATTATAATGATTTAATAATGTGTTGATCTTCAGAGGGTTTTTATTTGTAAGGATAATATGACGAGTCACTGATGCTCGATCTTTGCCTTTATTTACTTTTCTGTTTATTTTTTGTGGAATTATCAAGATACGGATGTGATCTATGAGTTTCGCAACGGAGGAAGTAACTGCATTTAGATATGTTGGAATGAACTTAGCAGATGGGTGTGAAAGAGGTGAACCATACAATGGACGAGGGGGGGAAGGTGAGTGTATGTTTCAGGCATTGTGTAAGCAAAGAATTTTAACTATGGAAGCAAAAAGGGGAATGTAAAAAAGTGTAGTGCTACTAACATTGTTATATGGGTGTCAAGCATGGGTTTTTCAACGTTGCAACGAGGAGGAGGCTGGAGGCAGTGAAACTGTCATGTTTGAGGGCGATGTGTGGTGTGAATGTAATACAGAGAATTAGGAGCTTGGGGATTATATGATTAGAAGATGTGGGTTTGCCAAAACTGTGATTCAGAGGGCTGAGGAGTTGTTGAGATGGTTTAGACATTTAAGGAGGTCGGAACCGAGTAGGATGGCTAAGGAAGGGTGAGTGTAAAGGAGGTTTTAAATACAAGGGGGGCTTGAGCATCCGACATGTTTGTGTGAGCGTGTTAGATCGGAGCCAGTGAGGACAACTGGGCTTTATGACGGCGTGCTGTTGGAGTGTGAACAAGGGAAAATTTATGAAAGGATTCAGGGAAAGTAATTAGCCAGACGCGAGTCTTGGAGGCGGAAAATACGGTGCCTGTACTCTGTTTTGGGCGAGGATGTTGGCGTTTGGAAGCTCATCTGAACTGTAATGTCATAGCACAGTCACAGCAAGATTTAGTTGTAAGAATATACTAAAATAATGAATACGTGATTAAGTGTTGTGTGCCCCGCCACTTGTAAGTGTTACACTTGCCTCACCACTTGTAAGTGTTACACTTGCCTCACCACTTGTAAGTGTTACACTTGCCTCACCACTTGTAAGTGTTACACTTGCCTCACCACTTGTAAGTGTTACACTTCCCGTTTTGTTCCTTTGTTTTATTTTTATTCATAATTTTCATATTTCTTTGAACAAATTCACTCTTGATGTAATTTCAATTACTTTTAACGTAAAGTGTTTTCTTTACTCTGTTTGAGTAAACTGTTTTGTCTAATTTACAATTAAGAGTTAAAGTGTTCAATCAGTTTTTTCTTCATATTTTTATTTTATTATTTAACCTGAGTTTTCCCAGTGACACTTTATTACTGCAGTGATTATTTCTACACCTTATTTTGTTGCACTTGTTCTGCAGTGAATTATTTTGTTGCACTTGTTCTGCAGTGAATTATTTTGTTGCACTTGTTCTGCAGTGAATTATTTTGTTGCACTTGTTCTGCAGTGAATTATTTTGTTGCACTTGTTCTGCAGTGAATTATTTTGTTGCACTTGTTCTGCAGTGAATTATTTTGTTGCACTTGTTCTGCAGTGAATTATTTTGTTGCACTTGTTCTGCAGTGAATTATTTTGTTGAACTTGTTCTGCAGTGAATTATTTTGTTGCACTTGTTCTGCAGTGAATTATTTTGTTGCACTTGTTCTGCAGTGAATTATTTTGTTGCACTTGTTCTGCAGTGAATTATTTTGTTGCACTTGTTCTGCAGTGAATTATTTTGTTGCACTTGTTCTGCAGTGAATTATTTTGTTGCACTTGTTCTGCAGTGAATTATTTTGTTGCACTTGTTCTGCAGTGAATTATTTTGTTGCACTTGTTCTGCAGTGAATTATTTTGTTGCACTTGTTCTGCAGTGAATTATTTTGTTGCACTTGTTCTGCAGTGAATTATTTTGTTGCACTTGTTCTGCAGTGAATTATTTTGTTGAACTTGTTCTGCAGTGAATTATTTTGTTGCACTTGTTCTGCAGTGAATTATTTTGTTGCACTTGTTCTGCAGTGAATTATTTTGTTGAACTTGTTCTGCAGTGAATTATTTTGTTGCACTTGTTCTGCAGTGAATTATTTTGTTGAACTTGTTCTGCCTTGTTCTGCAGTGAATTATTTTGTTGCACTTGTTCTGCAGTGAATTATTTTCTTTTATTGATATTTTTATGCATTATTATTCTCAGTTCATTATTGCATCTTGTTTTTCATTTTATTAATTTTCCTGATGTTGTCTTTGCATTATATTTTAATTTTGTTTATGCATTCTTAGAAAATATTTAAATTTCCCAGTTATCTCTCGTTGCATACAATTTAGTAATTTTATTTTATACTTTTTACATTGATTTAAAATTTTATTAGTTAATTCCTTTATTAGCAAGAGTAAAGACAGCTCATTTTGCATTTAATTCAGTCTCCAGTAATATTTTTACTTGTATATTTCAATGTAATTTTTTTTTCTTGGCCAATAGTCCTTTACATTGAGTTGTCCTTCCTCTTGCAGTGTATCTTAGACATTTTTTATTACTTCTGCAGAATTAGTTGCATCTCTTTTATTTCAATTCTAGCATTTTGTATCATTTTTATTGTTCATTATTTTTGCCTTATTTGTTCTCGTGCAACTTCTTTGCCATTATGTCTCACATACCGTCAAGTGATACTTTAGTGAATGTCGACACTCAGACCTCTCAGGCTACTGCTGCTCCTGTCATCAGTCCTCACAGTTCCTTAGCGACTGACAGACCGACCCAGACACCGAGATACTATAGTTATACTCGTGATTCCCTTGATGCGTTACCTTTATTCAATGGCCATGTACATAGTCTTGAAGCATGGTTTACTGCCATTCGTTCTCGTGTTAGTGCTCTAGTTGAAGGTCCTCCTTCAGAGGAAAGTCTTATCAGACTTGCTAAAGAAGCTCTTCATCGATCCCCTGCTGCTGTTCACGTTGTTGATCTCCTTGATATGCGTGACTTCAGGAATCTTACTAAGTGGTCACAATATGAGGAACTGATTCGTTCTTTCCTTGTCCCAGTAAAAACAGCTGATCCATATGTCGTTCTTAGGGAACTAGTGAATGCTACACCCATGAGTAATGAATCGTTGAGTGCATTTGCTGTTAGATTAGACAAACTTTTATCATCATTTATCAATGCTGTCCAGTCATCAGCTTTTCTCCCTGAAGAGGTTAAACCATTCACAGAACCGTTTGCTAAAATAGCAGCTTTTGGAGCAATCAAAGAACTAATGCCACCTGCTTCCGTGTGTGCTTATGAGGCTCATCCTCCAACTGTGACGATGGAACCACTTACAGCCTTAAATCATGTACGTTCCTTGTGCCCCCAGGGTACTTTCCCATGTATCAAAAGTAATTTCACACCTATGCCTCAGTCTGCACCACCTCTTGTTTGCGCCACAGAGACAAATCGTGGTCGTCAACCATCTCAGAGATCACCAAGAACCAGTGTACAGAGTCGTTATAAACCTCGTAGTATTCATAGTACATTCAGTAACCATAGTCGGCGGACTTGTTACAACTGTGGTTTCCGTGGCCATATTGCAATTAATTGTCCTGATAGTTACCCTAAGAGACGTCGTACTGATGATGAGTACCAGTCAGATCTTCCCTACTGTACTTATCATAGAATACATGGACATGACACATCTGAGTGCAATGCTCTCTATAACCTTCAGTACTCTAGGTCTTTCCGTGGCCGTTCCAACCGCAGAACCCGTAGAGGAAACAGACGTCGTGGTTCTCAAACTACCAGAACCAGGCTCATTCTTCCAATTCGGGGGAATTCGAGCGCCCCAGTCAAACCGTCCCATGGTGACAGTAGGTGATAATGAGTACACCATCCCCGTTCACAATTCCTTTGAAGCCTTAAGCAGTCTCGAGAATGACAATCCTGCTGATGATGTTGCTTCACATGTCTCTGACATAGATGATTTTGGGGATGAAGTGGAACAAGTCTTTTCTGATGACAATCCACCTTTTTGTTTGCACATAACTTCCAATGCAACCATAGGCCCTATAGTGCAAGCATCTGTTCATAATGCGCCCGTTCATTTGTTCATGGACTCTGGTGCGCAAGTCAATATTATTAGGTCTAGTTTGTTTAAGGATAAGCAGTTACGACATGTCCTTCTCGTAGAACCGACTCATGTGTCCTCCCTTAGTGGAGTAGCTGGTTCTCACCTGCGTGTCCGAGGTCGGACTTCCCTAACTTTTTCTATCCAAGGTAGAGACTTCACTGCTTCCTTCCTTGTTGTCGACCAGATTACTTTCCCTGGTGACCTTCTACTGGGATTTGCTTCCATGCGAGACTTACGCATTGTGCTCGACCCGTACCGATGGCATGCCCAAATTGACGACTTGATCGTTCCATTCTGGGGTTACCAGCTTGGATCAGAAATCTGTCATACTGCTGCAGAGTATGATGTACGGATTAAGTCCTTACAAGCCAATGCATTCTCCAGTAGCGTACCCAAGCGGTCAGGCACTGGTAATTCTGTCACTCCCGTCTGCGTTCCACCTATACCTTCAGACTTGCAGGATAGTCCGTTGCCTCAAGTGTCCGAGGACACTCAGACTGCCTTGAGTGCACAACCTATCCTTGCAATGACTGCTAGTTCGAGTAGTAGTTTCTCCACAGGGGATGCCTTGTCAGAAAACGATTACTTGAAACTAGTAATGCCATCTCTTGTTGATGTCACATGCCGTCTGCAGAAAGACGTCTCTGTTGCGGCTAGTGCTCTCACTAGAGTGTCTGTAGTTGTTCCTAGTGTTCCAGATGGTGATAACGTCCTAGTTGACAGTGATTCCTGCAAAGTAAAAGGTCTATTTGTTGAACCATCCTTACATGTTGTAAGAGATAGTAAGATCCATTTCTTCCTAGCTAACACTTCTGGTCACAGTGTTCGTCTCAGAGCCAATACCAATCTTGTTGACCTTGTTCACTATCCTTACCCTGTTCAGGTAGAGGATGAGTTGTCACCTGACCAGTGGGTCGGTGCTATTTCTGCCGGGGAGACCTCATCCACTTCACTGGATCAATCTGTTCCACCAGTTGAGGAGAAAGACTTAGCTCCCACTGACTTCCCAGATGAAGTCAAGCGTTTGTTGACTCTGTTGAACAAACGTCGTAAAGCCATTGCCTTACCAGGTGAGAAGATGGGTATAACGAACTTATTGTCCCATCGTATTCCACTTGAACCTGGTACTAGACCTATCTACATACCTGCGTACAGAATGCCTCATTCACAAGTTGCTGTCGCAGAAGAATTGATCAATCAAATGCTTGATGATGGAGTTATTGCACCTAGCAATTCACCTTGGAATGCACCCTTGATCCTAGTACCTAAGAAGGATGGTACTTGGCGCCCAGTGATTGACTTTAGGAAGTTAAACGCGAAAACTATTCCAGATCGCTTCCCACTTCCTGTACTGGGTGATCTTTTACGTAACATCGGAGATAACAAAGTCTTTTCAACCCTGGATTTGTTACAAGGGTTTTGGCAAGTCCCTCTTCACGAGGACAGCCAAGAGCTAACTGCATTCTCCACTCCTACAGGTCATTATCACTTCCTCCGTATGGCGTTTGGATTACGATCCTCCCCTATCACGTTCTCAAGGCTCATGACTAATATCTTTAGAGGTCTCATAGGTAATGCACTTATGGTGTACTTAGATGACGTAATCGTCATGTCTAAAGACGTGGATACACACTTGAAAAGACTTGATGTAGTACTTGGTAAGCTTGAAGAAGCCAATTTAAAGATCAAACTGTCTAAATGTCAATTTTTCAGATCAGAAATTAAGTTTCTTGGTCACGTAGTCACTCCTAGAGGGGTTACGACTGACCAAAGTAAAGTAACTGCAGTACTAAATTTTCCAACACCCAAAACTGCTGATGCCGTAAGATCCTTTGTGGGCTTAGCAGGTTTTTATAGATCTTTCATTGCCAATTTTTCTTCCATAGCTGCTCCTCTAACTGAGTTGCTTAAGAAAGATGCTCCTTTTGTTTGGACCTTCCGTCAAGAAAGAGCATTCCAAACTCTAAAAGAAAAGCTAACATCTGCTCCAATTTTGAAATTTCCAGATTTTTCTAAGCCCTTCTATCTGACAACTGATGCTAGTTCAATTGGCATAGGTGCCGTACTAGCTCAGAAGACCGATGGCAAGTACAACGCAGTTGCATTTGCTAGCCGAGTCCTTACAAAGGCTGAACGTAATTATACAGTAACTGAGCAAGAAGCTTTAGCAATAGTATGGTCTTTAAAGCACTTCCGAGACATTATTTATCAGTACTCTGTTCATGTCTTGACAGACCATGCTCCACTGATACCTTTATTCCAGAACAAACAACCTACTGGAAGGTTAGCCAGATGGACCTTGACTATCCAAGAGTTCAATCCCACCTTTGAACACTTACCTGGCAAGTCAAATGTAGTCGCAGATGCCTTATCGCGACATGTTAGTATAGTAACTGCAGACCCTCCATTTAGTGCTGAAGATGTAAAGAATGCTCAACGAACAGATCCCATGTGGTCTGGTGTGATTCGATTCCTGCTCCAGGAAGATCTTATTCTGACTGTGAAGCCACCAGCACCCATCAGTGACTTTGTCATGAACCAAGAATTACTGTATCGAACAGCCGAGTTGGGTACTCCTAGCAGAAGAGTATACCAGTTAGTAATTCCACAGTCACTAGTGAATGTAGCCTTACAGCTAGTTCACGATGTACCAGGTGTTGCACACCCTGGTATGGATCGTTCAGTAAAACAAGCCAGATTGAAATACTTTTGGCCTCGTATGGCAACTGATATTTCTGAGTATGTTAAGAAATGTAGTGTCTGCATGCAACATAAAGGTAATGCTAATGGCCCTAATCCAATCCAAGTGTATCCAACTACTAGCGAACCGTGGGAAAGAGTTGCGCTAGATTTGTTAACTAATTTCCAATGTTCCCTCCAAGGCAACAAACATCTGTGTGTTATGGTAGACCATTTCACCAGATATTGTGAGTTAGTTCCTATTGCAGATAAGACTGCCGAGACAGTAGCTAAAGCGTTTAAAGAACGCATTATCTGCAGGCATACCACCCCTAAGTCCCTAGTAACAGATAATGGAGGTGAATTCTGTAATGAGATTCTTGAAAATTTGTGCACCTTGTACAAGATCTCTAAATCCACCATTGTTCCTCATCATCCTGCCAGCAATGGGTTAGCGGAACGAACCAATAAGAAAGTACTTGATGTCTTGAGAGCCACTATCAATCCCAACAGTGAAACTTGGGATGAAGTTATACCTGATGTGCAGTGTGCTATAAATTCTGCTTACAATGTTTCTATAGGTGACACTCCACATTATGCATTGTACGGTGTAGATAAACGTTTGCCTTATGAGTTGTTATATTCTAATCCGAAACCAAATTACAACCCTGATGATTTCATAGCAACTCGTACCAGCTTAGCTCAAAGTGTTTTTAGAAGAATCCGTGAAACACTTCATAAATCAACAGCAGAATTTACAAGAGTCGCAAACACTCGAGCAAAGCCATCCAAAATCAAAGTAGGTTCGAGAGTTATGCTGACTAACTTTAACAAAACGTCTGCAATGCCAAAGCTTGATCAAAAGTTTGTTGGTCCTTATCGAGTAGTTGAACATATCACTGGTAATAAGTATAAGGTTAGAGAAATTAGTACTGGTCAGTATAAAGAATCGCATTTAGATCATATGAAGTTAGTATGTGATGATAATGATGTTCCAACCCAGACTAATGTGACAGACTCTGACAATCCTCCTGATCCTGTACTCTCTTCCTCTGATACTCAGTCAGACGATCAACCTGAATGTCGTTATTCCCTACGTACACGACAGGTATTGAGAAATCCTCAAGTATCATTTGTAACTTCCAATTCAGATTTGCCTCAAATACAGCATGAGTTAGCCAATGCAACAGAGTTTGATCCTCCCAGAGATGACACCCATTCTGCATATGTCAATCTTACCCTAGCAGAGTTGGGGTTAAATGTAAATAACCTGTATAGATGAATAATTACAGTATCAACTTATCAGTATTCAAGAATTTTTTTTTGTGTTCACGTTCTCTCCGAATTCTGAGAGTTAACAGTCTAGATTTGAGTGCACCGAATCTGCCTTTCTGTTAAACACTCTTTCTTTGTATATATTCCTTCCTCAGAATCCGTAGATCACATGAATACAGATCGATCGATCAAATTTTTTTTTATCACTTCTATTGTGTAATCCCAACGTTGAGTTTCATTCGATGAGTTGTGCTATATTATACCTTGTATTGCATTACAGTTTCAGTTACGTAAGCTTCCATTCCAATGTTCTACTTATGTATGTTATAATGTTCAATTGTTGTGTACTTTGACATTGTATAGAATCAGCCCAAGCCGTATACCTGCCATCTCTAGTTTGTATTAGTTGTATGTCGGGACGACATACGTTAGCGTCGCCGAGCTCTCAGTAGTAGTAACCAGTTACCAGTAACCAGTGTACCAGTAGATGACTCACTACCAACCGTCTCTGCGTGAATCACTGTCTGTATTCATATTGTGCTGACCACAGCAGTATTCAAACACCCCCCTGGGGTTAGTCAGTTTTACGAGAGTGAGCAAGGAGGCAGGTCATGGCTGTTTGGGCGCTTCCCACATTATCCGTAATATACGTACTTCCAGCCTACGTGAGTATTTCTTTACCCTATCCACGTGTTCGAACCCCACATGATAGCATCCCCTGTACCTTCACTGTGCCATATAGAAAAGATCGGTTGTAGGGCAAGTTTTTGTGAAAACATTTTGCTCTACGTAAAACTTTCTTAGGTTCTATGTGGTATGAAGCTTCACAATTAAAAGTTTGTTCTACACTCATATCTTTAGCGTAGGCAATACGTTGTGTCCCCACTGTGTCATGTTTCTTGGTACTTCTGGCACGGCAAGAGTTGGAGGATGTTGCAACTGCGTATCGCATGACTCATTATGTTGTCACAGCTTGGATCTTTCATGATGCTGTTCGTGCACACACTCCCTTCATTACATAACTAAACTGTTAAATTCGAGAGGCAGAAGTGTAGGGAATATTTATAAATACATACATATTATAGACTTTACTATAAACAATAAAACACCAAAAATAATAGTAATAACTAAGAGGTGTGACTGCTTGCACTTAGTTTTATGAGGGTACCGGATGATGATATATTTTTGTTGGTTAATGGGATTCAAAGCCTATCACGAGCGTCATAAGCTGCATATTAACCTCTACCACCAGTCAAGAATAATTTAACCCTTAAAGATAGGATTAAAGAAAACCTTCACTGTATTTACATCCAGAGACGTAAACCTCGGTGTATATATCCGATGTATCTTCCTGTTAAATAGTAAACTTGATATCCCTCTTCTCTTAAGGAGTGGCTTATGTTCATAAATTTTTAACTTAAAATATTTAACAATTGCTGCACCTTACATATGTATTATGTACTCTTTCCGATTCAGTGTTTTTGGTCTATCTTGCGTTAATTTCTCGTGAGTGAATATCCGCTGTTGTAACCTCTTTGCTTAATATATGTATTTATACGTTGTACTTAAAAATAACTGAACGAATTTCGTAATAATTTGTAGCGGTCTAACACTGCTGTAACATCCATTACTCCATCTTGTTCAAGTTTATTTTAAATTGTATAGTATAGCCAACAACTGATTTAAAGATACAACACAAGACCTTTATTAGGTACATCTACGTTAGGATTTATAGGTACTTAATAAAGCTTGATGTAGGTGTAACGTCAAGGAGATCTTTATTAGGTGCAATTACATGAGGATTAATAGGTACATAATAAAGCCTCTTGTAAGTAAAACGTCAAGAGGTTAGGCTAGGTAAGGTGTGTCAGGAAACAGGATTAGTGTTTCCTGACGCCGGTCTTAGTCATGTGATGACCCACAGTTGGAGCTTTTGGTCATCTGACAGAGACCTTCTGTTGGCTTACCCTTCCACCCCTTTAAAAAAATTATGGTTATAATTATAACCATTTTGCTAAATATTTAAAAAAAAAATCAAGACCATTGCACCTCGTGTAGGTGTAACGTTGCAGTAATAAAGGTCTCCTTTTGTTGTATTTTTTAACCACTTGTTATAAAATATTGACTTCCCTCAGAACTTTTAACAGTTTAAATACTTTCTCTTTCAATCTTTAAAACAACTTGGTGTAAGGCTGCTGCTTGACTGCACAAAGTTGAACCAGAGTTCCCAAGATATGTTAGATTTTTTTTTTCTTTTTAGTAAGCAAGACATTTATTTTGGCTCGACATATATGAATTTAGGACAGATATCAATATTAGAATCCTTTGTTCAACTGCAAACATCAGTGCTACCCTCCACCAGACGAGCCTGGCCCATGGCCGGGCTCAGAGAGTAGAGAAACTCGAAACTCTTCAAAGGTATATCAAAGGTAAAGGTATATCCCATATTTTATATCATAAGGAGTTGTACTGAAATCTGTTAAAAGAAAAATTTTTCTGTGCACAGCTCTTTAGCACTGAGCTGCCCCCCCCCCTCACGAAGCCTCTCACCTTCAACAGTCACTTTCTCTTGGATTTTTAACAGAAACTGACTTAGATTACTGAATAACTTTCCTCTTTACCTCATAAACTTACCCTTCACATTTTTACCCTGCCGTCTGCGCCCCTTCCCCATATGGCTCTAACCCACACGAGTTTGGCGTATTTTTGCGAATGTAAATTAATTTTTTTTTTCCGAATCCGGCTGGTAATTCACCCATCACTTTTTTCCTGTATCAATTTTTAATGCCTTGGCGGTCGATAATATTCAGTTTGGGCGGAAATAGCTATTTGAGATTTTTTTTTTTTTTACCAACCGTCTGGATACCATAATCATGTAGCCTAAACTAAAATATATTATCCTTATTGTAGTCGAACCTAGCATAACCAATTTGGAAACTTGAAGATGCATTGTACGAGCGAATGGAAAGGATAATGGAATTTTTTTTGGCACTGTTTCGCCCACATATTGGGTTTTACCAAGTCACTGTCGAGCCTATATTGCTAAAACCTTGTCAACCAATGCTTGATTTTTACTGATTTTATGGCTCCTTTTCCATCATGTCGGTATTTTATACCGTTTCTCTCCATATGAACCAATATTGACGGAAAAAGGTCAAGTGATCACTGCTGACAGGTGGAAAAACACGGATAAAAAGTTCAACATGAAAAAAAATACGAAAATCAGATTTTTCACTCCCCCCCCCCCCCAAAAAAAAAAAATAATTTCATGACCATAAAACGGCACTAGAATATTTAAATTATGGGACCGTTTGCCAGATTCAGCGGAAGTTTAACCAATAATAAATCTTAACAACAATACTTCCCACAACAATGGGCAGATAATCACTGGCAGACTGAATAATATGTACAGTGTGAGCTCCACAGCCACTTCCTATCAAATCTCTGCAGTGAAAAACGTTTTAGTTTCCTGAATATATTATTGCCCTACTTTTTGCTCACCAGAATTATTGTTCGTGTTAACTCCACGGACGTTAGCTGTTCAGATCGTGTTTTGCAGAGTTTCAGCATATCATCACAAGGTTTGAAGTTTCACTTGGTTGTGACTTAAGGTCAAGTAGTTACACCTGGCTGTGACCTGAGGTCAAGGAATTTCACCTGGCTGTGACCTGAGGTCAAGGAGTTTCACCTGGCTGTGATTTGAGGTCAAAGAGTTTCACTTGGCTGTGACTTAAGGTCAGGGAGTTTCACCTGGATGTTATTTAAGGTCAAGGCATTTCGGACACCATAAAAAAAATACCGCTTACAATGAGAGGTGCCTCTTGAAGCTGGTGAGAGGCTTTTCATCCAAGGACTTCAAATTACCTTATTTCTCGTGAAAAAAATATTATACAACACTGGAATGTACAGTGCCGGCACTCTGAAGGAGGGGTGTTAATGTTGCAGTTTT
This sequence comes from Cherax quadricarinatus, assembly GCF_038502225.1. Lineage (NCBI taxonomy): Eukaryota > Metazoa > Arthropoda > Malacostraca > Decapoda > Parastacidae > Cherax > Cherax quadricarinatus. The sequence goes on from NC_091298.1 coordinate 61,203,823, forward strand.
ATAACTGTAGTGTAAAGCACCCCTCTGGCAAGACAGTGATAGTGAATAATGATAAAAGTTTTTCTTTTTCGGGCCACCCTGACTTGGTGGGAGACGGCCGATGTGTTAATAAAAAAATAACACTGGAAATAGCTTTACATTTCTATGGCTGGATGAGTCAGTTAATAAAGTTATCCAACGAACATCTCTCCAATAATATTAAAAACGATTATGAAAAAGGAAACATTATAGAAATACAAACTATTAAGAAATACAGGAAATATATGTGCGTATGCTGATTGTAAGTAGAAAGTGCAGTCAGAATTTTGTACGTTGCAAATTCCTCAATTTTACTTATCAGATGGGCGATCATAAGAGTGCATATTGAAAATGACATTTTTTAGATGGACTGTCAATCCTAACTGCATATTATGGTGATGTTGATGGCTGGTTCTCAAGGTTAACTGTTACAGCGTCTTATGAATGCAGTATACGAGGATAATAATCAAAGTTTGTGGGCTACAATCTTTACCTGGGTTATTTAATAGTAAAGCTGAACATCCTGGTAGAGAATTCAGAGAAAGAATCGCACAGTGACATATTGTGCCAATTTTCCCGTCCACCCTGGCTTATTATCAAGCCTATTGAAATGATTAACCCTTTACCCTCATAGCCTTACTCTACACACATTCAAACACTAATGACAATAATGATGACTCGTGTGTGTAATATATTATATATATATATATATATATATATATATATATATATATATATATATATATATATATATATATATATATATATATATATTGTATGTGTGTGTGTGTACTGGATAGGTAAAACTGGTCAATTAGCAAGAACTCGTTTAAAATTAAGTCCTTTCTAAATTTTCTCTTATAAAGTTATATTATTTTCATTTATGTTAATGTAAAAATTAATAATTTTGTGCCAAAAGAACCTTAGAAAACTTACCTAACCTTATAACAAGAGCAATTTAATTTAGCCTAATCCAACTAAATATATTTTAGACAAATTTACAGTAATTTGATAAACAAAGACAATGAAATATATTTTTTCGTTAGGTTCAGAATGATTTTTGCGAAATATTGCACACACATATAGTATATACATGTATATATAATACGCATGCATGAATGCCTGGTACGACCTCTTATTTCAGCAACCTTCACGTACGTTTAAACTGAAATCAGAAATTTCTAGTTTTTTGTAGACTTGTCATGAGGAAGTTGTGCTATACGAGGGCAAATAGCCATGAACGTCCAGTGCAACAACATAATGGATCATGGATTCATGCAGACACTAGTACTCGTTGTGGGGCAGTAACCCAGTCTAGCTAAAAAAAAAAAAAAAACTTATGACACGCTTTCTGCTTTTCTTCGTCTTCCTCTCTGTGTTTCTTCTTCCTCACTCCTTTTATGAAATAGTTTTAATATTATTTCTCTTGTGTACAGTCTGCCTAGCGTCAAAAAAGGTAAAATCACTCCCTCTCTCCCTTCTTTCTCATTTCAACAGCAGCTGCAACCACACCCTCCTGCCTAACAAACTCTCCAAACTCCACACAGGACCATGCAAATACCACACTATCTCTTACTCCTGTTGCAAGAGTGAAAACCTTTACACTACTAACTCCAAGGCTGAAGTGAAGAGAAACAAAACGGAAAAGTAATGGAGGAACAGGGAGGGAAAAAAGAGAGAGTGATTGAGAGAGAGAAAGAAAGAGAGAGGTGGATGTATGAAGGGCATCAGGGTGTGACGTCACAAATGTCAACACACGGGTAGTGGGGGGGGGGGGGGTAGTGCCCGGCGCTGCTAGCGTGACGCGGCGAGGCAGGGAACTTGACGGCAGGGACTACCCCTTCATGGCAGGGAACTTCCTTGACAGCGGTATTTACACTGAGAAGTGTACAAGTGAATCGAAGCCTTTAATTAACCCACATAGAATGATAGGTTTTAACCCTGCTAAGTAAATTAAAATTCCTGAGGAGGGATTTGTTGCTTGACTGGAGGGAATCGAGGGCTATGCCTGACTACTGCTCACTTTATATATATATATATATATATATATATATATATATATATATATATATATATATATATATATATATATATATATATATATATATATATAATATATATATATATATATATATATATATATATATATATATATATATATATATATATATATATATATAATGTCGTGCCGAATATGTAAAACTGGTCAATTAGCAAGAACTCATTTAAAATTAAGTCCTTTCTAAAATTTTCTCTTATACGTTTAAAGACATATTTTTTTCATTATTGTTAATGTAAAAAATTTTAATTTTGCACCAAGAGAATCTTAGAAAACTTACCTAACCTTATTATAACAATAACAATTTATTTTAACCTAACCCAACTAAATATATTTTAGATTTGTATACAATAATTTAATACTAAACAAACACAATCAAATATATTTTTTCGTTAGGTTCAGAATGATTTTGGTGAAATTATTGCATACACAAATTTTCGCTTGTCCTATATGGCAAGATGAACGTTGCTATTTAAGCCAAGATCGCAAGTTCTGCCTATTCGGCGCGACATATATATATATATATACATCCATCTAGGTTTTTCTCCTTTTTCTAAATAGCTCTTGTTCTTTATTTCTTCTATTGTCCATGGGGAAGTGGAAAAGAATCTTTCCTCCGTAAGCCATGCGTGTCGTATGAGGCGACTAAAATGCTGGGAGCAATGGGCTAGTAACCCCTTCTCCTGTAGACATTTACTAAAAAAGAGAAGAAAAACTTTATAAAACTGGGATGCTTGAATGTGCGTGGATGTAGTGCGGATGACAAGGAACAGAAGATTGCTGATGTTATGAATGAAAAGAAGTTGGATGTCCTGGCCCTAAGCGAAACAAAGCTGAAGGGGGTAGGAGAGTTTCGGTGGGGGGAAATAAATGGGATTAAATCTGGAGTATCTGAGAGAGTTAGAGCAAAGGAAGGGGTAGCAGTAATGTTGAAGGATCAGTTATGGAAGGAGAAAAGAGAATATGAATGTGTAAATTCAAGAATTATGTGGATTAAAGTAAAGGTTGGATGCGAAAAGTGGGTCATAATAAGCGTGTATGCACCTGGAGAAGAGAGGAATGTAGAGGAGAGAGAGAGATTTTGGGAGATGTTAAGTGAATGTATAGGAGCCTTTGAACCAAGTGAGAGAGTAATTGTGGTAGGGGACCTGAATGCTAAAGTAGGAGAAACTTTTAGAGAGGGTGTGGTAGGTAAGTTTGGGGTGCCAGGTGTAAATGATAATGGGAGCCCTTTGATTGAACTTTGTATAGAAAGGGGTTTTATTTATAGGTAATACATATTTCAAGAAAAAGAGGATAAATAAGTATACAAGATATGATGTAGGGCGAAATGACAGTAGTTTGTTGGATTATGTATTGGTAGATAAAAGACTGTTGAGTAGACTTCAGGATGTATATGTTTATAGAGGGGCCACAGATATATCAGATCACTTTCTAGTTGTAGCTACACTGAGAGTAAAAGGTAGATGGGATACAAGGAGAATAGAAGCATCAGGGAAGAGAGAGGTGAAGGTTTATAAACTAAAAGAGGAGGCAGTTAGGGTAAGATATAAACAGCTATTGGAGGATAGATGGGCTAATGAGAGCATAGGCAATGGGGTCGAAGAGGTACGGGGTAGGTTTAAAAATGTAGTGTTGGAGTGTTCAGCAGAAGTTTGTGGTTACAGGAAGGTGGGTGCGGGAGGGAAGAGGAGCGATTAGTGGAATGATGATGTAAAGAGAGTAGCAAGGGAGAAAAAGTTAGCATATGAGAAGTTTTTACAAAGTAGAAGTGATGCGAGGAGGGAAGAGTATATGGAGAAAAAGAGAGAGGTTAAGAGAGTGGTGAAGCAATGTAAAAAGAGAGCAAATGAGAGAGTGGGTGAGATGTTATCAACAAATTTTGTTGAAAATAAGAAAAAGTTTTGGAGTGAGATTAACAAGTTAAGGAAGCCTAGAGAAAAAATGGATTTGTCAGTTAAAAATAGGAGAGGAAAGTTATTAAATGGAGAGTTTGAGGTATTGGGAAGATGGAGGGAATATTTTAAGGAATTGTTAAATGTTGATAAAGATAGGGAAGCTGAGATTTCGTGTATAGGGCAAGGAGGAATAACATCTTGTAGGAGTGAGGAAGAGCCAGTTGTGAGTGTGGGGGAAGTTCGTGAGGCAGTAGGTAAAATGAAAGGGGGTAAGGCAGCCGGGATTGATGGGATAAAGATAGAAATGTTAAAAGCAGGTGGGGATATAGTTTTGGAGTGGTTGGTGCAATTATTTAATAAATGTATGGAAGAAGGTAAGGTACCTAGGGATTGGCAGAGAGCATGCATAGTTCCTTTGTATAAAGGCAAAGGGGACAAAGGAGAGTGCAAAAATTATAGGGGGATAAGTTTGTTGAGTATACCTGGTAAAGTGTATGGTAGAGTTATTATTGAAAGAATTAAGATTAAGACGGAGAATAGGATAGCAGATGAACAAGGAGGCTTTAGGAAAGGTAGGGGGTGTGTGGACCAGGTGTTTACAGTATTCAGATAAGGCTAAAGAGGTCTTCGTGGCATTTATGGATTTAGAAAAGGCGTATGACAGGTTGGATAGGGGGGCAATGTGGCAGATGTTGCAGGTGTATGGCGTAGGAGGTAGGTTACTGAAAGCAGTGAAGAGTTTTTACGAGGTTAGTGAGGCTCAAGTTAGAGTATGTAGGAAAGAGGGAAATTATTTCCCAGTAAAAGTAGGCCTTAGACAAGGATGTGTGATGTCACCGTGGTTGTTTAATATATTTATAGATGGGGTTGTAAGAGAAGTAAATGCGAGGGTCTTGACAAGAGGCGTGGAGTTAAAAGATAAAGAATCACACATAAAGTGGGAGTTGTCACAGTTGCTCTTTGCTGATGACACTGTGCTCTTGGGAGATTCTGAAGAGAAGTTGCAGAGATTGGTGGATGAATTTGGTAGGGTATGCAAAAGAAGAAAATTAAAAGTGAATACAGGAAAGAGTAAGGTTATGAGGATAACAAAAAGATTAGGTGATGAAAGATTGGATATCAGATTGGAGGGAGAGAGTATGGAGGAGGTGAATGTATTCAGATATTTGGGAGTGGACGTGTCAGCGGATGGGTCTATGAAAGATGAGGTGAATCATAGAATTGATGAGGGGAAAAGGGTGAGTGGTGCACTTAGGAGTCTGTGGAGACAAAGAACTTTGTCCTTGGAGGCAAAGAGGGGAATGTATGAGAGTATAGTTTTACCAACGCTCTTATATGGGTGTGAAGCATGGGTGATGAATGTTGCAGCGAGGAGAAGGCTGGAGGCAGTGGAGATGTCATGTCTGAGGGCAATGTGTGGTGTGAATACAATGCAGAGAATTCGTAGTTTGGAAGTTAGGAGGAGGTGCAGGATTAGCAAAACTGTTGTCCAGAGGGCTGAGGAAGGATTGTTGAGGTGGTTCGGACATGTAGAGAGAATGGAGCGAAACAGAATGACTTCAAGAGTGTATCAGTCTGTAGTGGAAGGAAGGCGGGGTAAGGGTCGGCCTAAGAAAGGTTGGAGGGGGGGGGGTGTAAAGGAGGTTTTGTGTGCGAGGGGTTTGGACTTCTAGCAGGCATGCGTGAGCGTGTTTGATAGGAGTGAATGGAGACTAATGGTTTTTAATACTTGACGTGCTGTTGGAGTGTGAGCAAAGTAACATTTATGAAGGGGTTCAGGGAAACCGGCAGGCCGGACTTGAGTCCTGGAGATGGGAAGTACAGTGCCTGCACTCTGAAGGAGGGGTGTTAATGTTGCAGTTTAAAAACTGTAGTGTAAAGCACCCTTCTGGCAAGACAGTGATGGAGTGAATGATGGTGAAAGTTTTTCTTTTTCGGGCCACCCTGCCTTGGTGGGAATCGGCCAGTGTGTTAATAATAATAAATATATATATATATATATATATATATATATATATATATATTATATATATATATATATATATATATATATATATATATATATATATATATATATATATATATATATATATATATATATATATATATATATATATATATATATATTTTATATATATATATATATATATATATATATATATATATATATATATATATATATATATATATAACGTCATGCTGAATATGTAGAACTGGTCAGTTAGCAAGAACTTATTTAAAATTAAGTCCTTTCTAAAATTTTCTCTTATTTAAAGATATATTTTTTCATTTATGATAATATAAACATTAATGATTTTGTACCAAAAGGACCTTAGGAAAGTTACCTAACCTTATTATAACAAGCGTAATTTAATTTATCCTAATCCAACTAAATATATTTAATATAAGTTTATAACAATTTAATAATAAACAAAATGAAATATATATTTTTTCGTTACGTTCAGAATGATTTTTGCGAAATTATTGCATACACAAATTTTCGCTTGCCCTAAGTGCGTTATTGTTTAAGCCAAAATTGCGTTTTACTTATTCGGCATGACATTATATATATATATATATATATATATATATATATATATATATATATATATATATATATATATATATATATATATATATATATATATATATATATATATATATATATATATATATATACTGTTGTGTAAACAGTGGGTTCAAATCCATGTGAGAAAACGAACACTCCAACACCTGTACCACGATGGTTCATTCCCACGACCTATAAGCAGGCACTACACTGACACTACAACTAGGATGTCTCCTAAAACCACCAGTTGTGATAGTTTCTGCTGTTGCCACAGAGCACGTTTTACGCAGTACTCACCCTCCAAAGAATGTGCCTTTGTAAAAAAGTGAGATATGAGGCAGGAAAAAGGGGTTGGGGGGTTAAGGTTCTATAGACTAAAGGTTATGAAGCTGAAGGTTGGAGAGGAGACCGGCAAGTGATGGGATTAGGCGGAGTAACCTCCATGAGTTAAGAGACTCGTATTAGTTGATGGGTGGTAGATGACTAGTGAAAGGGGAGGAATAAAAACTGATAAAATACACAAATAAAATGATGAATAATATAGAAATGTAAGGACATATGGAGGGTTAATTATTATGTTACTGTATCTCGGGAAGGCAAACTGACTTCGACCTGATGGAGTATGACAGGAAAGCCATCCCTGCGTGATGGAGTGTGATGGGAAAACCAATCTGTGTACCATAATAGAGTATGAGAGGATTATTATTATTATTATTATATGAAGCCCTGAACCTGTGTGGATCATCCAAGTGTGACAGGAAAATATCCTGTGTGTAGTATGACAGGAAAAATGTTCTGCTTGATGGATATGTTAGGTAAGTACAGTTCATGCTCCAGACTAAAATGTCATATTATAGTTAAGGATAACAGGTGTAGTTCTAATTTTGATAAAATAAACTGAGCGTGCTACAACAATTTTTTACGTAGTCGAAGTAAAATAGGGGTTTTATTTTTTATATACATCTCTGTATGATGTGCGTTCTTGCCTACCTGCCTCTAGTTAACATGAATTCAGTTCTAGGGTCCTCGCTCCTGCAACCTGATTTCAAAGTTGACAACTCGTTCTGAAGTATGTGGAAAGGTAGGTAAAGGTAGGAATGTAAACATTAGGGTATTGCTAGTCTTCTGGCTATAGAATGTAAATGTCTCATTATTACGGCAGGTAAAGCCCCAAGGATGCAATATAAAACACGTAGTAAAAAGGATGTCGTATATTTCGGTCTCAATCAGAGACCCGCTTTAGTAGGAGACATTTTGTCACGTCTCCGAGTGTATCAGGAATGTAAGCTACTACGTAGTGTGTATGTTTAAGTATTTCTCTGTTGTGTTTTGTCGTGTGTCTGTGTACAGGGTGTGTGTGTATATGTTGATGTATTTGTATGTGTTGCCTTTGGTTTAGTTAGTGTGGTATTACCAGTCGTGGAGACAAGGGCAGAGGGAGAGCTGTCACCGTTTACAACTTAACCATTTTAGGCAATTGTAAGTAGAACCACTCACCACCTCGCACCCTGCCTGCCCGCCCGTCAAACTTACCTCACCCTGCCTGCCCCCCCCCCCCCCGTCAAACTTACCTCACCCTGCCTGCCCGTCAAACTTACCTCACCCTGCCTGCCCGCCCGTCAAACTTACCTCACCCTGCCTGCCCCCCCCCCGTCAAACTTACCTATGTGCGGGTTATTTGTGTATGTTACCTCACCCTGCCTGCCCGCCCGTCAAACTTACCTCACCTTGCCCGCCCGTCAAACTTACCTCACCTTGCCCGCCCGTCAAATTTATCTCACCCTGCTTGCCCCCCCCCCCCCGTCAAATTTATCTCACCCTGCCTGCCCGTCAACCTTACCTCACTCTGCCTGTCCGCCAAACTTCACTCTGCCCTCCCGCCCGTCAAATTGACTCCACCCTACCCGCCCGCCCGTCGGACTTACTCCGCCCTGCCCGCCCACTCAACCTACCCACCCTTTACGCCCGGTAAACCCACCCTCCCAAATTATATAACTCCCGCAGACCTACCTAAATAATCCAATAGCATTACCAAAACTTACCTGCCTACTCAGCTAACAACCCACGTAATCCGCCCAACCCACCCACCCACATTACCCGCACACCCTCCCAACCCACCCACATTACCCGCCCACCCTCGCAACCCTGCCCACCATTAACACCGGTTAAAGCTAGCTATTTACTGCTTGTAGTATAAAACTGGATAATGCGAACGCCAGCTTAGAAAAGAAGGTAATTCCTGGGAAATAAGCTTGAATATTACCTTACCTTGATCCTTTCTGATTGCTCCTGGCTGGCGGAGCGCTCTCTCTCTCTCTCTCTCTCTCTCTCTCTCTCTCTCTCTCTCTCTCTCTCTCTCTCTCTCTCTCTCTCTCTCTCTCTCTCTCTCTCTCTCTCTCTCTCTCTCCCCCTTCCTCCAAAGACCAAGAGATCTGATACTCTCAAGGGTATTTCACATGCAAGGCGATTTGGCAACGCTAACTGCATACTAAACGCGTAGGCTAGAGAAAAAAAAATGCAATACAAACGTGGTAAGGACTTTTTCGCTTACAGAATCATAGAAAACTGGATCATATTGTCCTCCATTATTGTAAGCGTAAACACAACATAATCTTTTAAGAAATATTTGGATAAACATGTTGCAAATGTTGGATTCAATTAAACACAAGACAAAGAGTAAACTACCAGAGTCACCGTGTTATTTATTGGATTATTAGGTTTAAAGCCAATCATCTACACGAGGGTCACTGAGGCTGAATGTTACCTATACACCGCGATGTATATTGTATATACACCGAGGGATACACACTTCTTGATGTGTATACACAGGATATACACTTTTTGATGTGCATACACAGGGATACACACTTCTTGATGTATATACACTGTGATACATATTTTTTATGTGTATACATAGGGATACACACTTCTTGAGGTGTATACACTGGGGTGCACACTTCTTGACGTGTATACACTGGGATACACACTTCTTGAGGTGTATACACTGGGTGATACACACCTCTCGGCTGAGACACTCGAGCAAACACTAGGACACATTTACTAAAAAACGCTTCGATCCTGGAACTTTATCAAGGTCCCAGGACCGAAACGTTTCCCAATGCGTCTCTAGGTATATATAAGCAGTGTTACACCACTTGGTGTAGGATACACAAAAATCTGCATCTCTCGCTGTATGAACATTCAGAAATACACACCTCTTGGTGTATATACTTATAAATTCACACCTTTCGGTGTATATATACTGAGGGTTACTTCTGGTATGAATATAATAATTGGCTTAGTGTGATAGTAATAATAATGGAGGGTGGGAGGCAGTGCTTAAAGAAGAGAGCATGACGAGTGTTCACGTGAGAGCAACCTTGGAGCCGAGGCCTCATGAAGGCTTTGAAGCCGATAGATAACTCACAGCGATCGGCAGTTAGATAACTGAGGATGACAGGTAAGTAGGCAACCAGGGAGTTAGCCTGGCAGGCAGGTAGGTAGACAGGCAAGCGAGTAAACAGCTAGCCTGGCAGTACGGATAAACCCCTGTATGGTTTTTCCCTATAGGGCACAAGCATGGACATAACACCCCTGTATGGAGTGAACTGGGATATAGCACCCCTGTATAGAGTGAACCAGGATATAGCACCCCTGCATGGAGTGAACCGGGATATAGCACCCCTGTATGGAGTGAACAGGGATATAGCACCCCTGCATGGAGTGAACAGGGATATAGCACCCCTGTATGAAATGAACTGGGATAAGGTATGATGTCTGAAATAGTCCCTATAAGGCGCAGTCCGTGATGCTCACCCTGGTAGAACAGTCTAGGCCACAGGAGGGTAGGTACCCTTCCATGATAACCCCCACCCATCAGCTTCACCATCACCTCTAGCAGCAGTAATAATAATATCTCTATTTTATCAAGTATATGTACAAGGTATACAGGCGTAGCTGACGTCAGTGGTATACTACTATATAGAAAGCCCCTTGTTATGCAGAACATTTCTGGCAAATTAGGTCATTTTGTCCCAGGATGCGGCCCACACCAATCGACTAACACCCAGGTACCCATTTTACTGATGGGGAACATACACAACCGGTGTAAAGAAACATGCCCAATGTTTCTACCCTCGCTGGGAATCGAACCTAGACCCTCGCCGTGTGAAGCGAGAGCTTAACCACCTGGCCACGGGGCACCATCACGTCCTGTTGGGGCGATGGTCACCGCACATCTGACCAGGTCTCTTTGAATGATAGGGTTGAAGGGCACTAGATTGATAAGAGAGAAGGAACGGAACTCCTGACGAAGGGAAGTTTTGGAAGAATATAGGAGAGTTGGCAGTGGACGAACGGAGAGGTGTAGGAGGGTCGTGGCTAAACCATGGGAGGTATGGGCCAAGGTTACCGGGGGGATGTGAGTGGATGGAGATTCCAAGTGCTGCAACTCCTGAGATCTACCCCTCACTGGGATGTGTTGTGATGGTGGTGGCGAGCAGTTCGATGAGTGACCGTGAGTAGGAGCTGTGATTCCACCCATGGATTAGACCGACCTCCCTGACCACACTTTCTACACCTCCCAGACAGCACCTCACGGAGGACCCATTTCAGAGATCACGCCTTATAGGGCGCACTCCACAGGGGTCCCATATCAGAGTTCACACCATACATAGATGCCATTTCCAGTTTCCCACCTTTGTAAAACCCTATAAGGGTTTTACCCCTATTTGCAGACAACCAGGGAGGCAGGTATACTACACGCAGAGGCTACGGGCACGGACCCCTAGGGCAGACGCAAGACCAGTTGGCGAGACAAAAGACAAGGATAACTACCAACAAATACCATCGGTCGGCCTCGGTGACGAATTTTCGTCCAACATTAATTGCTCTCTGGCTCAACTTGGTAAAATTAATTCAAGAGCCATCTTAAGGCTGTAACTATCCTTAAGTTAAATTAGAAATGACAGTGACGTGAGAGGAGGAGGAGGCGAAGGAGTAGAGAGAGAGAAAGGACGAGAGAAATGGGAATAAAAGAAAATTGAGAAAAACACGAACTTACAATTTACATCTACTGAGGAAACTAAACTATTACAGCATGTGCTACTACAACTTGTCTTAATTTTAGTACGTTAATTTTGGACGTGATATCCAACGTCAATTTGTTAACACGTTCATTTTTTCTATTCTCTTTATTTATGTTGGGTTAATTTAAGTTTAGTTTGGCTAGGTCAGGTTCATACTACCAGCAAGTAAAAAGATGAAAGCGCCTAACACTAGTCCGTGTTGAAAATCCTGCAACAATGTCTTCTCAGGAATAAAAAATGTTTTGGCTAAGCTTTTGTTGTACGAATTTAGAAATCTTGCGTAGAAATTTTTCAAAAAGAATTAATGTTGACGATAAGTTTTCCGCAACTATTATAACTGCTACTAATTTTTTTCATTAATTTAGCATTAACGATTTATTTTATAACTCAAAATGTGGATGGTTAGGATTTACGTATATATTGTGATGCAAATGTAATGTTACGACCTCTGAATCTGGTTATTATTACAGTCGTGAATGTTTATCTTCTGTAAAATAGTATAATTCTAAAATATATCGGGAAGTGACCAGCCATCAGTCAGTCCTGCTACTAATGGGAAGGAAATTAACATAAATACATTAACTATATACATATAGGAGAGAGATGTTGACCTTTGATCTTACATTAAATCAAAACTGAATAGGATATTATGCACCTTGATGTATGTCTCTCAATGTGTACTTTATGTACAGAGTTTACTTTAATCCTTTTAATGGGTTAAAGTATTATTTATTGGTGAAAAGATGGTATGTTGCCTTAATGAGCTTTGTGTAGTCCATAGACTTCAACGACCCTCGTGTAGTCCATAGACTTCAACGACCCTCGTGTAGTCCATAGACTTCAACGACCCTCGTGTAGTCCATAGACTTCAACGACCCTCGTGTAGTCCATAGACTTCAACGACCCTCGTGTAGTCCATAGACTTCAACGACCCTCGTGTAGTCCATAGACTTCAACGACCCTCGTGTAGTCCATAGACTTCAACGACCCTCGTGTAGTCCATAGACTTCAACGACCCTCGTGTAGTCCATAGACTTCAACGACCCTCGTGTAGTCCATAGGCTTTAAGCCCAATTAACCAACCAACCTGAAGAACAAAACACTCCCAGGGATATTCTCAAAATGTTTATCCATCTGTTTCTAAATGTCTACAGTGCATAATTATGCTTGGGTTTTCAGCATCCAGATGTGATGTGTTCCAGTTTTCTATGAATTTACAAGCAGAGACATTTTATCAGCCTGTTACACCTGCTGTCCTTTATTGCACTTTACTAAAAATAGCCTTTCATTAAAAATCACTCGTCTGGTTTGAGTTTTTCAAATATATTCAATATTTTAAAGATTTTAATTTGATTTCTCGGTGTTTGCTTAATTAGAGAAAATTTAATTTTTTTTTTTAGTCATTTCTTGACATGGTTTATTTCTGAATATTATTATTATTATGCACGAAATCGTAATAACGCGATTAAGTTTTACGACTCACTTGCCATGGGTTCTAACCTCACCCTTACCGTAGTTTTATTATTATTATTATTATTATTATTACATTAAGAAAACAGACGTTAAACCCGCATAGCTCATATAATTCCTGAATGATTATTTACACTAGAAATAATAATAGTGATAATCTTACCTGAGCTCTTTCCAGGTAGCTTCTCATATAGGTAGTTTGGAGGTGGCATTGTACACTTATTCAAGGTCAGTATTGGTTATAAAGTTTTATCCTGCCTTGATGTTCACAAATGGATCTTCATCCACATAACTGAGGCTACCTTTCTTTCGTGGGATTACATTTGCTTACCTCTCAATCCCCAGACGCTGGTCAAGCCTTCACTAGCCTGATATCTAACTTTGTTTTCTTTGTTTTCTGACGTACCTTGTGCTCTTTGTCATTGTTAATGACTACTGCAAGACCTTTTCTATCTCTGCTTGCATTACCTATTTACTGCTAGAGCATTATTATGATTATAAAAACTAATCACTAAACCCACAAGGGTCATACAGCTACTAGACGAGTTTTTTTTGTTTTTTGTTTTTTATCCTAGTGAGGGTGGTAGATATGGAGATGATGGTGGGAGAAGATATTATGGAGATGATGATGGGAGAAGATATTATGGAGATGATGATGGGAGAAGATATTATGGAGATGATGGTGGGAGAAGATATGGAAATGATGGCAGTGGTTGATGTTGTGATGGTAGTGGTGGCTGATGTGGATATAATAATGGTAGTAATATCGAAATGGTGATGGTAGATATTGTGGAAATGGTAGTACTGGCTTTGGATGCTGTGATCTCATTCATATGTATGTATGTATGTATGTATGTATGTATATATATATATATATATATATATATATATATATATATATATATATATATATATATATATAAATATAAGTATGCATACACATTTGCACAAATGAAAAAAAAACTTCGAAGCGTCACAAGTTCGCATGCACGAATACGTATTCAAATGAGCTCACGTGATATAATAAATTTTAATGAAACATGCATGTTTAAAATACATTTACACATATACATATGAATGTATATTAATCACGATAGTCGTGTAAGATTGACAACTAATAACCAGGAAGGATATTTAATGGCTTTAAGCTTTTCTTATGCCTTTCTTTATGGTTATCCATTATTATATACATGCATTCATGCATGCATACATACATACATACATACATACATACATATGAATGAGATCTGATGTCCACAGAGAGCATAAACAGCACAGGCACGGGATTCAGGTTTCAAAGGGATGGTTGTTAGGCTAGTAGAAAGCCACACTATGATAATCTACACTAGGATAAGCCACAATAAGATAAAGCCACTCTAGGATTCCCGGAAAAAATGATGGATCAAGTAGTGTGGTGGAAGTGTCTTGGCACGGTGACCGTCCATCCCACCACAACTGTCCCACTATCACCCCTACCTCTTCCCTCATTACTGCTTTCACTGCCTTCAACTCCTCCATCATTTCCATCTCCACAGCATCCAAAGCCACTACTACCATTTCCACAATATCTTCCATCACCATTTCGACATTACTACCATTATTATATCCACATCAGCCACCACTGCCATCATCTCCATAATATTTACTCCCACCATCATCTCCATAATATCTACTCCCACCATCATCTCCATAATATCTACTCCCACCATCATCTCCATATCTACCACCCTCATCACCCCCACTACCACTTCTAAACATTAAAATGTGTAGACAGACAGTCGCTTTTGTCTAATCCGAACCAACGAAGTTAATTAGAATTTCTATAGCGCTGACGCATGAGGGAGGGAGGGAGGTTGAAATACGAGATTTAAAAGATGTCTTGTGCTCGAGAAGGAGCAAAAATGAATGTAGTTATGGAAGGTTGGAAAGCGTTCGTATCCCCCTCATTTTCCCCCACCACTTTTTTTTCTTCCCCGCCACACTAAGCCGGGCAGTTGCGCATGCGTGGGTTGAATGTTTAGCCAGTGCACGTTTGGAAGTGATGGTGTGAGGACGTACCGCGACCTTCTCTGGATTACTGCCACACAAAGTATTGCTTTTTTATCCATATCACCGACGCCACCATGAGGATTTACCTGATCATCGGATGTATAGCCTTGATAGGGCCCGTCTCGCAGCACAAGGTAGGAGGGCGTAGTCAAGAGACCCCCGGCTGCATTCCCAAAAGTTTTAAGTTTGTGGCTAGCGCTCAAGCAGTAGACGGTGAGATGATCGTTTTGAGGGCTGCCTTCGTCCCCTTACATCCTCCTCTAAATAAATTTAAAGTTTATATATATACCTTAGCGTGCCTTTTTAGGAGCATTAGTGGCGATGGGTGGGTAGGCAAGTAGTGATTGTGTTGTGGGATTCGTAAGCAGGTTTGGTTAGGTATCAGTCATACTACCCTACCCCAGTACCAGTACTAGGCATGATACATTGTCTGCAGTACCCTACCCCAGTACCTGTACTAGGCATGATACATTGTCTGCAGTACCCTACCCCAGTACCTGTACTAGGCATGATACATTGTCTGCAGTACCCTACCCCAGTACCAGTACTAGGCATGATACATTGTCTGCAGTACCCTACCCCAGTACCTGTACTAGGCATGATACATTGTCTGCAGTACCCTACCCCAGTACCAGTACTAGGCATGATACATTGTCTGCAGTACCCTACCCCAGTACCAGTACTAGGCATGATACATTGTCTGCAGTACCCTACCCCAGTACCAGTACTAGGCATGATACATTGTCTGCAGTACCCTACCCCAGTACTAGGCATGATACATTGTCTGCAGTACCCTACCCCAGTACCAGTACTAGGCATGATACATTGCAGTACCCTGCCCCAGTACCAGTACTAGGCATGATACATTGTCTGCAGTACCCTACCCCAGTACCAGTACTAGGCATGATACATTGTCTGCAGTACCCTGCCCCAGTACCAGTACTAGGCATGATACATTGTCTGCAGTACCCTACCCCAGTACCAGTACTAGGCATGATACATTGTCTGCAGTACCCTACCCCAGTACCAGTACTAGGCATGATACATTGTCTGCAGTACCCTACCCCAGTACCAGTACTAGGCATGATACATTGTCTGCAGTACCCTACCCCAGTACTAGGCATGATACATTGTCTGCAGTACCCTACCCCAGTACTAGGCATGATACATTGTCTGCAGTACCCTACCCCAGTACCAGTACTAGGCATGATACATTGTCTGCAGTACCCTACCCCAGTACCAGTACTAGGCATGATACATTGTCTGCAGTACCCTACCCCAGTACTAGGCATGATACATTGTCTGCAGTACCCTACCCCAGTACCAGTACTAGGTATGATACATTGTCTGCAGTACCCTACCCCAGTACCAGGCACGATACACTGCCTACAGTACCCTACCCCAGTACCAGGCACGATACACTGCCTACAATACCCTAACCCAGTACCAGGCACGATACACTGCCTACAATACCCTACCCCAGTACCAGGCACCATACACTGCCTACAATACCCTACCCCAGTACCAGGCACCATACACTGCCTACAATACCCTACCCCAGTACCAGGCACGATACACTGCCTACAATACCTTACCCCAGTACCAGGCACGATACACTGCCTACAATACCCTACCCCTTGTACTCGTACTCGTTGGAACGCAGGAGGGAGAGATATATCATAATCTACACTTGGAAAATCTTGGAAGGAATGGTCCCAAATCTGCACACAGAAATCACTCCCTACGAAAGTAAAAGACTGGGCAGGCGATGCAAAATGCCGCCAATAAAAAGTAGGGGCGCCATTGGTACACTAAGAGAAAACACCATAAGTGTCTGGGGCCCAAAACTGTTCAACAGCCTCCCATCAAGCATTAGGGGAATTGCCAATAAACCCCTGGCTGCCTTCAAGAGAGAGCTGGACAGATACCTAAAGTCAGTGCTGGATCAGCCGGGCTGTGGCTCGTACGTCGGACTGCGTGCGGCCAGCAGTAACAGCCTAGTTGATCAAGCCCTGATCCATCGGGAGGCCTGGTCATGGACCGGGCCGCGGGGGGGTTGATCCCCGGAATAACCCCCAGGTAACCCCAGTACCAGGCACGATACACTGCCTACAATACCCTACCCCAGTACCAGGCACGATACACTGCCTACAGTACCCTAGCCCAGTACCAGGCACGATGCACTGCCTACAATACCCTAGCCCAGTACCAGGCACGATACACTGCCTACAATACCCTAGCCCAGTACCAGGCACGATACACTGCCTACAATACCCTAGCCCAGTACCAGGCACGATGCACTGCCTACAATACCCTAGCCCAGTACCAGGCACGATACACTACCTACAATACCCTACCCCAGTACCAGGCACGATACACTGCCTACAGGACCAGGCATGATCCACTGCCTAGAGTACCAGGCATGATGCATTGCCTAGAGTACTAGGCATGATGCATTGCCTAGAGTACTAGGCATAATACATTGCCTAGAGTACCAGGCATGATGCATTGCCTAGAGTACTAGGCATGATGCATTGCCTAGAGTACTAGGCATAATACATTGCCTAGAGTACCAGGCATGATGCATTGCCTAGAGTACTAGGCATGATACATTGCCAAGAGTACCAGGCATTATGCATTGCCAAGAGTACCAGGCATGATGCATTGCCTAGAGTACCAGGCATAATGCATTGTCTAGAGTACCCGGCATGATGCATTGCCTAGAGTACCCGGCATGATGCATTGCCAAGAGTACCCAGCATGATGCATTGCCAAGAGTACCCGGCATGATGCATTGCCTAGAGTACCCGGCATGATGCATTGCCAAGAGTACCCGGCATGATGCATTGCCAAGAGTACCCAGCATGATGCATTGCCAAGAGTACCCGGCATGATGCATTGCCAAGAGTACCCAGCATGATGCATTGCCTAGAGTACCAGGCATGATGCATTGCCAGGAGTACCAGGCACGATGCATTGCCAGGAGTACCAGGCACGATGCATTGCCAGGAGTACCAGGCACGATGCATTGCCAGGAGTACCAGGCACGATGCATTGCCAGGAGTACCAGGCACGATGCATTGCCAGGAGTACCAGGCACGATGCATTGCCAGGAGTACCAGGCACGATGCATTGCCTAGAGTACCCGGCATGATGCATTGCCTAGAGTACCAGGCATGATGCATTGCCTAGAGTACCCGGCATGATGCATTGCCTAGAGTACCCGGCATGATGCATTGCCAAGAGTACCCGGCATGATGCATTGCCAAGAGTACCCGGCATGATGCATTGCCTAGAGTACCAGGCATGATGCATTGCCTAGAGTACCCGGCATGATGCATTGCCAAGAGTACCCGGCATGATGCATTGCCAAGAGTACCCGGCATGATGCATTGCCAGGAGTACCAGGCACGATGCATTGTCAAGAGTACCCGGCATGATGCATTGCCAAGAGTACCCAGCATGATGCATTGCCAAGAGTACCCGGCATGATGCATTGCTTAGAGTACCCGGCATGATGCATTGCCTGGAGTACCCGGCATGATGCATTGCCTAGAGTACCCGGTATGATGCATTGCCTGGAGTACCCGGCACGATGCATTGCCTAGAGTACCCGGCACGATGCATTGGCTAGAGTACCCGGCACGATGCATTGGCTAGAGTACCCGGCACGATGCGTTGCCAGGAGTACCCGGCACGATGCGTTGCCAGGAGTACCCGGCACGATGCGTTGCCAGGAGTACCCGGCACGATGCGTTGCCAGGAGTACCCGGCACGATGCGTTGCCAGGAGTACCCGGCACGATGCGTTGCCAGGAGTACCAGGCACGATGCGTTGCCAGGAGTACCAGGCACGATGCATTGCCAGGAGTACCAGGCACGATGCATTGCCAGTAGTACCGGGCACGATGCATTGCCAGGAGTACCAGGCACGATGCATTGCCAGTAGTACCAGGCACGATGCATTGCCAGTAGTACCAGGCATGATGCATTGCCAGTAGTACCAGGCACGATGCATTGCCAGGAGTACCAGGCACGATGCATTGCCAGGAGTACCCGGCACGATGCGTTGCCAGGAGTACCCGGCACGATGCGTTGCCAGGAGTACCCGGCACGATGCGTTGCCAGGAGTACCAGGCACGATGCGTTGCCAGGAGTACCAGGCACGATGCATTGCCAGGAGTACCAGGCACGAGGCATTGCCAGGAGTACCAGGCACGATGCATTGCCAAGTTGCCAGGCACGATGCACTGCCTAGAGTGCCAGGCACGATGCACTGCCTAGACTGCCAGGCACCATGCACTGCCTAGCGTACCAGGCACGATACGCTACCCCCAGTATCAGGCACGATACGCTACCCCCAGTATCAGGCACGATACGCTACCCCCAGTATCAGGCACGATACGCTACCTCCAGTATCAGGCACGATACGCTACCCCCAGTACCAGGCACCATACAATGCTTAGAGTACCAAGCATGATACTGACCTAGTACCAGTGCCAGGCATGATACACAACCCAGTATCAGTGGTAAGCATAAGTACCAGTTATACGTTACCCTCGGTACCAGTCATAATACATTACCCACACTACCAGTCTACTTAGAGGGTGTTCGTGATACATTAACCACAGTACCAGTCGTGACAGTAACCACAGTACCAATCATGGTACATTAACCACAGTACCAGGCAAAATATACTACCGACTCCCTACTAGGAATTCTTCAGGTCACCATGCGTCACTCGCATCTCTCTCCGCCTATATATAGTCTTTCAACCTCTGTATGTTAGACGTGATTCAGGTTCCAAGACCGAAACGTTTTCTAATAAGTATGTCCAAGTGTTTGCTTACGTGTTTTTCTAAACCATGCTGCATTATCCCAGTATTGGTACTAAGCATGCTACAGTATCCCGGTATTGGTACCAGGCATGCTACATTATCCCAGTATTGGTACCAGACATGCTACACTACTCCAGATCAGAGTTTATTTTAGTGTGAGTCGGCAATTTTTTAATTTCCAGGGTACCCAGGGGTGCCTGCAGAGACCTCTGGGAAATGTTATGAAACCTAATCATTTTTAAGCTGATTAGCTAAGTAAAATTTTAATATATATTAACTTCAATGTGTTTTTTAAACGACTTTGGATCGAAGCCCCGGCCTGTGTCACGAGAGAGAATGCTGGGCTGAGAGTTGGTATCTGGGTAGTTTAATTTATAGCATACTAGTATCCCATCAACCGGGAGGACCCAGTCTCAGACCGGGCCGCGGAGGCCATAACCCTCCCCTCCAGTGACAACAGGTGGGTGGGGAGATTACTTAACGTTCAAAGTAAACTTAAAATTACTCTTTCTTTTAAATTGGGTTACAGTAGGCTACATAAACCCATAAATAGGTGTAATTTACCGACAAATAAGCAGGTGGAATAGCGGCCACGACACGTCAGGCAGTGCGGTGAGTGTGCTGCACCAGGAAGCGTTCAGATATGCATGAATCTCACTGGTGGTGCGAGAATGTGATGAAGGGTGCCATTAATACCTTGTGTCATTATCTGGCAACTTTGAGAAAATATATACAGTGTATATCCCTATCCATTGAAAACCAGGTTAAGGACTCCATGATAGGCTGACAATGATTCCACATAGATTCCCACTTCCCCAGTTTGGCGAAGGACATTGTTGTTATGATATACGGTACAGTAATATGTCACTCCTGTATTTCGACTAAAGAAATCTGATGAACAAGCGAAACGTCTCGGTAAAGATACCCAGCTCTTTCCCACTAGTTTATTATTATTATTGTTATTACTTTTATAGTTATTACTTTTTGAGGCTACCAGGTTTGAACCAAGGAAGGAGAGGGGTAACTGTAAAATTCCTTGGATCAAGAGCCCTTCAGTAGCATCAAGGCACCGTCCATGAGGGTGAGGAGCAGGTGAGCGTCTTGGTTAATTAACACAGGTACACACAGCCCCGCCTTAATTATCGGTGGAGGGAGTGTGTAAAGGAAGAACTGGAGTGATCCATCCCGCGGGTGGATCTGGAAGCCATCAACAAAAGATGTGAATACCCCACGAGGCGGATAGTGAGCTTTTTTTTTTGGGGGGGGGGATAATTAGGTTGACCGTGGTTATGTTGAGAACGAACAATCTGATTCTGATTGGATTGGACTGTGATTAGATTGGTTATGATGGAAATATCCCTCCCCATCCCCCCCTCCCCCGTCTCGCCCCATAAACAAAACAGTATCAGATGAATTGTCAAGGCTACAAGGATAGACTGTTTAAGAGGCGGGAAACAAGTACTTTGGGAACACATGAATCATTGAAGTCGGGAAGTATTTCTTCAGTTTAAGGATGGTCAGGAAGTGGAATGACCTCGACGAATAAGGGGAGGCAGACCCTATACATAGTTTTAAAAATATCCACCAGGAAGCTTGATCACGGACCGGGCCCCGGGGGCGTTGATCCCAGAAACTCTCTCCAGGTATAGGTACGATAAGGCCCACGAGGCGAGAAGTAAATCTAGCAAACGTCAAGTTGAGAGGCAGGGCCAGGAGCTAAGAATCGACACCTGCAACCACATGTAGGCGAGTACACACAGCACCGGCTACCATTAAGAGTTTTACAATAAGTTGGTGACACCAGCCAGCCAGTACATGTAAGAACACTTTACTGAACCTGCGTCAGCTGTGTAATCCCCCTGTCAACGTCTGCCTACCTTGTGTGTGTGTGTGTATTAGTGAGAGAGAGAGAGGTGGAGGAAGAGAGTGAGAGATAGAGAAGCTGAGGAAGGGAGAGAAAAAAAAAAAGAGGAGGATTAAGGAATGGAGAGAGAGCCTAGAATGCTACCGAAAAAAGATTAGAGCCTGAAGTATAAGGTTAGAAAAGCGTGAGTAGGGGCAGTGTAAAGGTCACTAAATTCCTTCGCTGTCATGGTTATATTTAGTTTAAATGGTACTGTTCGTCAGTGTCTCGCTAGGTCGCTGAATGCCCTCACTACCATAGTTGTACCTTATTTAAACCTGACTGTTCACAGCGTTGTCTCTCCATTACATTAATGGTACACAATACCGGTAAGGTGATGAATAAGACACATGCATCACCTAAATAACTTCACTGACATGTTTCGCCTGTCCAGCAGACTTTTTCAGCCTGGTGTGCACGCGAACCTTCTCGTCAGAGAAGTTATACAGATGTCGCTCATTTGCTTTATTCCTCAGCGTCGTCTTGGAATTATTTCCGTACAGAATAAACCCGAGTTCTTCACCTTGTACCTGAGATGAGAAGGCATGTCCGGTGTACCTGGTCTTGTAATTCCAGGGCCCCGCTCCACGAGTCCTCCCTTCCCATTTTAATAAATCTTCCTTACCTAATACTATCTCCCACCTATTGAAAAAAAGAAAACTTACACTACCTACCCAGCAATCCCCTCTCCTCTCCACCCATTCCCATACCGTTCATCCCCATCGAACTCGTTAAATGAATGGTGGCGAATGTACAAGCTCGTTGAACGAATGGTACTGAATGTTCAAGGCCGTTAAATAAATATTCGAAGTCGTTGAATGAATGGTGCTGGATGATCAAGCTCGCAGAATGAACTGGGGTGAATGTTGAAGCTCGTTGAAGGGTGCCGAATGCAGAAGCTCGTTCAGTGAATGGTGTTTAATGTTCACAGTTTATTGAATCGTACTCACTGTTCGTTATTTACATTAATCTGGTAAAACAACCAGTACTTGGACGCTACGGCCCCTCCTAGGAGGCTCCTTGACGCTGGTGAGGGGCTCTTCATCTTGGGAATTGGATCTGTGATCCAGTTTCCCGAACTGAGCCAGAATACCTTCCAGTCCCCTCCCCCCCGCACAGGCGCTATATAATCCCTACAGGTTTAGCGCTCCCCCACAATGATAATTGGATGTTACGGTATCTGAGATTTTTAATACCAAAGCTCAGGATTAAATAAGCTCTAATTACCTAGGTTTTATAACTTTTTTAATGAACATTAGATACAAGGACGCCGTTTACCCAACACTTGAATACTTCCAGTAGGAAATGGAGTTTCATGCACGAACAACTGTGTTTCTTACACTGGGTGTAACATTCCAGCAATACTGGTGTTTCTTACACTGGATGTAACATTCCAGCAATACTGGTGTTTCTTACACTGGATGTAACATTCCAGCAATACTGGTGTTTCTTACACTGGATGTAACATTCCAGCAACACTGGTGTTTCTTACACTGGATGTAACATTCCAACAATATTGGTGTTTCTTACACTGGATGTAACATTCCAGCAACACTGGTGTTTCTTACACTGGATGTAACATTCCAGCAACACTGGTGTTTCTTACACTGGATGTAACATTCCAGCAACACTGGTGTTTCTTACACTGGGTGTAACATTCCAGCAACACTGGTGTTTCTTACACTGGATGTAACATTCCAGCAACACCAGTGTTTCTTACACTGGGTGTAACATTCCAGCAATACTGGTGTTTCTTACACTGGGTGTAACATTCCAGCAACACTGGTGTTTCTTACACTCGGTGTAACATTCCAGCAACACTGGTGTTTCTTACACTGGGTGTAACATTCCAGCAACACTGGTGTTTCTTACACTGGGTGTAACATTCCAGCAACACTGGTGTTTCTTACACTGGGTGTAACATTCCAGCAACACTGGTGTTTCTTACACTGGGTGTAACATTCCAGCAACACTGGTGTTTCTTACACTGGATGTAACATTCCAGCAATATTGGTGTTTCTTACACTGGATGTAACATTCCAGCAACACTGGTGTTTCTTACACTGGATGTAACATTCCAGCAACACTGATGTTTCTTACACTGGGTGTAACATTCCAGCAACACTGGTGTTTCTTACACTGGATGTAACATTCCAGCAACACTGGTGTTTCTTACACTGGGTGTAACATTCCAGCAACACTGGTGTTTCTTACACTGGATGTAACATTCCAGCAATACTGGTGTTTCTTACACTGGATGTAACATTCCAGCAACACTGGTGTTTCTTACACTGGATGTAACATTCCAGCAACACTGGTGTTTCTTACACTGGATGTAACATTCCAGCAACACTGGTGTTTCTTACACTGGATGTAACATTCCAGCAACACTGGTGTTTCTTACACTGGATGTAACATTCCAGCAACACTGGTGTTTCTTACACTGGATGTAACATTCCAGCAACACTGGTGTTTCTTACACTGGGTGTAACATTCCAGCAACACTGGTGTTTCTTACACTGGATGTAACATTCCAGCAACACTGGTGTTTCTTACACTGGGTGTAACATTCCAGCAACACTGGTGTTTCTTACACTGGATGTAACATTCCAGCAATACTGGTGTTTCTTACACTGGGTGTAACATTCCAGCAACACTGGTGTTTCTTACACTGGATGTAACATTCCAGCAATACTGGTGTTTCTTACACTGGGTGTAACATTCCAGCAACACTGGTGTTTCTTACACTGGGTGTAACATTCCAGCAACACTGGTGTTTCTTACACTGGATGTAACATTCCAGCAACACTGGTGTTTCTTACACTGGGTGTAACATTCCAGCAACACTGGTGTTTCTTACACTGGATGTAACATTCCAGCAACACTGGTGTTTCTTACACTGGGTGTAACATTCCAGCAACACTGGTGTTTCTTACACTGGATGTAACATTCCAGCAACACTGGTGTTTCTTACACTGGGTGTAACATTCCAGCAACACTGGTGTTTCTTACACTGGATGTAACATTCCAGCAACACTGGTGTTTCTTACACTGTGTGTAACATTCCAGCAACACTGGTGTTCCTTACACTGGATGTAACATTCCAGCAACACTGGTGTTTCTTACACTGGGTGTAACATTCCAGCAACACTGGTGTTTCTTACACTGTGTGTAACATTCCAGCAACACTGGTGTTTCTTACACTGGGTGTAACATTCCAGCAACACTGGTGTTTCTTACACTGGATGTAACATTCCAGCAACACTGGTGTTTCTTACACTGGATGTAACATTCCAGCAATACTGGTGTTTCTTACACTGGATGTAACATTCCAGCAATACTGGTGTTTCTTACACTGGATGTAACATTCCAGCAATACTGGTGTTTCTTACACTGGATGTAACATTCCAGCAACACTGGTGTTTCTTACACTGGATGTAACATTCCAGCAATACTGGTGTTTCTTACACTGGATGTAACATTCCAGCAATACTGGTGTTTCTTACACTGGATGTAACATTCCAGCAATACTGGTGTTTCTTACACTGGATGTAACATTCCAGCAATACTGGTGTTTCTTACACTGGATGTAACATTCCAGCAACACTGGTGTTTCTTACACTGGGTGTAACATTCCAGCAACACTGGTGTTTCTTACACTGGATGTAACATTCCAGCAATACTGGTGTTTCTTACACTGGATGTAACATTCCAGCAATACTGGTGTTTCTTACACTGGATGTAACATTCCAGCAACACTGGTGTTTCTTACACTGGGTGTAACATTCCAGCAACACTGGTGTTTCTTACACTGGATGTAACATTCCAGCAATACTGGTGTTTCTTACACTGGATGTAACATTCCAGCAATACTGGTGTTTCTTACACTGGATGTAACATTCCAGCAACACTGGTGTTTCTTACACTGGATGTAACATTCCAGCAATACTGGTGTTTCTTACACTGGATGTAACATTCCAGCAATACTGGTGTTTCTTACACTGGATGTAACATTCCAGCAATACTGGTGTTTCTTACACTGGATGTAACATTACAGCAATACTGGTGTTTCTTACACTGGATGTAACATTCCAGCAACACTGGTGTTTCTTACACTGGGTGTAACATTCCAGCAACACTGGTGTTTCTTACACTGGATGTAACATTCCAGCAATACTGGTGTTTCTTACACTGGATGTAACATTCCAGCAATACTGGTGTTTCTTACACTGGATGTAACATTCCAGCAACACTGGTGTTTCTTACACTGGATGTAACATTCCAGCAATACTGGTGTTTCTTACACTGGATGTAACATTCCAGCAATACTGGTGTTTCTTACACTGGATGTAACATTCCAGCAATACTGGTGTTTCTTACACTGGATGTAACATTCCAGCAATACTGGTGTTTCTTACACTGGATGTAACATTCCAGCAACACTGGTGTTTCTTACACTGGGTGTAACATTCCAGCAACACTGGTGTTTCTTACACTGGATGTAACATTCCAGCAATACTGGTGTTTCTTACACTGGATGTAACATTCCAGCAATACTGGTGTTTCTTACACTGGATGTAACATTCCAGCAATACTGGTGTTTCTTACACTGGATGTAACATTCCAGCAACACTGGTGTTTCTTACACTGGATGTAACATTCCAGCAATACTGGTGTTTCTTACACTGGATGTAACATTCCAGCAATACTGGTGTTTCTTACACTGGATGTAACATTCCAGCAATACTGGTGTTTCTTACACTGGATGTAACATTCCAGCAATACTGGTGTTTCTTACACTGGATGTAACATTCCAGCAACACTGGTGTTTCTTACACTGGGTGTAACATTCCAGCAACACTGGTGTTTCTTACACTGGATGTAACATTCCAGCAACACTGGTGTTTCTTACACTGGATGTAACATTCCAGCAACACTGGTGTTTCTTACACTGGATGTAACATTCCAGCAACACTGGTGTTTCTTACACTGGATGTAACATTCCAGCAACACTGGTGTTTCTTACACTGGGTGTAACATTCCAGCAATACTGGTGTTTCTTACACTGGATGTAACATTCCAGCAATACTGGTGTTTCTTACACTGGATGTAACATTCCAGCAACACTGGTGTTTCTTACACTGGGTGTAACATTCCAGCAACACTGGTGTTTCTTACACTGGGTGTAACATTCCAGCAACACTGGTGTTTCTTACACTGGATGTAACATTCCAGCAACACTGGTGTTTCTTACACTGGGTGTAACATTCCAGCAACACTGGTGTTTCTTACACTGGATGTAACATTCCAGCAACACTGGTGTTTCTTACACTGGATGTAACATTCCAGCAACACTGGTGTTTCTTACACTGGATGTAACAGTCATTCAGATCTGATTTAATTGAGGCCTATGACTCGAGCGCTGTTTGACCCTAACGGTTTAACCCTTCCTTATGAATATAATACAATATATTACTACTACTACTACTACCAATAATAATAATAATAATAATAATGGATTTTGGTTTCGCAGTTCAGTGTCGTTCGAATTTTGATGTTTGAGCACTTTAGGCAAGACAGCTGTTGAATGAACAATGGTGAATGTTTTACCATCTTTGGGTCACTACCTTGGTGGGAGATGACCCATGTGATAAATGTATATTAAAAGCTATTTGTATGCTTTCACTGATCTCTCTCTCTCTTTTTTTTTTTTTTTTTTTTTTTTTTTTTTTTTTTTTTTTTTTAAGTTATCAAAGTTTCTTTGATGATGGGGTGGAAGTACGTCCCCAGATGCCCCCTACGAGTTTACCGCTTCCCGGGAATATAATTTATGGCTGAGATCTTGAGGGTGAGATTAAATAACTTAAGTCTTGGGTAACTTACAGGTGGAGTTTTCAAGAGTTGATCAATGGACTTCCGCTTGTTATCGTAGCTTAACCTAAAGGAATTACCGTTCTTTACGCCATCCCTCACTATACTGATAAGTTCTGAGAGAGAGAGAGAGTACACACATGGAAAGGTTGATAGCAAAATTTCGTTTATATGGAGACTGTCTGAGGACTAATTACCGTCTACCTCTAATTTTGTTTAAATAGATTAGAAACAAGGGGACTTGAGCTAGAGTACGCCACAATCATGCTGGTGTGGGATTTGTGGGTAAAAACTTAGAATGTAGGGAGTGGGACCTATGGAATCCTCTAGTGTATAAAAAATATACCTTGTTAGATGAATCATATTAGGCCAGCATGATACAGAGGATAGCACACTGGACTACTAGTGTTGGGACCTGCTTCCCAACTTCAATCCACACCCGTTCAGTGAATGGTATATAAGAGGGAGGTAGAGAGAAAACGTACGTGTTTGTGGACTGGAGTCAGGGATAATGAGTAAGGCATTTCCCGTGTTACCCAGCCGGATACAAGCACAGTCTACCTAGCAAATACTTTTCAGTTTTTTTTTCAACCTGAAGCCCCTCAGGAAAGGGTCCTAGATGACGATGAGGGACTCTTGATTCAAGGAACTGAACCTTACCTTCCTTTCCTTAGAACCTAGTTGCCTCCCATTCCCATGAAAGGTAATAAATTTTACCTGAAGCTCGTCAACACATCTCCTGTGTGTCTGAGGTCCCTCACACCCGCCTCTGAACGATGGAGTAACTGTGTGCGCACATGTTAGTGTTTGTCAGGATCGAGCCATGGTTCCTAGCCCCGCCTCTTTAAATTCTTTCGACAGAAATAACTACTTGTACAGTTTTTACCTCCACCACTTGCGCATCAGTTCATTCAACCTTCTATCCTGTGACTGAAACACTTTCTACCCTACCAGCTAAATTAACTATTAATATTATTTTTAGTTTTTATGCCAATTGTTTCTGGTCCACACTTGTCATTCTGCGTTCCCTATCAACTTCTCTGGGTATCTTCTATGCCACAGTTCTCTCTCACTGGATTATGTCAGTCTCCTCAATTTAGCTTTTCAAAGAAGGTTCCTTGATGTTGGTGAGGGATTGTTGATCTAAGGAATCGGACCAATGCTCCAATTCCTTTATTCAAGCCTGAATGCCTTCCATTCCCCGAGGCTCTGTATGACTCCTATGGGTTTAATAAGAACATAAGAAAGAAGGAACACTGCAACAGGCCTACTGGCCCATGCGAGGCAGGTCCAAGTTTCCCACCGGCTTAAGCCAGTGATCCAACCCAGTCAGGTCAAGTCATATTCACTTAAGGACTGTCCTCAGCGCGGCACAAATAACCTACACACACAAACTTATGACCACGTTTCTATCCAACTTGTGACCATTAACTAGTCACACTAGTTTTTCTCTTACGTGCGGGTTATTTGTGTTGCTCCAGTCACGGTATTGTGCCTTTTTATTCTTCCTCAGTTCTGAAATTAGTCTGGTTGTAAACCTGTGTTGTTTTTCATTCTTACGAATGATAATCGCAAGGGGAGGGACTCCACCCAGGTGCTGCATATTTTAAGATGGACCTGGCATATAATGTGCACATTTCTGAAGGCTTCTTTATTGAGCTTCCTGAGATTCGCCAACCTCGCATGTGCAACCTAAATTATACAGTTGGTGTGTTCCTGGGTTCACCTGGAGAAGTGCTCAGTGGGATATTCACTCTTAAGTCGACGTTGTCAATTTTTCAGTCTGTATTCCTCCGGAGTTCTCTTGATCTCGTCCATTGATATTGGCATTGTTCAGCAACAACAATATTTATAGTGATGTAGAACTCCAGTAGTTTTGCAAGACGATATTTGCATGTAGTCGACTTCGGTAGTCATCGTCCCATCGTCATATTCATGACCTGATCAATAATTTTTAGTGTCGCTAGTAGCCCAGTTCACCGTTGGCACCACAGCCAGCCACCCCGAATTCGTGTTGGTTTTCATTGATAAAACTCCTCTCCATTTGCCCCACTGCATTCCTCACAATCTCCACTGTTTTCAACAGGATGCAAGTCAGTGATACCGGCTATCTGTAACATGCCTGTGACCTGGATCTAGGGTTGTACCCTCACATCCCGGTCAGGGGACCAGGTTGACTACCAGGTCAGTTATAGCGCAGTGATGAAAGGGGTTAAGTGAGCCTATTGCTTAAGAAGTACTTTGAAGATGGAAGACAGCGCCTCCTGTCTGTCCTCTGCCTGGTGTTTACTAGGTTATTGGTGCTAGCTGCACGAAGTTTAACATCAACACCACAGGCTGGCTAAGCAGGGACTAACATGATAACCTTCTTCACTTCTCTCTTAAAGACAGCCAGAGGTCTGTTGGTAATCTCTCTTATGTATGAATGGAAGACCCTGAAAAGTCTTGGTCCCTTTACACTTACTGAGTTTTCCCTGCCTTGATGCTGGTGAAGGGATCTTGATCCAAGGAAACGAAGCTTCCCTCTCCTTGTATAAAATTTGATTACCTCCCATTCCTCAAGTGCTGTATTGCCCTCGGGTTTAGAGCTTCCCAATTAGTATAAGTCATTTCCAGTTAGTGTGGCATCTTTAGCCTTTACCTTTATGTATACCTTTGAGTTTCGAGAGTCTTTCTACTCCCGGAGCCCGGCCTGGTCAGGGACCTGGCCGAGGGAAGCCAGTGGTCCTGAGAATAGACTACAGGTAGTCTACAAGTAGACATGTTAAAATGTCCACCGTAGACTCCATGGTTGTGTTGTTTCAATACCCACGTGAATACATTGTCAGGCACCCTGGCTTTTGTTACGCCCCGTTCTTTCAATATCTTCTTCGTCTGTGTATGTGAAAGGAATGTGAGGACGGGGGGAATAACAACTATCCAGCCAGCGAGTCTTAGCCTTCCACTCTGGACGATGAATTTCTAGGATAAGAGCTGCTATTCTGCTTCAGCTCATTTCAAAGCCTAACACTTTGGAAGGTTTGTTATTGTCCCACGGGATATCACCCCCAGTAGTTGATCGACATCCAGATAACTATTTTCTGCAAGGCGAATATGAGAAGCGGCTTCATGGAGACTTTTCCCATATGTCTCAGTCCGGCATGACATCGAAACCAGGTCCCTTTGGTTTATGCGAGCTACAGTTCGTGTGTGAAGGGAAGAAAGTTGCGGGAATTTTACAGTATATAAATTTCTAATGGTTGTGTATGTATTTTGCCTAATCTTCAACATGTGTTGGTGTTGATACAGTGTATATCGTAGATACCTGGAATTATGATACCTAAACGGCCCAATTAAAACTAAAAAGACAAAGACAGAGCAAGCTTTTATTGTGATAGTATTTCGCTTTAGAGATATGTTACCTTTTGATAAAACTCGACAAAAAAAAACTAAGACAGGTGGAACTGCAAGTCTGGAGAATATAGAGAGCTTTTCACTGCTGTCTATTCTAAAACCTAAACTATTGGAAACTCCTAAAATCTCGTAAGACATGGTATGCAGGAGAGAAATATATTTTATAATTTCCCCCTGAAATGGTACTAGAGAGAATAATTCCTAATCTGCACACTGAAGATAACTGTTTACAAGAGCTGGTGGCACGGTAAACGGTGCAAAAATATCTCCTCGGATTCCTCAAACTGTACTCCCAGGAACGCAAGCAAAATCTATAAACAGTTTGTACATGGACGATACTAAGAAACCGGTTCCAAATCTGCATACTAAAATAAATCCTTACTAGAGTGGGAGGCTCGGTGGGCGGTGTAAAAATACCCGTAGTGAAAAACAGGTGGAGGAAAAAATGCACAGACGTAGCAAGAGTCCAAGACTTCAGATATACTGTAATGTTATATACCATCAAGAAGAAGCTTGGCAGGATGTTGTAAATCGTTGCTGATCAGCCAGGCTGTGGGGTTTGTTGGACTGTGAGTAGCTAGCACCAATATTGGCTGATCAAGGTATCAAGTAAT
This sequence comes from Cherax quadricarinatus, assembly GCF_038502225.1. Classification (NCBI taxonomy): domain Eukaryota; kingdom Metazoa; phylum Arthropoda; class Malacostraca; order Decapoda; family Parastacidae; genus Cherax; species Cherax quadricarinatus. The sequence continues at coordinate 61,235,591 of NC_091298.1, forward strand.
GTAAATGAAACCTCTCTTACAGATAAATAGCTCAGAGAATGGATAAGTTGATGAATGAGACACTGCTGCAACACTGAGGAAGCTACTGGTTGGCGAAACGTTTCTACGATAAAGATACACAAGTATTGCACGATAGATACAGAATCTCGCTCCGACTAAAGCTTTGTGGAACCATGAACATAAATCTATACTCAGAGAGGAATGTTATTTATTATGATTTGTTCTGCCTGTCATCCTACAATCAGGAGACCTGGTGGGGCTGGGCGGTGATCACCGGAAATAATTTCAGGTACATTCAAGGTAAGGTCACGTTTCCTAATGGTATTGGTATCTCATAGCTTAACAGTGTTATTTTTATTTATTGCGTGTATCCCCCGCTTAGCAGTGCGTATTTCCGGTCAATACTTTGTAGGCTTTTATCGTGATAGAGGTGAAGGGAAAATGTGTTTAAGATTTAGTAAGCTGCTAGACAGCACCTATCCTAGGAGGTATTACCTTTGTCATATAAAACAGAGGTTAGTAGACAGCAACCCTTCTGGGATGGGCTACCTCCTGTCATGTCAGTGTCAAACATGCATAGCAGGGAGGTCTTACGTTTGTTGTATATGAGTGGAGTATATGTAGCTTGGTAGACAGCAACCATCCTGGGAGGTGCCACCAGAACCAGAGACTCGACCCCTGCAACCACAAACAGGTGAGTGCCTTCTGTTAAGTGTGAAACATAGTAAGTTCGTAGATAGTATTTATACAGGGAGGTCCTGCCTTCCTGTCATGCAAGTGTGAAACAGGTAGTAAGCTGATAGACAGCAACCTTCTAGGAAGGTGCTATTCTTCAGTCGTGTAAGTGTAACATTGAACCCTGTTAAATATTTTGCACTCTGGCGAGATTGCTTTTCTTCTTGTCTAATAATTTTGTAAGTTGGCAGCGACATCTTAAAACCTTCAGTTTACAATGACTATATGTTATACTATATTTCTTAGTAGTTTTGTCTGTATATATTTTTTTTTTAATAAAAGCGTGGTATAAAATCGGGCAGCGGGAACGATGAGTCCCGGAACCATCAATAAATTTATAAATATTTTTGCTGATGGTCTTGTGTACCATCGTGCCTTAGAAACTAATAGTAAAAATGGGTTTTGTGAAGTTTATTGTCAGCCAAGGTTATTGAAGGGGCGAGGGTGTGTGTCTTGATGCTAGAGAAAGGTTTTTAATTCAAGGTGCCTTCCCATCCCTTAGAATCTTAGATCAAAATTGACTACCATCCATTTCTTATGCTCTGTATTATCCCTATTGGTGTAGCACTTCCCCGTGTATATAATACACAACTCGCATGTAGAGAGAGAAGCTTATGACGATGTTTCAGTCCGACTCAGACCATTTACAGTCACACTGACACACGACGGTGAGGGAACACCGGGACGGAGGACTTTCACTGTACATGTCCCGTTGGCTTTAGTGTTGTTAGTCAGGGTGAATGTCTGAACCCTGTCTCGCATTTAAAGTGCCAAGGGTAAGCACGTATATGATCTAAATCATGTTAGCCTTTTATCGAGACCAAGGGACGGAACACCTCTCGAGGGAGTGGGTTTAATTACCTCATCTTTCACTTCCTTCAGTAAATAATCTGTACTGAATCGAAAAAGCCACTGGTTGGCGAAATGTGTTCTTAACAAAGATGTCTGGGCGCTGATTACTTCTCGGTGTTGACATTAATTCAGGGATCACGTTGCCTATGACAGTGTTGTACGGTTTCCAGTGTTTTTTTTCCAGACCTCGCAGCCCGATCTAAGACCATGATTTCTTGCTGACTTGCCGGCTAGCGGGCCCCAGGCTTGCATAACCAATACAACCTGCCAATATCTTTGATGAGTTCCGAGAGATTTTATACTCCCGGGGCCCGGCCATGGGCCAGGTTCGTCTGGTGCTAGCCTGGTCAACCAGGCTGTTGCTGGTGGTGGCCCGCTGGCCCACATATCGATCACAGCCTGGTTAATCTGGCACCTGGTGACGATACTTACCCAGTCCCCTCTTGAATACTTCTACATTTGCCCCAGCAGTGTTTCTGGTATATTTTGGTAAGATGTTAAATAGTCTGGGGCCTCGGATGTTGAGTGTTCCCATATTGTGCCCACCGCACCCCTGCTTTTCACTAAGTTTATTTTGCACTTCCTCCCATATCTCTCACTCCAGTATGTTATGGCAGTGTGCAGATTTGGGACCAGGCCCTCGAGTACTTTACAGCTCTATATTATCATGTATTTCTCTCTCTCTGTCCGCTCCAGTGAGTACATATTTAAGACTTTAAGGCGTTCCCAGTAATTTAAATGCTTTATTGGCTCTATTCGAGCGTAAACTATCTATGTATCTATTTCAGCTCTGATATTTATCTTGCTTTAAACGGGGGCAGGAGTGTTGTAGGTAGTGGTCCGGTTTCCTCTTGAAAGCCTCTGCTTTTGTTTTGGTAATATTCGTCCTTTGGCTGCAGGTTGAAGTCTTGGCCATCGGGTGTTGACACATTACAACACCGTGATCTTAAGCTAGCGTGCAGCTAGTGTACCAGCCAGCTTCAAGCTTTGATTTTCACCTAGCACCTAGTGTGCAGCTAGTGTACCAGCCAGCATCAAGCTTTACCTTCACCTAGCACCTAGTGTGTAGCTAGTGTACCAGCCAGCATCAAGCTTTAACCTTCATCTAGCGTGCAACTAGTGTACCAGCCAGCATCAAGCTTTACCTTCACCTAGTGTGCAACTAGTGTACCAGCCAACATCAAGCTTTACCTTCACATAGCACCTAGTGTGCAGCTAGTGTACCAGCCAGCATCAAGGTTTACCTTCACCTAGCACCTAGTGTGTAGCTAGTGTACCAGCCAGCATCAAGCTTTTACCTTCACCTAGTGTGCAGCTAGAGTACCAGCCAGCATCAAGCTTTAACCTTCACCTAGCACCTAGTGTGTAGCTAGAGTACCAGCCGGCATCAAGCTTTAACCTTCACCTAGTGTGCAGCTAACATGTTAGACAGGATCAAACTCTGTTCCTTACATAGTGTGCAACACCCTTCATATAGTATGCAACACCCTTCATATAGTATGCAACACCCTTCATATAGTATGCAACACCCTTCATATAGTATGCAACACCCTTCATATAGTATGCAACACCCTTCATATAGTATGCAACACCCTTCATATAGTATGCAACACCCTTCATATAGTACTCAGCTCTCGTGTTTTAATCAGTTTCAAACTATCTCATTTAGCCAGACAGCAAATTTACCAAACATGCAACTCATTTGCCAATCACCGTTAACCTTTTTTTCACCCAGCTGGCTCGGACCAGTAGTTTTGCGATAGGGTGTACAAATCTATACATACGCAGTTTACGTGAATCCCTGTTTTAGGGATCAGGATTAACTTGATAGTGTTGCAGTAAAATTGTGGCCTATGGAGAATATTGTGTTTCATGGGGAAGCATCTGGGGAATGATGGGCAGTGATGGGTAGGTCTAATTTCCCGAATCAAGAGAAATATAATTTCGGCGGTAGTTGGTTAAATAGTTGAGTAGTCCTCCTAGTTTAATTGGTGTTGCGATAGCTTTTGGATAATATGCATGAAGGTAAGGTACTGAGGCAGGGAGATGTGGTGGTGTGAGCCAGACATGACTGAAGGTAAGGTACTGAGGCAGGGAGATGTGGTGGTGTGAGCCAGACATGACTGAAGGTAAGGTACCGAGGCAGGGAGATGTGGTGGTGTGAGCCAGACATGACTGAAGGGAAGGAACTGAGGCAGGGAGATGTGGTCGTGTGAGCCAGACATGACTGAAGGGAAGGTACTGAGGCAGGGAGATGTGGTGGTGTGAGCCAGACCTGACTGAAGGTAAGGTACTGAGGCAGGGAGATGTGGTGGTGTGAGCCAGACCTGACTGAAGGTGAGGTACTGAGGCAGGGAGATGTGGTGTGTGAGCCAGACATGACTGAAGAGAAGGTACCGAGGCAGGAAGATGTGGTGTATTCCTCCCTGGTCACCTGCTGTTAGGTCTGCAGATGATCCTGGGATCGTTCATCTCTCACTTTTCCCCCCCCTCTCTCTCTCTCATTCACTCTCACTATTTCACTCATTCTCTAACTCATTCCTCTCTCTCGTGAAAATTGTCCCGAGGTCAAAAATGTGCAGATCAGTTTTACTTTTTATGTACAAGTAGGTTTTCACCTTTACCTCGTCAACGTCTAAGACATTTTTGTCCACTGAATTTTGTCCAGCGAGTTGTTTGCTAGGTTCGATTCGCTGCTTCTGACCCTTTTTCTCAGGCTGACTTGATCAACATGCATGCATATCAATATATATATATAGATATATATATATATATATATATATATATATATATATATATATATATATATATATATATATATATATATCGTGCCGAATAGCTAAAATTGGTCAGTTAGCAATAACTCATTTAAAATTAAATCGTATCTAAAATTTTCTCTTGTACATTTAAAGATATATTTTTTTCGTTTATGGTAATGTAAAAATTAATGATTTTGACCAAGAGAACCTTAGAAATCTTACCTAACCTTATTATAACAAGCACAATTTAATTTAGCCTAATCCAACTAAATATATTTTAGATAAGTTTACAATAATTTAATAATAAACAAATAATGAAATATATTTTTTTCGTTAGATTCAGAATGATTTTTGCGAAATTATTGCATACACAGATTTCGCTTGCCTTATTCGGCAAGAAGAGCGTTGCTGTTTAAGCCAAAATAGCAAGTTTTACTTATTCGGCACGACATCTATATATATTAGGAAATTAATGCTACTCGGGCCGTCATACCTGCACTCTTAGCTATTAAGCTCTACAGTCGAAAGTAATTGAGAGAGATGGGATCTGTTTCATAATTGTCCAGAAACCTAGCACCGGTTCGTCAGTGGTTGCTTGTCACTGAGAGGGGAGTCATATAACTTTACACCAGCGTCACGAGATATTTTCACTGACCAAGAATATACCACCACCATCACCACCCCTTGAAACTGTGACTTTAGTTTGCTTTTACTGCTTGGTCTAACTCGTTCCATTCCTCATCCCCCTGAGACTAAATTCTTTCTAACACATCCTTGACTTGCGTATCTCTGTTTTTTCTTGAGGCTCCGTCGTCCCTTTCTGGAACACTGTGTATGTGCTCTGTCTGGTTATCTTAGTATTTTGTTTATCGCAGTAGAGCAACTCCCTTTGTCTCCTGTACTCCAGGGTCGTCAGGTTGTTCCTCGAGTCCTTTCAGTTCTGGGACAAATGTTGTTGCAATGTTTTGGATCCTATAGTTTGTGCGCATGCTTAATAAGGTAAGGACTAGAAGCTGGGTCTGGATTATACGACTGGCTCTACATTCTTTGTAAATATAAAAATATTAATATTTATATTTTTTGTTCAGGTTCCTGAATGTGGTGCTGAGATTTGTTAGACCTGCTTATACCACCGATGTTATCAGGAATATGTTTGTCATGATGCTGACTCCCGGATCCTTTTCTTTCGTTGATTTATACAATTGTTCTCTCTTTTTCCTTCTTCAATCTTTGTTACCTTGAGTTTGTTCACGTTGAACTTCAGAAGTAGTATTTTTTTTTTCAACATTCTTTTAGCCTTTGCAGGTCTTCTGAATTTTGTTTCTGCTCTTCTGTTATTTCATCATTCTCGCTGGTTTCACTTCCTTAAGCAAATATGGACCTGTAAGGTTCCATTCCGTCATCTTGATGACTTGAATATATACAGAGTATATATAAGAAACGGTAGACCCAGTACCGAGCCTTGTAGTACTCCCCTTGTTACGCTAGCCCATTCTGACATTCTGTTACTGTTTCCTGTTTTTCAGGTATGCCCTGATCCATTTGAGCTCTTGTTTTTTTTATGCCCTTGCCTGTTTTTCTAGTTATTTATTAATATCTATGATGTAAGACACCAGAAGTTTTAAGAAAACTTGTGGCCGATGCAACGCCCTGAGCCCTGACGTTCTCGTTGTATCTCGAACTATTTTTCTTTCTTTACAAGTCACGGAAAAAGGCAGTATTTCCTGTCATTAAAATTTTGCTTGTTTTCTCTGGTGAATTCACTTATCTAGCAGCTCAACTAACCACTTACAGTCCATGAGATATTTTAGTGGTTTTGGGTTTGAGAAGGGCGTGCCTGGTATGGGCCAGTAGGCCTGCTGCAGTGTTCCTCCTTTCTTATGTTCTTAGGCTCTTAAAGTAAATGTTGATGTTCTGTTGACTAAAAAATGCTGTATGAATCGATCCTCCTCCTGTACACTTGACCCCCCCCCCATATCTTCGATCCCCCATACACTCGACCCCCTATACCTTCGACCCCATACACTTGACCCTTTTTCACTTCTCCCCATACACTTGACACCACTTCCTCCATACACTTGACACCATTTCCTCCATACACTTGACACCATTTCCTCCATACACTTGACACCATTTCCTCCATACACTTGACACCATTTCCTCCATACACTTGATTCCCCTACCTTCGACCCCCAAACTTTCGACCCCCAAACTTTCGACCCCCATACCTTCTAGACAGGAGACACGAGTATCACCACCAGGTCGTGGAGGGCGGCACCAAGCTGGAGATGGCTGTTAATTTTATTGATATCACTGACACACCGGCCGTCTCCCACCAAGGTAGGGTGACCAAAAAAAAAAAAACTTTCACCATCACTCACTCCATCACTGTCTTGCCAGAGGCGCGCCGATACTACGGTTCAGAACCTCGGCTATCTCTTAAAGATGCCGATGATATTCTGCTCTCTTTTTTCCCAGATATATTTCAGTTCTCCTATCTCGTGGCCTTTTAAATGTTACAGAAAAGACGTTGCACAATAAGCTTTTATTGGGACATTTTTCTCAAAGTTTTATCAGTTGTATAACTTGATAGTTCTACCATGGAAAAATAATAATAATAACAGTTTGTTCTTTTCAATATCGTCGGCTGTGCTCCATTTGTGTTCATCCTGTTCATTGTCTTTAGTATGGGACTCTATAGTTTCTTATGATTTAAGTATACATGTGGACGGTTTCGAGGGTTTTTCTACCCCTCGCAGCTCGACCTGGGACCATGTTTCTCTCTTGATTGTTCAAACAGGCTCGTGTTGTTTGGAGCCCACGGCCCACATAGTCATTACAGCCTTATTGATCTAGCACTTGGCAGCGTTAGTGATCCATTTTCCTCTTGAAAACTTCCATACTTATTCTAGCAATGTTGTTGATATCAGGTGGTAGTGGCACGTTGAATAATCTTAGACCGCGGATGTGGCAGTGTTCTATTATTGTGCCTGTGGCGCCTGTGCTTTTCACTGGGTCAGTTTTACGTTTCCTTTCATTATTTCTCAATCCAGAGCGTTATGGTGGTGTATAAATTTGAGACCAAACCCTCAAGTATCTTGCATGTACCTATATGCAGTAATCGTAAACAAGCAATATAAGATGCAAAACAACCACAGGGGGAGTTGAAGAATAGCTCTAGGCCTTTCGTGCTACAATCAATACATCTTCAGAGCTTGCAGTGTTGCAGAAATGAGTAGGAAGTCCGGGTAGACTCGACTTTAGCTAGAGTCGAATCTACTTGAACTTCCTACTAATTTCTGCAACATTGCAAGCTCCTGAAGATGTGTTGATTGTAACACGAAAGGCCTAGAGCTATTATTCAATTCTCCCTGTGGTTGTTTGACATGTAACTATATATTATCAGGCATCTTTGCTCTAAAGAGTACATTCCAAGTACTTTTGAGGTATTACCAATAATTAAAATGCTTTATTGACTACGAGGGCAGTAAACACCCTCGGCATTTTTCCCAGCTCGTGTGTTTCTGCTGAGTTAGTCGGACGGAGCTTTTAAAACAGAACATTATTGTAGCCTAGAAAACACTAAGTGATTGAACGGTGTCACTGCTGGCATCGTTTCTCTTGTTTTGAAAAATCTTGTTATTCAACCTGTCGTTTTCCTCGACTTTGTTACCTTTGTTTTATTTTGCTCTCAGTGTTAATTTGAGATGATCCTCCTGGTTAGAATCCAGTGCTTTTGTCAGCCTTTCAATTTTTCCTTATCTGAGTAATCTGAATTTGTTACCATTGAATAACATTTTTTTTTTTGCTGCCAACTGGAATTCTTTATTGATATCTACTTCCATTTTTTCCGTGTCTTCTACCACGGCGACTTCCATACTAATTTTGGCATTGTCCGAATCGTTCGAAGCTGTGGCTATTGTTATTATTTGTCTTTATGAAAACAAACAGTAAAGGCACCAGGACAGTTCTTTGGTGTGCTGAACGTTTATATTTTGCTAAGGTTACATTTTGTTTTGTTTACTACGACTCGTGAAGATTTTATATCCCTCTTTCCTGTTATACCTATTGACGTTTTATGGCCCATCACTCCATGATCGTGTAGATCAGATCTGTGGTTTGGTTTCCTTCCAGAGCTTCCGCAAGATGATCATGAACTAGTAATTGGGAGAGGTGCGATCTTCATGTAATCCATGCTGATTTGGATTGTGTAGTTCGTGTTGCATAATATTAGAAATTTGGCATCTGGATACTCAGACACTGTGTGTGTGTGTGTGTGTGTGTGTGTGTGTGTGTGTGTGTGTGTGTGTGTGTGTGACGTTAGTGCTAATGATTTATATTTTTCTTTTGCCAGTGTTCTACTGCTTCCTTTGAGTAGAGGAGCTTTGAATGTACATTTTAATGCCTCTGGGATTTCACCTATATCAAAGTGCTTACTCAAAAAAATAATGAATGCTCGTGCTAGTGGTATATTGCATTTCTGTATAGACAGGGTTCCAGGAATCAGGTCTAGGTGCTGGATATACATGTATATGCATGTTTTTTATTTTCAACTTGGGGGGGATTTGTTCTTATGTCAGATATATGATTTGTAAGGTGGGCAGATGTAATTATAAAAACTACCTGCATCCTTGAAGACATGTACATACATTGTTTTTGTTGTATCTAGTACCTGAGTTAGTGCAATTCCTCCATCTTTTTGACTGCTTCCTAGGGGTTACTGGTTACCTCTGCACCTGCTCACGGGTGGGTGGGTGTGCGCGCGCGCGCTCATGTATTCACCTATACGTGGTTGCAGGAGTTGAGCCTTAGCTCCAGGCTGCGCCTCGTTGCTAGCCGCTGTGTCCACTCCTGGCTTCGAGAGCCTTATTGTACCTCTTAAAGCTATGTGTAGATCCTGCCTTTGCTATTTCACTGTCCAAGTCGTTCTACTTCCTGGCCACTCTGAGCTAAGGAAATGTTTCCTAACATCCTGAGACTCCTGTGCTTTGAACTTCCAGCTGTGCCCTCGTATACCCATTTCCGTTCTGGAGCAATTTCTCCCTGTCCATCCTATCAATTCCTCTGTTTGGTACGTTATCATACCATCCCTAGTTCTTTCCTGTCACCAGGTTTAGCTCCCTTAATATCTCATGGCTCCTGCTCCCTTAGCTAAGGGACTAGTTTAATTGTAAACTTTTGCGTTTTTTCCGGTTTCTTCATATGCTTAATCAGGTGTGGGGTACCATACTGGTGCTGCAGACTGCATTGTGGGCCTGACACATCCGCATACACTGTCTTAGTTGAGTGTGTGTATACTCGGCTATTTGTGGTTGTAGGGGTCGATTCACAGCTCTTGGCCCCGCCTTTTTGCTGATTGCTCCAAGAGCTTTGTCGTACCTCTTAAAGCTATGTATGGATCCTGCCTGTGTGTGTGTGTGTGTTTGGGGGAGTGTTGGAAGGGAGGGGTGTGAGGAGTGAAGGAGAAAGTGGTACAGACACGTCACCTGGCCAACCTACACACCTTAACCTCTCTTGGCCGCCAGCCATGGTCACCCACATGCCCGCCCGCACACCCTGCCTCTGTTAGACCTTACCTTGCCTGCCCCTGCTATGGCCTGCTTCTCTTGCCCCTGTCTCTCTCTTGCTTGATAAATCTGCACGCAAGAGTCCCAGGGAGTGGCGGGCGGCAGTGTGGCACACATTTTTCCAGCTCCCTACCCTGCCGTTCCTCCCCCCCCCCCACACTGGAAAGTAGCTACTATGGTCCAGTAGGTCTTCTGCAGTGTTCCTCCATATGTTCTATAAGCGCAAATGAACGAAAATGAAGGGAGCGAGTATAGAGGTCAGGGTATACTACCTAGTAGGAACATAAGAACATAAGAAAGGAGGAACACTGCAGCAGGCCTGTTGGCCCATACTAGGCAGGTCCTTTACAATTCATCCCACTAACAAACATTTGACCAACCCAATTTTCAATGCCACCCAAGAAACAAGCTCCAATGTGCAAGTCCCTCTCAAATCCAACCCCTCCCACTCATGTACTTATCTAACCTAAATTTGAAACTACCCAAAGTCCTAGCCTCAATAACCCAACTAGGTAGACTGTTCCACTCATCAACTACCCTATTTCCAAACCAATACTTTCCTATGTCCTTTCTAAATCTAAACTTATCTAATTTAAATCCATTACTGCGGGTTCTCTCTTGGAGAGATATCCTCAAGACCTTGTTAATATCCCCCTTATTAATACCTATCTTCCACTTATACACTTCGATCAGGTCTCCCCTCATTCTTCGTCTAACAAGTGAATGTAACTTAAGAGTCTTCAATCTTTCTTCATAAGGAAGATTTCTAATGCTATGTATTAATTTAGTCATCCTACGCTGAATGTTTTCTAACGAATTTATGTCCATTCTGTAGTATGGAGACCAGAATTGAGCTGCATAATCTAGGTGAGGCCTTACTAATGATGTATAAAGCTGCAGTATGACCTCTGGACTTCTGTTGCTTACACTTCTTGATATAAATCCCAGTAATCTATTTGCCTTATTACGTACGCTTAGGCATTGCTGTCTTGGTTTAAGGTTGCTGCTTACCATAACCCCCAAGTCCTTTTCGCAATCTGTATGGCTAAGTTCTACATTATTTAACTTATAAGTGCTAGGGTTATGGACACTCCCGAGCTTCAGAACCTTGCATTTATCTACATTGAACTGCATCTGCCACTTTTCTGACCAAGAGTAGAGTTTGTCTAAATCCTCCTGAAGTTCCCTAACATCTACGTTTGAATCAATTATCCTACCTATCTTCGTGTCATCGGCGAATTTGCTCATATCACTAGCAATTCCTTCATCAAGATCATTGATATATATTATAAACAACAACGGGCCCAAGACTGATCCCTGTGGAACGCCACTTGTTACTGATCCCCACTCGGATTTAACCCCATTTATGGACACTCTCTGCTTCCTGTCTGTGAGCCATGACTCGATCCACGAGAGCACCCTTCCCCCAATGCCATGAGCTGCTACTTTCTTCAACAGTCTTTGGTGCGGAACTATCAAATGCCTTACTAAAATCTAAGTAAATAATATCAAATTCTTTATCGTGGTCAACAGCCTCAAAAGCTTTACTGAAGAAAGTTAATAAATTAGTTATACAAGACCGGCCTCTTGTGAATCCATGCTGAGTATCATTAATCAAGCTATGCTTATCGAGATGGCTTCTTATAACCTCAGCTATAATTGACTCTAGCAACTTGCCTACAATTGAGGTCAGGCTTATTGGGCGGTAATTTGACGGTAACGACTTGTCCCCTGTTTTAAAAATAGGAATTACATTAGCCATCTTCCACATATCAGACACTACACCTGTTTGAAGAGATAAATTAAAAATATTAGTTAATGGTTCACAGACTTCCATTTTGCATTCCTTAAGAACCCTTGAAAAAACCTCATCAGGACCCGGTGACTTATTTTGCTTCAGTCGGTCTATCTGCTTCACAACCATTTCACTAGTGACTGTGATGTTACATAATTTATCTTCTTCTGATCCACTATAAAAATTAATTACCAGAATATTATTAGTGTCTTCCTGTGTAAAAACCGAGAAAAATAATTATTTAAAATCGAGCACATTTCATTCTCTTTGTCAGTAAGATGCCCATAGTTATTTTTAAGGGGACCTATCTTATCTCTGACTTTTGTTCTATATACCTGGAAAAAACTTTTTGGGTTAGTTTTAGAATCCCTAGCAACTTTAATTTCATAGTCCCTTTTAGCTTTTCTTATCCCCTTTTTAATGTCCCTCTTAATGTCAATATACTGATTCATAAGATGACCCTCGCCTCTTTTGATACGCCTATAAATTCCTTTCTTATGCCCTAGTATATATTTCAGCCTATTATTCATCCATTTTGGGTCATTTCTATTTGATCTAATTTCCTTATAAGGGATAAACGTTCTTTGAGCAGCATGTATTGTGTTCAGAAAACTGTCATATTGATAGCTCTCTTCGTTACCCCAGTCAACAGATGATAAGTGTTCTCTAAGCCCATCGTAATCTGCTAAGCGAAAATCTGGGACTGTTACTGAGTTATCCCTACTATCATACTTCCATTCAATTCTAAATGTAATTGATTTGTGGTCGCTAGCCCCCAGTTCCTCTGAAACTTCTAAATTATTAACAAGGGATTCATTGTTTGCCAGAACTAAGTCAAGCAGGTTATTTCCCCTTGTAGGTTCTGTCACAAACTGCTTCAAAAATTCCTCTAAATGAGCTCAGGCGTTATTCGTAGTTTCACTACTAATTTTATATATTTGCAAATAGGCGTCATACGTGATTTCTTCATTATAACCACCCAGGGAGAATGATAACTTCGTCACTAGCATTACCTACGCTATAACTTCGTATACCAAACCAGCTTAGATAATGAAATATTACAGCAGACTTAAGGCACAAGTGGCCTCAGGAATCACCTGTAAGATTAAGGGAAGATGAGTTAGTTACCTTTCCCGCGGCACGGTCCCAGACCAGGTGGTCTTTATGATGCCTACCCCACGGCACGGTCCCAGACCAGGTGGTCTTTATGATGCCTCACGGCACGGTCCCAGACCAGGTTACCTGGAGGTTACCTGGAGGTTATTCCGGGGATCAACGCCCCCGCGGCCCGGTCCATGACCAGGCCTCCCGATGGATCAGGGCCTGATCAACTAGGCTGTTACTGCTGGCCGCACGCAGTCCGACGTACGAGCCACAGCCCGGCTGACCCGGCACTGACTTTAGGTATCTGTCCAGCTCTCTCTTGAAGGCAGGCAGGGGTTTATTGGCAATACCCCTAATGCTTGATGGGAGGCTGTTGAACAGTTTTGGGCCCCGGACACTTATGGTGTTTTCTCTTAGTGTACCAGGTGGTCTTTGATGCCTCACGGCACGGTCCCAGACCAGTTGGTCTTTATGACGCCTCCCCCACGGCACGGTCCCAGACCACGTGGTCTTTATGATGCCTATCCCACGGCACGGTCCCAGACCAGGTGGTCTTTATGCCTACCCCACAGCATGGTCCCAGACCAGGTGGTCTTTATGATACCCCACAGCACGGTCCCAGACCAGGTGGTCTTTATGATGCCTACCCCACGGCACGGTCCCAGACCAGGTGGTCTTTATGATGCCTACCCCACGGCACGGTCCCAGACCACGTGGTCTATGATGCCTATCCCACGGCACGGTCCCAGACCAGGTGGTCTTTATGCCTACCCCACGGCATGGTCCCAGACCAGGTGGTCTTTATACCTACCCCACAGCACGGTCCCAGACCAGGTGGTCTTTATGATGCCTACCCCACGGCACGGTCCCAGACCAGGTGGTCTTTGTGTCAGCATAGTTGCTGATCCCTGTATTCCCTGTATTATATAGCTTAGCATATTAGTATCATCCATGTGCTTTAGATACGAGATCCCTTGTAGGCCTGTGGCTTTGTGTGACGTCACGGGATGCAGATGTGTAGGCTCATACCTCTGCCCCGGTCTCACTCGGCGGCAGACCATTCAGCGGACAGGCAAGGCAGCTGGGGCTCCATCCCTCATCATCTCAGACTGACAATATAGTTACCATCCTACAAGTGTGTCTACCTTCAACCTACGATATCTCCATTCAAGAACCCTTTACGATATTTATGATGCCTACCCCACGGCACGGTCCCAGACCATGTGGTCTTTATGATGCCTATCCCACGGCACGGTCCCAGACCAGGTGGTCTTTATGCCTACCCCACGGCACGGTCCCAGACCAGGTGGTCTTTATGATACCTACCCCACAGCACGGTCCCAGACCAGGTGGTCTTTATGATGCCTAACCCACGGCACTGTCCCAGACCACGTGGTCTTTATGATGCCTATCCCACGGCACGGTCCCAGACCAGGTGGTCTTTATGCCTACCCCACGGCACGGTCCCAGACCAGGTAGTCTAAACACTTGTTTTTCTTACAGAGGTCCCATCAGGGAGTCTGATCCTGCCCTGCCATGGAAGATAAATATTTTCTCAAATCTCCCAAAACTTGCATTTAACCACAAGCATATTAAAGGTAAAGTGGATTATTATTATTATAATCAAGGGGGAAGCGCTAAACCCGGAGGATTATACAGAGCCTGGGGGGGGGGGATGTGGAAGGCATTCAGGCTTAATTCGGGGAACTGGAGCACAGATCCAATTCCCTAAATCAAGAGCCCCTCACCAACATCAAGGAACCTTCCTTGAGGGGAAGGTAAAGTGGAGTAGTTGTGGCAGCGCGGTGTCTGGGTACCCCCAGGCAGCGTTCAAATATATACGGGGTATTACGCGCGGTGTGTGAATTTGTTGTTTTATTAAAACCGACAGTTTTCAAACCCCCCTCCCGCCAGGTACACACATCAGTAATTGTGCAAATTTCAGCGTTTCCTGGTGGCCCCTCCGCCACTTCGTTGCCAGACGTGCAGTGTTTGTAATTTGCTTATTTGAGGCTAAATGTGCGATAAGGCAGTTTTCAGTGTTTTGTTTTCTTGGTTACACTCTGCTTAAAATTCTCTACAATACTTTAAAATTGGCTTTAAGGAGGCAGTTTACAGCTGGAATTGACTCTCGGGTAGGCAGTTTACAGGTGGAGTTGACTCTGGGGGAGGCAGTTTACAGGTGGAGTTGACTCTGGGGGAGGCAGTTTACAGGTGGAGTTGACTCTCGGGTAGGCAGTTTACAGGTGGAGTTGACTCTGGGGGAGGCAGTTTACAGGTGGAGTTGACTCTGGGGGAGGCAGTTTACAGGTGGAGTTGACTCTGGGGGAGGCAGTTTACAGGTGGAGTTGACTCTGGGGGAGGCAGTTTACAGGTGGAGTTGACTCTGGGGGAGGCAGTTTACAGGTGGAGTTGACTCTGGGGGAGGCAGTTTACAGGTGGAGTTGACTCTGGGGGAGGCAGTTTACAGGTGGAGTTGACTCTGGGGGAGGCAGTTTACAGGTGGAGTTGACTCTGGGGGAGGCAGTTTACAGGTGGAGTTGACTCTGGGGGAGGCAGTTTACAGGTGGAATTGACTCTCGGGTAGGCAGTTTACAGGTGGAGTTGACTCTGGGGGAGGCAGTTTACAGCTGGAATTAACTCTCGGGTAGGCAGTTTACAGGTGGAGTTGACTCTGGGGGAGGCAGTTTACAGGTGGAGTTGACTCTGGGGGAGGCAGTTTACAGGTGGAGTTGACTCTGGGGGAGGCAGTTTACAGGTGGAGTTGACTCTGGGGGAGGCAGTTTACAGGTGGAGTTGACTCTGGGGGAGGCAGTTTACAGGTGGAGTTGACTCTGGGGGAGGCAGTTTACAGGTGGAGTTGACTCTGGGGGAGGCAGTTTACAGGTGGAGTTGACTCTGGGGGAGGCAGTTTACAGGTGGAGTTGACTCTGGGGGAGGCAGTTTACAGGTGGAGTTGACTCTGGGGGAGGCAGTTTACAGGTGGAGTTGACTCTGGGGGAGGCAGTTTACAGGTGGAGTTGACTCTGGGGGAGGCAGTTTACAGGTGGAGTTGACTGGGGGAGGCAGTTTACAGGTGGAGTTGACTCTGGGGAAGGCAGTTTACAGGTGGAGTTGACTCTGGGGGAGGCAGTTTACAGGTGGAGTTGACTCTCGGGTAGGCAGTTTACAGGTGGAGTTGACTCTGGGGGAGGCAGTTTACAGCTGGAATTGACTCTCGGGTAGGCAGTTTACAGGTGGAGTTGACTCTGGGGGAGGCAGTTTACAGGTGGAGTTGACTCTGGGGGAGGCAGTTTACAGGTGGAGTTGACTGGGGGAGGCAGTTTACAGGTGGAGTTGACTCTCGGGTAGGCAGTTTACAGGTGGAGTTGCCTCTGGGGGAGGCAGTTTACAGCTGGAATTGACTCTGGGGGAGGCAGTTTACAGGTGGAGTTGACTCTCGGGTAGGCAGTTTACAGCTGGAGTTGCCTCTGGGGGAGGCAGTTTACAGGTGGAGTTGCCTCTAGGGGAGGCAGTTTACAGCTGGAGTTGACTCTGGGGGAGGCAGTTTACAGGTGGAGTTGCCTCTAGGGGAGGCAGTTTACAGCTGGAGTTGACTCTGGGGGGAAGCAGTTTGCAGCTGGAGTTTGGGGAAGGCGGTACATTTGCATGACTCTGGGACCTGGATCCTGGGGATTACCGGCCTGCCTGGCTCTATTCTGGAATCGATTCCATAGACTTGTTTTACTTCTGGGAATTTACCAGTCCCCCCTTTTTAGGACTGGGAATTTACCAATTTTCCCTCTTGTTGCTGGGAATTTATACCAATTATCTTTCTTACTGCTGGGAATTTATGCCAATTTTCCGTCTTTTACCGCTGGGAATTTACCAGTTTTTCTCTCCGTTTCCCAGCAGCATTATTTATTAGGAGAGTACAAGGCTTTGGCAGACGGTGTAAAATACCGTCGATGTCAAGCAGCGACGCCGTGACTGCGCTGAGACACAGTAAGTGTAAAGGCACCAACATATTTCAACACCCTCCCTTCATACATTAAGCGATCTAGACTGTTTTTTATTAGTAACCTTCATCCATGTGTGTAAAGGGACTAAGACTTCAGTAAACTCCCTTCATATGTGTAAAGGGACGGACTAAGACTTCAGTAACCTCCCTTCATATGTGTAAAGGGACGGACTAAGACTTCAGTAACCTCCCTTCATATGTGTAAAGGGACGGACTAAGACTTCAGTAACCTCCTTTCATATGTGTAAAGGGACCAAGACTTCAGTAACCTCCCTTCATATGTGTAAAGGGACGCAGGATTTTCCAACTAGCTGTCTTGAAGAGGAAGCTAGATAAGTTCCTCAGGTTAGTTCCTTAAAAGCCAGGCTGTGGTGTCTGTGTTGGACTGTGAGCGTCCAGCACCAGTAACCTGGTTGATCAGGGTGTATAGAAGAGGCCTGATCTGGGACCGAGCTAGGGGGAAGGCGAGGTCGGTGACTCCCGGAACGGTCTTTTGATAACATACAAGTAAATTCCTCCCTTCCCTTCCATCCCATCTCCCTCTCCCTTGCCTTCCATTCCATCTCCCTCTTTCCCTTCCCTCCTTCCTTCCCTATCTCCTCTGCCTCTTCTTTCTTACCTGTGTGTTAGCTATAATTGATTACGTGGTTGACTAAACAGGAAGCCTGGTCCTAGACCAGACCTCCACGATGATGGATTGATCTATCAATTCAGTGTAGACACCTCTGCCTGGATGATCACCAACTGATTACAACTTATCCCTTCCCTAGCTTTTCCTATCTACCTTTATTATTCGTTTTTCTTCACTATCATCCTCCCGTTTGTTTCCTTTCATTTCCCACTCTTTTTTCGTTTTTTTTTACTCTACCCTATCTTTTTCTTCCTCTTCTTTTTTATCCCCTCTCTCCCTTCTCTTTCTTTCCTCTTTCTCCCCCACTTAACTTTCTCCCCCACTTCCCTTTCTCCCCCTCTCCTCTTTCTCCCCCTCTCATCTTTCTCCCCCACTCCTCTTTCTCCCCCTCTCCTCTCTCTCGCTTGCCTTCCTCGTGTTCCCGCTTCAAAAAATCTGGCTACACGTGGAGCAGAGGTTGTGTGTCATGCCGAGCGATCCATGTTGCCAGCTGGTAGCTATGTTGATGTGTGTGTGCGTGCGTGCGCGCGCGTGCGTGCGTGCGCGCGCACACACATACACACACAGACACACATTCTCCTTTTAAACTACAAAATACTTCGTATAAGGGGATGTTGTGCCTTCAGGCTGGTGAAGGGCTCTTGATCTAGAGAACTGGAGCTATCCTTCCTTTGGATCAAACCTGACTACTTGGCATTCTGGAGGTGGAGGTGCTCGTGTGTTTGAACCATTATTCGACTAGAAATAGCTGAGTATACCTTCCGTCTCCTCCAGACGCTCTATGACCCATAAAGGTTTAGTGCTTTCCTGTTACTGTAACAGTGTGACTGATGTAGTTCCTGCCTGACTTCTGGCTGCTGCTAAATTTTATCTATACACAAATAACCAGCATACTTATACTCAGAAAGTTCTCTCTAGTTTCCTTGCTTCACACAGGACGTCAGCTTTTACACGCGTCGCCTTATACCTCCCACACATCCCCTTATACTCGTCATATATACCATGTACAAATTTACACGACTCATTTCTGTATATCTGTTATTTTTTCTCTGTAAACACACACGCACACACAAGGCTCATAGAGCAGGGAGAGATTGGAACTTGCGAAAAAGCGGGGCCAGGAACTACGACTCGACCCCTGAAACCACATTTTCCCCGTTCACTTCCCCTCACTTTCCTGCCCACCACTTGTCGATACCCTCATTGCTAACTGAAGTTTTCCCCAGCTCAGGCTAACAGATTTCAACACTTTTTATAAACCCGTCCTGTTTGATGGAACATGACAGGGAAAACAACTTTTGTACCCACTGTGTAACTATCATATAGAATATTGTAGTAGCACACTGTTGGTCTTCCCACTGTGTAACTATCATATAGAATATTGTAGTAGCACACTGTTGGTCTTCCCACTGTGTAACTATCATATAGAATATTGTAGTAGCACACTGTTGGTCTTCCCACTGTGTAACTATCATATAGAATATTGTAGTAGCACACTGTTGGTCTTCCCACTGTGTAACTATCATATAGAATATTGTAGTAGCACACTGTTGGTCTTCCCACTGTGTAACTATCATATAGAATATTGTAGTAGCACACTGTTGGTCTTCCCACTGTGTAACTATCATATAGAATATTGTAGTAGCACACTGTTGGTCTTCCCACTGTGTAACTATCATATAGAATATTGTAGTAGCACACTGTTGGTCTTCCCACTGTGTAACTATCATATAGAATATTGTAGCAGCACACTGTTGGTCTTCCCACTGTGTAACTATCATATAGAATATTGTAGTAGCACACTGTTGGTCTTCCCACTGTGTAACTATCATATAGAATATTGTAGTAGCACACTGTTGGTCTTCCCACTGTGTAACTATCATATAGAATATTGTAGCAGCACACTGTTGGTCTTCCCACTGTGTAACTATCATATAGAATATTGTAGCAGCACACTGTTGGTCTTCCCACTGTGTAACTATCATATAGAATATTGTAGCAGCACACTGTTGGTCTTCCCACTGTGTAACTATCATATAGAATGTCTTCCCACTGTGTAACTATCATATAGAATATTGTAGCAGCACACTGTTGGTCTTCCCACTGTGTAACTATCATATAGAATATTGTAGCAGCACACTGTTGGTCTTCCCACTGTGTAACTATCATTTAGAATGTCTTCCCACTGTGTAACTATCATATAGAATATTGTAGCAGCAGCAGATGTACCAAATGTTGGTAATTAATAAATCCTTCCATCACTTTCTGAATATTTTCTCTCCTCATTATCCTTCATTTTTTACTTCCTTCTCTTTTCGTCTGCCTCAGAAAATGTGGAAACAGTTGGTATGGAATTACGATGTCTCAGAAAATGTCTAACTCTTTCTTTTATCTTGCCTCAGTTAACAGGTCGGGATGGGTGATAAACTCCGTAAGCTCCCGTAGAGATATTGTTTATATACGGTATCCGTGTTGGTATACCTGGAGAGTGTTTCTGGGGTCAACGCCCCCCGTGGCCCGGTCCATGAGCAGGCCTTGTTGTATCCCTATTGTTAGTGTTGTATCCGTGTTTGGTAGTGTTGTATCCAGTTGGCAGTGTTATATCTGTGTTGGAAACACAGCCCTGGTGACTGACCCAGTGAGTGCAAGAAAAATCAGTGACTGCAGTGAAAACTTGTTACTTTTGAGTGTTGTTTTGCGCGCTGGGCTGTGTTAAAACACTGTTGTTCCCCAGTTACCATTGCTCTTAGTAATAGTCTTCTGTATTATGATATACTATTAAGTAGTAATGCTGCGTTGGCCAGGCTGGCGGCACAGTCCTCAGAGGTGAACCTGCACTTTTAAACGAGCATTATAACGTGTAGTAAGTATCGTAGGCATGTTCAGTATCGTAGCTTTCACTGAGTTGTGTTATAGCAGCGTTGTGCGCTATAACAGAATTATTTTAGGTTAGACTAACGCAAATTTTTTTTTTTTTTTTTAGGTTAGACTAATGGAAATTCATATTATTTTTGGCAGGGTTACCTGTAGCTAATTCCGTGAATCATCTCCCGAGACCCGGTCCCAGTCTCGTTGATGGACTAATCAATAAGGCTGTTTGTGTTGGTCGCTCGCAGTCCAAAGTAGACATCACAGCCTGGCTGATCTGGAACTGTATTGAGAAACTATTAAGGTTCCCTCTTGAATACAACCAGGTGTCTGTTGGTTATCTTGTGTAGGAAGGGCGGGTGTTGAAAAGTCTTGGTCCCTTGACACTTACTGAGTTATCTGTTAAGTTTACCCATTACACACCAACTTTTTATTACGGGTATTTTGTATTGTCTCTCGAGTCTCTTCTCGTTAATAAACTACCAACATCCAGGCAGATAATTTCTTGTTATATAAGTGTGCAGTGTTAATCTAATAAGTATTTTTGCAGTCTGGCAGGATGACTTCCCTTTGTATATATGCTCGTGTAATACCAGAAATTCTGAGAATTTTTTATGCAATTTTACTTTGTTGTGTTTCTTAATAGCTGTGACTCTGAGAGTATTTCGTTTACAATTTAAAAGGTCTGGTTTGAGACCGTGGCGCGAGGTCAGTGGTCCCGGAGACATTAACAGTTAATACTGATAACATGATATATGTGATGGAATGAAAGTTGTAAACAAGATAACCTGACCAGTGTTGGGTAAAAGGACACAAGTTATTGTGGCAACGTTTCGCTTTCGAGGAGTTTTGTCAAGAAGTTACAAACATTGCAGAGACACAGGGTATATATAGGTACAGTGAGACGTGCAAAGAATAATATAATCGTTGTAGACAGTAGAAGTACTTGTGGTGGTAGTTGTAGGACTTGTAGTAGTCGTTGTAGGACTGGTGGTGGTGGTAGTAGTAGTAGTAGTAGCCTCACTAGTTGCGCTAATGTCCTTTTACCTAACATATTGTCGGTAATTTTACCAACTGATTTCAGGATACCTGACGAGGAGTCTGAGGGTTATGTGGGGTTGCCAACGTTTTGCCCTCACAGCGTCCCTTTGAGGGAGGGTGGGTGTCTTCTTGCTGTTGAAAGGGGTTTTTCATTCAAGGAACTGGAGCTATTGTGTCCTTTCCTTAGCTTTCCTTAGCTGCATGACCGCTACGACTTAAGCACTTGTCTGTGAATATCGTAATAATAATAATCAGAGTTGTAATTGTTGGGTCTAAAAAATTGCTTATAACCCTCCTTCACCATCTTGTGGAAAAGTTGCCTATAATAAATGTCCAGAACTGTACACAAATGACCTTATCCACAGTTTGGCGGTATCACTACTATTTACAACCTTGACCTTATTCACTGCTTCTGACCCCGTCTTTAATACTACCCTGACCGACATTCACTGCATTCTTTTTCTCCCGGTCTCCTTCACCACTACCACCACCACCACAGCCGCCGCCTTGTCTAGGTCACTTCGTTTCTTTACCCCGAGACTGAAGTAAGATTCCTTATGGCTCATCTGAATCTTTGTTTCCACCTGCGTCCCCTTGTTCCTGGTCCCCTCCTCTCGAAACAGCCTGTCCCTTTCTACCCTGTCAATTCCTCTTAGAATTTTATGCGGTGATCATGTTTGCTCTAACCTTCCTCTCCTCCTGGGTCGTGAGGTTTAGTCTCTCTTCATGGTTCATTCCTCTCAGTTCTGGGTCAAGTCTCCTTGCAAGCGATTTAAATTCTTCGTCTCCGTATGCGCTTGATTGCATGGATGCTCCACGCTGGTGTATGTATATATTCTGCTGCACGATAGTTTGTTTAGGATCTAGAATTCTGTTCCCAGATTTGCTAGCCTCACACATGCTGTTGAAACTACAAGGTATGTGTTTTGTCTGTAAATATGTGCATTGTGTAAATGTGTCTTGTCACTAACACTATGTATAAGTGATATATGTGTAAATGTTTGCGTTACATCAGTATGTTTTTTTTCACTAACTGCGTTTACTGTATCTCTTAACTATGTTTTGCAGCTGCGTGATTCTATCCACCCAAGTCGTAGCTATGTTTTACGAGTGTGTAAACGTGCGTGATGTACGTTTGGTAATTCACAATAAATAGTTGAAATAATGAAGTACAGGAAAACTGGTCTTAAGCTTTCATTTACAAATCTTATAAATAAAGGACCGAGATCTCCTGTCGTCGACATTCAGCGTTTTTATGGGAAGAATGTGTGTGTGTGTGTGTGTGTGTGTGTGTGTGTGTGTGTGTGTGTGTGTGTGTGTGTGTGTGTGAGAGAGAGAGAGAGAGAGAGATCGCGCAATTTTTTTTTCTTTAGTCTATTATTTTTAATTGTTTTAAATTAGTATATTGTTTATTTTGGGATTGTCAGAGACTCTCACGTCTCTCACCTTTGATATTGTAGATGTTGAGGTCTTATCTCCAGGCTGGTCATTATCCATGCACCGCAGTGACCTAGTTACCCACCTGAAAGTTACCCTGACCTTTGGTAAGGTGCACGTGCTCCAGGTGACCTTTGCTAAGGTACCCAAGTACCAGGTGGCATTTGTTGTGGCACCCAGGTACGAGGTGGCCTTTGCCTCAGTTGACAGTTAAACTTTGGTGTACAGAGGTGACGTTTGCTAAGGACCTTTGGTTGACGATTAGGTTTATTAATGTACACATCATTACAGCTATGATAATTACACATGTAGACTACAGAGGCCTGTAATTCAACATGTGTAACCTCTTTGAACTTACAAACGTTGTGTAGTGTAGGATGAAATATAACAAATTCTCACCTTGCCGAATAAGACAAGCGAAAATGTGTGTATGCAATAACTTCGCAAAAATCATTCTGAACCTAACGAAAAAAAATATATTTCATTGTGTTTGTTTATTATTAAATTATTGTAAACTTATCTAAACTATATTTGGTTGGATTAGGCTAAATTAAATTGCGCTTGTTATAATAAGGTTAGGTAAGTTTTCTAAGTTTTTTTTTTTGATACAAATTTATTAATTTTTACATTAACATAAATGAAAAAAATGCATCTTTAAACGTGTAAGAGAAAATTTTGGAAATGACTTAATTTTAAATGAGTTCTTGCTAATTGACCAATTTTACCTATTCGGCACTACACACACACACACACACACACACACACACACACACACACACACACACACACACACACACACACACACACACACACACACACACACACACACATATATATATATATATATATATATATATATATATATATATATATATATATATATATATATATATATATATGCCTCCAAGAAGATATAAACAAAGTTTTCCAGTGGCCAACGGTAAACAATATGATGTTCAATGAGGACAAATTCCAACTACTCCGTTATGGAAAACTGGAGGAGATAATAACTAGAACAGAGTATACTACTGACTCCGGCCATACAATAGAGCGGAAAAATAATGTAAGGGACCTGGGAGTAGTAATGTCTGAGGATCTCACTTTCAAGGATCACAACAGTGCCACGATCGCACGTGCAAAGAAAATGTTAGGATGGATAATGAGAACGTTCAAAACGAGAGATGCCAAGCCAATGATGATCCTTTTCAAATAACTTGTTCTCTCTAGGCTGGAATACTGCTGTACATTAACATCTCCATTCAAAGCAGGTGAAATCGCAGATCTAGAGAGTGTACAGAGGTCCTTTAATGCACGCATAAGTTCTGTCAAGCACCTTAACTACTGGGAACGCTTGGAAGCACTTGACTTGTACTCGTTGGAACGCAGGAGGGAGAGATATATCATAATCTACACTTGGAAAATCTTGGAAGGAATGGTCCCAAATCTGTACACAGAAATCACTCCCTACGAAAGTAAAAGACTGGGCAGGCGATGCAAAATGCCCCCAATAAAAAGTAGGGGCGCCATTGGTACACTAAGGGAAAACACCATAAGTGTCCGGGGCCCAAGACTGTTCAGCAGCCTCCCATCAAGCATTAGGGGAATTGCCAATAAACCCCTGACTGCCTTCAAGAGAGAGCTGGACAGATACCTAAAGTCAGTGCCGGATCAGCCGGGCTGTGGCTCGTACGTTGGACTGCGTGCGGCCAGCAGTAACAGCCTAGTTGATCAGGCCCTGATCCATCGGGAGGCCTGGTCGTGAGCCGGGCCGCGGGGGCGTTGATCCCCGGAATAACCTCCAGGTAACCAGGTACACACACACACACATACACCAAACTACGGCAGGCCAGGATTCGACCCTACGAACATTGTGCCGCCTCCAGAGACAACACAATGTACGTGTCGCCCTACCACTTGAGCCAGCGATCCTACGAAGATCACGCATGCAGCAAAGCTACATGTTTTTCTCGTGATCCGAGGACACTCGTGGCTACCTGGAGGTTACCTGGAGGTTATTCCGGGGATCAACGCCCCCGCTCTGTGCCTTGTGGAACAGAGCTCTTCACTATGGCAGCCTCCGATTTAACTCTGTTGACCACTACTCTTTGTGTTCGATTTGTTAGGAAGTTGAAGATCCATCTCCCCACTTTCCCAGTTATTCCTTTAGCACGTATTTTATGCGCTATTACGCCATGATCGCATTTGTCAAATGCTTTTGCAAAGTCTGTGTATATTACATCTGCATTCTGATTTTCTTCCAGTGCATCCAAGGCCATGTCATAGTGATCCAGCAGTTGTGAGAGGCAGGAGCGACCTGCCCTGAACCCATGTTGCCCTGGATTGTGCAGATTTTGGGAATCCAGGTGATTTGCAATCCTGCTTCTTAGCACTCTTTCAAAGATTTTTATGATGTGGGACGTCAGAACTATTGGTCTATAGTTCTTAGCTAATGCTTTGCTGCCACCTTTATGGAGTGGGGCTATATCCGTTGTTTTAAGTGACTGTGGAATTTCACCCATGTCCAAGCTCCTCCTCCATAGTGTACTTAGGGCACGCGAGAGGGGTTTCTTGCAGTTCTTAATGAAAACAGAGTTCCACGAGTCTGGGCTCGGGGCTGAGTGCATAGGCATGTTGTCAATGGCTTTTTCGAAATCTATCGGAGTTAGGGTAATGTCGGAAACCTGGCATACATTTATGGAGTTTTGAGGCTCGTTCATGAAGAAATCATTTGGGTCGTCGATCCTCAGACCGATTAGTGGTTCACTAAACACAGAGTCGTACTGGGATTTCAATATTTCACTCATTTCCTTGTTGTCATCTGTGTAAGTCCCATCCTGTCTGAGTAAGGGCCCGATACTAGATGTGGTATTTGCCTTGTTTTTGGCATATGAAAAGAAATATTTTAAATTTCTTTCAATTTCACTACTAGCTTTAAGCTGCTCCTGCCTCTCCTGGTTCCTGTAAGAGTCATTTAGCTTAAGTTCGATAGTTTCCACTTCCCTGGTCAGCGCCTCCTTTCGTGTATCAGATATTCTAGCACTCCTGAGGAGCTCAGTGACTCTTCGTCTTCTGTAGAGGGAGCGTCTTTTTCTCTCCAGTGGCAGTGCTATCTCGAGGATTAATTTCAGCCTTCTCCTGTTTGAATACTTGGCCTGCCACAGTTTGATAAATGTTTCAGAATCACTTGTTTCATGATTTCATTGCTATATAGACTGCTTGTTGAGGCGAGTATTCAAACAGGAGGAGGCTAAAATTAATCCTCGAGATAGCACTGCCACGAGTGTCCTCGGATCACGAGAAAAACATGTAGCTTTGCTGCATGCGTGATCTTCGTAGGATCGCTGGCTCAAGTGGTAGGGCGACACGTACATTGTGTTGTCTCTGGAGGCGGCACAGAAAAGTGGCAGATGCAGTTCAATGTAGATAAATGAAAAGTTCTAAAGCTAGCCGTAGAGATTGTGAAAAGGATTTGGGGGTTATGGTAAGCAGCAACTTTAAACCAAGGCAGCAATGCCTAAGCGTACGTAATAAGGCAAATAGATTACTGGGATTTATATCAAGAAGTGTAAGCAACAGAAGTCCAATATATATATATATATATATATATATATATATATATATATATATATATATATATATATATATATATATATATATATATATATATATATTAGTATTGCATACAGACTCAGAGTACCGGAGAAGCAAGAGAGGTTGGTGGAGGCCATGTGGTGCTGGTGTAGCAGTCTCTCCTGCTGGCTGGCTGGCCTCTCTTTACAACTCTCCCCCCCACACACTACCTCCCTAGTAAGCCCCGCCGACCGTCAGACACAAGCAAATCACACACTTGGATCACGTCGCTGCTCGCAGCCTGGACGACATGACCGGGAAACCAAGCGAGCGATATTTGCAGCGTATTAAAGGTCTCCACTCAAGGTCCACTGGCGCTTCACAACCATCAAAATGCTAGCGCGACCTGCCCTCCCACCTCACCCTCCCTCTCCCCAGTGGTTAAAACTTGAACAGGGCAGGCTGAGCCACAGACCACCACCACACACACCACGGGTGGGTGAGTGGGTGGAAAGTGGGTTTTTGGCTGGGTAAAGCGGATAGATGATACTGACGCGTTTTTTTTTTTTGTCATATATATATCATTAACAGAACTGTGGCTGGCCAAGACTCGATCCTGCGACGCCATGCCCAGCCCTGGACTGAGACGCAGAATCGTGTCCTGGCTCGATTCTGTTAATGAATGTGTGTGTACTCACCTAATTGTTGCAAAGGTCGAGACTCGGCTCCTGTGTGTGTGTGTGCTATGTCACACACACACACACACACACACACACACACACACACACACACACACACACATATTTACTGGCTTCTGATCTCCGCAACCAAATCGTAACCATTCTTGGCGCTCTGTATGCAGCTTGCCTCGTCCAGGTAATTCCACTTCTCGACTACCTTGAGACGCAACAAGTACTGTACTTTTTAACGTCTCTGTGGCTCATCTGAGTGTTTCCACTGGCCTGAATGACTAACGAGTTTAGCGCCTCCCTGCGATTATAATAATTCTTTATTCTCAGATTTGGAACTAGTTCCGTTGTAAATATTTGGACCTTTCCTAGTTTCTGCGCGTGTTGTATGGCGCAGGTATGTAAGAGGCGAAGTGCGCCAAGAGACATGATTAATGCGAGTGTGACAGATCACAGCACCTCGGAGATGCGTGCCAAGAAAAGCCACACATATTAAGATTAAACGCATATTTGTCAGTTTGTCGTCCCTGGCTACAATGTTGGTTATCTGCTGTATGAAGGTTGACCCAGTTGTCTAACGGGACTTGACTAGTTGTAAAACAATGCGTGCGGCTAGCAGTAAGAGCCTGATTGATCAGGGCCTGATCCACCCGTTGGCCTGGTCAAGGACTGAGCCGCGGGGGCTTTGACCCTCAGAACCAGCTCCAGGTACACAAAAAAGCTGGAAAAATGCCTGAACAGGGAGTAAGCATTACTGCTGCTGCTACAACTGATGAAGCAGGTAAAAATATCGAGTTGGTTGTTGTGGGAAAGCCAACAAATACAGACAGGAAAGCAGATGCGAGCGTGTATTGTAAACAGTCGAGAAATTGAATGATTTTGCTCTACAGGAAAGAGGACAACTGTCTCCTGAGCTAGTTTCCTGTTCCAGCGACTCAGCGCTGCACTTCAGAGGGGTAACGCCTGCTGTATGTTGGGCACGCGCCCCAGCTCTGAGGAACTGGATGAGATTTTCACCTTGTAATCTTTGACACACACAGCAATATGTACTTGAATGTATTCGTCACACCTCGTGTGCTATATAACATGACTCCATGAAAACACTTGCATATTACACCAAAAACTGCACTTCAGGGATCACAACGAATGTTTTAGGCTGATATACACTCCATTTAAAGAAAACAGGGGATCACTCCTACGTGATAAAGATAAATTAACCAAAGAGAGTACCTTGAATGAAGAAGTTTAATATAACGTGGGTATGTCTGCGTCAAGAATTAGAAATCATGTATACAGAGAAATGAAGAGAATGACATGAAAATACAGTTAGAAGCCAGAGTGAATCTATAACTTGAATGTAGATAAGCACATTGATGAAGCAACTTGCAGTGTAGACGTAACTGATGTTGTGTTTGTTGGTCTTAAGCTGAGTTGCAAGTACTTCTGCTGACTGTCATATACACAGACGATGATCAAACAAAATGTGAAGTATGTGGTCATCCTTGATCTACCATGATTAATTATGCATTGTTCTAGTATATTATATGTCCTTGTAGAACGTTCAATTGCATTGTATAATATCAGGCCAGAGCTAGCTTGAGGGGTCTAAAAAACCATACCCCCGGTCGGGATTGAACCCGCGGTCATAGAGTCTCAAAACTCCAGCCCGTCGCATTAGCCACTAGACCAGCTAGCCACAATAAGATTCATCCAACTAGGTATATTTCTACACCATAGGAAAGTTAGCACAGGCACCTCTGTGACCACAAATGCAATCGTGTCATTACGATTTCTTGAGTCATGTTGAGGTGTCTACTGTATGCAGAGGATACCATACCATAGCTTTGCCGAGCTGTCAGTGGTACAAAACTTTCATAGTATATTGTGTGTGTCACCCCTATGTGGCCCCTCTGTCCGTTACTCTCACATGACTTCACTTGAACAGTGCCCACTTGAGCATAGGCCAAGCAAGTGAAGCTCAAACATACAAGACCGAGCTTCGTTTTACTTCCGCCAGTACAAGAATAACAGCTCCTCCAGTTGTGTCATTGCTACCACAGTTCCTTGTATTGGACTCCCAATACAAGAGATTGACAGTACACATGTCTAAGAATCTTGTGGCTTTCTTTGTGCTTAACAATATTTTACTATATGTAAACTACACATTGTAGTTTATGCAAACAAATAATTTTTTGAAATTGGAATGTGTTTATAGATGAATATAAATTGTAAAAAGTCAGATAAACAGTTTAGTAACCTACGTCATATATCCAGGTATATTAATGAAAATAAGATACCAGACATTCATTCTTATGTGGTTATTGATCAATATAAATAGTAAATATGTTCATATGTACTACTGTAGAGAGGAGGTAGAGGAAAATAGAGGGGAAAAATTTAAAAGCAGGAAGGGATGGGGAGGGGAAAAGAGAGATGGGGGGGGGGGAATAGTTTATCTCGTGTGTAAGATCCCAAAATCACTGCTGGGTGTGCTGTGCCAACGTTACGTTGCCACTCTGCTCTCTACCTCCCTCTTTATCCTGCCTGCCTCTCAGCCTCTTTATCTTGTTTGCGCCTCCCCCCCCCCCCCTCTCTCTCTCTCTCTCTCTCTCTCTCTCTCTCTCTCTCTCTCTCTCTCTCTCTCTCTCTCTCTCTCTCTCTCGTGTGTGGGACAAACGCTGTCAGTAATAAAGATACACGGAGTGTAACAGTTATTATTAATAGAGGTATATATTGCATATATGTGTCATAAACAAAAGCCTCTCTGTATGGTTAGTGTATCTGAGTAGATCATTGTCAAGTCATGACTTGTAAATGTTCATGGACGAAGCACTGAACAAATAAAGGCTTATTGTTCACACTTGTTCTTTGTTCACGCGGTCTCCTTGCTCCTTCACTCACACTCACATAGCCAGTTCTGACTATTCTCGTGGCCAATTTTGGCCTCAGGCTGTACTGCCAGAGTAGGAAGACTGGAACCTGGTCACAGATGAGTCAACTTGTACCTTTTGACAATTTTCACTATTAATTATGACTATAATAATAATAATAATGATAAGTTTGACAATTTTTTCAGCGGATTTGATTCTGTGGATAAACGGACAGACACTTTTATATACGGTTAAGGCCTTTTATTAGAGGAAACGTTTCGCCCAACTGCTTCTTTAGTCTTCATCCTCCTTTACCTTTGATATACCTTTGAAGATTTTCGAGAGTTTAACTACTAATGTAAGGGACCTGGGAGTAGTAATGTCTGAGGATCTCACTTTCAAGGATCACAACAGTGCCACGATCGCACGTGCAAAGAAAATGATAGGATGGATAATGAGAACTTTCAAAACGAGAGATGCCAAGCCCATGATGATCCTTTTCAAATCACTTGTTCTCTCTAGGCTAGAATACTGCTGTACATTAACATCTCCATACAAAGCAGGTGAAATCGCAGATCTAGAGAGTGTACAGAGATCCTTTACTGCACGTATAAGTTCTGTCAAGCACCTTAACTACTGGGAACGCTTGGAAGCACTTGACTTGTACTCGTTGGAACGCAGGAGGGAGAGATATATCATAATCTACACTTGGAAAATCTTGGAAGGAATGGTCCCAAATCTGCACACAGAAGTCACTCCCTACGAAAGTAAAAGACTGGGCAGGCGATGCAAAATGCCGCCAATAAAAAGTAGGGGCGCCATTGGTACACTAAGAGAAAACACCATAAGTGTCCGGGGCCCAAAACTGTTCAACAGCCTCCCATCAAGCATTAGGGGAATTGCCAATAAGCCCCTGGCTGCCTTCAAGAGAGAGCTGGACAGATACCTAAAGTCAGTGCCGGATCAGCCGGGCTGTGGCTCGTACGTCGGACTGCGTTCGGCCAGCAGTAACAGCCTAGTTGATCAGGCCCTGATCCATCGGGAGGCCTGGTCATGGACCGGGCCGCGGGGGCGTTGATCCCCGGAATAACCTCCAGGTACTCTCGGAGGCCGGCCATAGGCCGGGCTCCACTTTATCCCCAATTCTCTTTTATAATTGTATATTCTTGTACATTCACTGTGTGGCTAGGATAATCCCTGCACTGGTTGACCCTAAGTCACTGAATCAACCACTTTCTCTCACTGTTACAATATGCGTTATGTATTGTTGATTTCAGTGACTTGTGGATAGCGGTGAACCTGTGCAGAGATTATCCCATGGACGCAGTGAAGGTGATTACTCGGGCTTATGACATTAATTGTAATTAACTTACCGGGGGAGGAATTAGGTGTAACGCTCAAGTTCCGACTGGACACTGCTGCTGGTACTACTACAGGTGCTGCTGCTGCTGTTTTTGGTAGTGCTGCTGATGGCGCTGTTAGCAGTGTTGATAGTGCTGGTGGTGGTTCTGATATTGGTAGTGCTGCTGAAGGTGTGGTGCTGCTGGTGGTACTCTTGGTAGTGCTGCTACAGGTGGTAGTGCTGCAAATATTATTGGTAATGCTGGTGTGTTATTGGTGGTGGTGCTAGTGCTGATGGTGCTGTTAGTGTTGATAGTGGTTCTGATATTGGTAGTGCAGCTGATGGTGGCGGTGTTCATAGTGCTGCTAAAGGCGTGGTGGTGCTTGTGGTGCTGCTGATAGCAGTGCTGGTGCTGGTGGTGGTGGTTTTGCTGTGGACGTGTTTTTTAAGTTGGGTGTACATGGCAGTGTTTACAATAGTTACCCTATGTTCTACACATGTGTAAATACTGGTTTTTCTTAGTATTGTGTGTTTATTCAGTGAATTTTGTTTACGGGCGTTGAATAAGAGCTCCTGGACCCATTCCTTAACATACAGTCTGCTGGCATTGTTAGATCCTAGCTTTTATTTTTTATACAGTTCAATGTTCGGGCTAAACCTTGTCTTATCAAAGTCCTTCCAGTGTAAGGTAAACTACCGTCCCTCCCATCTAAGGTAAACTACCGTCCCTCCCATCTAAGGTAAACTACCGTCCCTCCCATCTAAGGTAAACTACCGTCCCTCCCATCTAAGGTAAACTACCGTCCCTCCCATCTAAGGTAAACTACCGTCCCTCCCATCTAAGGTAAACTACCGTCCCTCCCATCTAAGGTAAACTACCGTCCCTCCCATCTAAGGTAAACTACCGTCCCTCCCATCTAAGGTAAACTACCGTCCCTCCCATCTAAGGTAAACTACCGTCCCTCCCATCTAAGGTAAACTACCGTCCCTCCCATCTAAGGTAAACTACCGTCCCTCCCATCTAAGGTAAACTACCGTCCCTCCCATCTAAGGTAAACTACCGTCCCTCCCATCTAAGGTAAACTACCGTCCCTCCCATTAAAAGTAAACTACCGTCTCTCCCATTTAAGGTAAACTATCGTCCCTCCCATTTAAGGTAAACTACCGTCTCTCCCATTTAAGGTAAACTACTATCCCTCACATTTAAGGTAAATTACCATCCCTCTCATCTAAGGTATTCTACCACCCCTCCCATCTAAGGTACACAACCACCGCTACCATCTAAGGTATACCACCACTCCTACCATCTAAGGTATACCACCACCCCTACCATCTAAG
Organism: Cherax quadricarinatus; assembly: GCF_038502225.1. Taxonomy (NCBI): domain Eukaryota; kingdom Metazoa; phylum Arthropoda; class Malacostraca; order Decapoda; family Parastacidae; genus Cherax; species Cherax quadricarinatus. The sequence continues at coordinate 61,268,189 of NC_091298.1, forward strand.
GTATACCACCACCCCTACCATCTAAGGTATACAACCACTGCTACCATCTAAGGTATACCACCACCCCTCCCATCTAAGGTATACCACCACCTCTACCATCTAAGGTATACCACCACCGCTACCATCTAAGGTATACCACCATCCTTCCCATCTAAGGTATACCACCCCCCTCCCATCTAAGGTATACCACCACCCCTCCCATCTGAGGTATACCACCACCCCTCCCATCTAAAGGTATACCACCACTCCTACCATCTAAAGGTATACCACCACTCCTACCATCTAAGGTATACCACCACTCCTACCATCTAAGGTATACCGCCACTCCTACCATCTAAGGTATACCACCACTCCTACCATCTAAGGTATACCGCCACTCCTACCATCTAACGTATACCACCACTCCTACCATCTAACGTATACCACCACTCCTACCATCTAAGGTATACCACCACTCCTACCATCTAAGGTATACCACCACTCCTACCATCTAAGGTATACCATCATTCCTACCATCTAAGGTATACCACCACTCCTACCATCTAAGGTATACCATCATTCCTACCATCTAAGGTATACCACCACTCCTACCATCTAAGGTATACCGCCACTCCTACCATCTAAGGTATACCGCCACTCCTACCATCTAAGGTATACCGCCACTCCTACCATCTAAGGTATACCACCACTCCTACCATCTAAGGTATACCACCACTCCTACCATCTAAGGTATACCACCACTCCTACCATCTAAGGTATACCACCACTCCTACCATCTAAGGTATACCACCACTCCTACCATCTAAGGTATACCACCACTCCTACCATCTAAGGTATACCACCACTCCTACCATCTAAGGTATACCACCACTCCTACCATCTAAGGTATACCACCACTCCTACCATCTAAGGTATACCACCACTCCTACCATCTAAGGTATACCACCACCCCTACCATCTAAGGTATACCACCACTCCTACCATCTAAGGTATACCACCACTCCTACCATCTAAGGTATACCACCACTCCTACCATCTAAGGTATACCACCACTCCTACCATCTAAGGTATACCGCCACTCCTACCATCTAAGGTATACCACCACTCCTACCATCTAAGGTATACCACCACTCCTACCATCTAAGGTATACCACCACTCCTACCATCTGAGGTATACCACCACTCCTACCATCTAAGGTATACCACCACTCTTACCATCTAAGGTATACCACCACTCCTACCATCTAAGGTATACCACCACTCCTACCATCTAAGGTATACCACCACTCCTACCATCTAAGGTATACCACCACTCCTACCATCTAAGGTATACCACCACTCCTACCATCTAAGGTATACCACCACTCCTACCATCTAAGGTATACCACCACTCCTACCATCTAAGGTATACCACCACTCCTACCATCTAAGGTATAACACCACTCCTACCATCTAAGGTATACCACCACTCCTACCATCTAAGGTATACCACCACTCCTACCATCTAAGGTATACCACCACTCCTACCATCTAAGGTATACCGCCACTCCTACCATCTAAGGTATACCGCCACTCCTACCATCTAAGGTATACCACCACTCCTACCATCTAAGGTATACCACCACTCCTACCATCTAAGGTATACCACCACTCCTACCGTCTAAGGTATACCGCCACTCCTACCGTCTAAGGTATACCGCCACTCCTACCATCTAAGGTATACCACCACTCCTACCATCTAAGGTATACCACCACTTCTACCATCTAAGGTATACCACCACTCCTACCATCTAAGGTATACCACCACTCCTACCGTCTAAGGTATACCACCACTCCTACCGTCTAAGGTATACCGCCACTCCTACCATCTAAGGTATACCGCCACTCCTACCATCTAAGGTATACCGCCACTCCTACCATCTAAGGTATACCACCACTCCTACCATCTAAGGTATACCACCACTCCTACCATCTAAGGTATACCACCACTCCTACCATCTAAGGTATACCACCACTCCTACCATCTAAGGTATACCACCACCCCTACCATCTAAGGTATACCGCCACTCCTACCATCTAAGGTATACCGCCACTCCTACCATCTAAGGTATACCACCACTCCTACCATCTAAGGTATACCGCCACTCCTACCATCTAAGGTATACCGCCACTCCTACCATCTAAGGTATACCGCCACTCCTACCATCTAAGGTATACCACCACTCCTACCATCTAAGGTATACCACCACTCCTACCGTCTAAGGTATACCACCACTCCTACCGTCTAAGGTATACCACCACTCCTACCATCTAAGGTATACCACCACTCCTACCATCTAAGGTATACCACCACTCCTACCATCTAAGGTATACCACCACTCCTACCATCTAAGGTATACCACCACTCCTACCATCTAAGGTATACCACCACTCCTACCATCTAAGGTATACCACCACTCCTACCATCTAAGGTATAACACCACTCCTACCATCTAAGGTATACCACCACTCCTACCATCTAAGGTATACCACCACTCCTACCATCTAAGGTATACCGCCACTCCTACCATCTAAGGTATACCACCACTCCTACCATCTAAGGTATACCGCCACTCCTACCATCTAAGGTATACCACCACTCCTACCATCTAAGGTATACCACCACTCCTACCATCTAAGGTATACCACCACTCCTACCATCTAAGGTATACCACCACTCCTACCATCTAAGGTATACCACCACTCCTACCATCTAAGGTATACCACCACTCCTACCATCTAAGGTATACCACCACTCCTACCATCTAAGGTATACCACCACTCCTACCATCTAAGGTATACCATCATTCCTACCATCTAAGGTATACCACCACTCCTACCATCTAAGGTATACCACCACTCCTACCATCTAAGGTATACCACCACTCCTACCATCTAAGGTATACCACCACTCCTACCATCTAAGGTATACCACCACTCCTACCATCTAAGGTATACCACCACTCCTACCATCTAAGGTATACCACCACTCCTACCATCTAAGGTATACCGCCACTCCTACCATCTAAGGTATACCGCCACTCCTACCATCTAAGGTATACCACCACTCCTACCATCTAAGGTATACCACCACTCCTACCATCTAAGGTATACCACCACTCCTACCATCTAAGGTATACCACCACTCCTACCATCTAAGGTATACCACCACTCCTACCATCTAAGGTATACCGCCACTCCTACCATCTAAGGTATACCGCCACTCCTACCATCTAAGGTATACCACCACTCCTACCATCTAAGGTATACCACCACTCCTACCATCTAAGGTATACCGCCACTCCTACCATCTAAGGTATACCGCCACTCCTACCATCTAAGGTATACCACCACTCCTACCATCTAAGGTATACCACCACTCCTACCATCTAAGGTATACCACCACTCCTACCATCTAAGGTATACCACCACCCCTACCATCTAAGGTATACCACCACTCCTACCATCTAAGGTATACCACCACTCCTACCATCTAAGGTATACCACCACTCCTACCATCTAAGGTATACCACCACTCCTACCATCTAAGGTATACCACCACTCCTACCATCTAAGGTATACCACCACTCCTACCATCTAAGGTATACCACCACTCCTACCATCTAAGGTATACCACCACTCCTACCATCTAAGGTATACCACCACTCCTACCATCTAAGGTATACCACCACTCCTACCATCTAAGGTATACCACCACTCCTACCATCTAAGGTATACCACCACTCCTACCATCTAAGGTATACCACCACTCCTACCATCTAAGGTATACCACCACTCCTACCATCTAAGGTATACCACCACTCCTACCATCTAAGGTATACCACCACTCCTACCATCTAAGGTATACCACCACTCCTACCATCTAAGGTATACCACCACTCCTACCATCTAAGGTATACCACCACTCCTACCATCTAAGGTATACCACCACTCCTACCATCTAAGGTATACCACCACTCCTACCATCTAAGGTATACCACCACTCCTACCATCTAAGGTACTCCTACCATCTAAGGTATACCACCACTCCTACCATCTAAGGTATACCACCACTCCTACCATCTAAGGTATACCACCACTCCTACCATCTAAGGTATACCACCACTCCTACCATCTAAGGTATACCACCACTCCTACCATCTAAGGTATACCACCACTCCTACCATCTAAGGTATACCACCACTCCTACCATCTAAGGTATACCACCACTCCTACCATCTAAGGTATACCACCACACCTACCATCTAAGGTATACCACCACACCTACAATCTAAGGTATACCACCACTCCTACCATCTAAGGTATACCCACTCCTACCATCTAAGGTATACCACCACTCCTACCATCTAAGGTATACCATACCTACCATCTAAGGTATACCACCACTCCTACCATCTAAGGTATACCACCACTCCTACCATCTAAGGTATACCACCACTCCTACCATCTAAGGTATACCACCACCCCTACCATCTAAGGTATACCACCACTCCTACCATCTAAGGTATACCACCACTCCTACCATCTAAGGTATACCACCACTCCTACCATCTAAGGTATACCACCACTCCTACCATCTAAGGTATACCACCACTCCTACCATCTAAGGTATACCACCACTCCTACCATCTAAGGTATACCACCACTCCTACCATCTAAGGTATACCACCACTCCTACCATCTAAGGTATACCACCACTCCTACCATCTAAGGTATACCACCACTCCTACCATCTAAGGTATACCACCACTCCTACCATCTAAGGTATACCACCACTCCTACCATCTAAGGTATACCACCACTCCTACCATCTAAGGTATACCACCACTCCTACCATCTAAGGTATACCACCACTCCTACCATCTAAGGTATACCACCACTCCTACCATCTAAGGTATACCACCACTCCTACCATCTAAGGTATACCACCACTCCTACCATCTAAGGTATACCACCACTCCTACCATCTAAGGTATACCACCACTCCTACCATCTAAGGTATACCACCACTCCTACCATCTAAGGTATACCACCACTCCTACCATCTAAGGTATACCACCACTCCTACCATCTAAGGTATACCACCACTCCTACCATCTAAGGTATACCACCACTCCTACCATCTAAGGTATACCACCACTCCTACCATCTAAGGTATACCACCACTCCTACCATCTAAGGTATACCACCACTCCTACCATCTAAGGTATACCACCACTCCTACCATCTAAGGTATACCACCACTCCTACCATCTAAGGTATACCACCACTCCTACCATCTAAGGTATACCACCACTCCTACCATCTAAGGTATACCACCACTCCTACCATCTAAGGTATACCACCACTCCTACCATCTAAGGTATACCACCACTCCTACCATCTAAGGTATACCACCACTCCTACCATCTAAGGTATACCACCACTCCTACCATCTAAGGTATACCACCACTCCTACCATCTAAGGTATACCACCACTCCTACCATCTAAGGTATACCACCACTCCTACCATCTAAGGTATACCACCACTCCTACCATCTAAGGTATACCATCACTCCTACCATCTAAGGTATACCACCACTCCTACCATCTAAGGTATACCACCACTCCTACCATCTAAGGTATACCACCACTCCTACCATCTAAGGTATACCACCACTCCTACCATCTAAGGTATACCACCACTCCTACCATCTAAGGTATACCACCACTCCTACCATCTAAGGTATACCACCACTCCTACCATCTAAGGTATACCACCACTCCTACCATCTAAGGTATACCACCACTCCTACCATCTAAGGTATACCATCACTCCTACCATCTAAGGTATACCACCACTCCTACCATCTAAGGTATACCACCACTCCTACCATCTAAGGTATACCATCACTCCTACCATCTAAGGTATACCACCACTCCTACCATCTAAGGTATACCACCACTCCTACCATCTAAGGTATACCATCACTCCTACCATCTAAGGTATACCACCACTCCTACCATCTAAGGTACCACCACTCCTACCATCTAAGGTATACCACCACCCCTACCATCTAAGGTATACCACCACTCCTACCATCTAAGGTATACCACCACTCCTACCATCTAAGGTATACCACCACTCCTACCATCTAAGGTATACCACCACTCCTACCATCTAAGGTATACCACCACTCCTACCATCTAAGGTATACCATCATTCCTACCATCTAAGGTATACCACCACTCCTACCATCTAAGGTATACCACCACTCCTACCATCTAAGGTATACCACCACTCCTACCATCTAAGGTATACCACCACTCCTACCATCTAAGGTATACCATCACTCCTACCATCTAAGGTATACCACCACTCCTACCATCTAAGGTATACCATCACTCCTACCATCTAAGGTATACCACCACTCCTACCATCTAAGGTATACCACCACTCCTACCATCTAAGGTATACCATCACTCCTACCATCTAAGGTATACCGCCACTCCTACCATCTAAGGTATACCGCCACTCCTACCATCTAAGGTATACCACCACTCCTACCATCTAAGGTATACCACCACTCCTACCATCTAAGGTATACCACCACTCCTACCATCTAAGGTATACCACCACTCCTACCATCTAAGGTATACCACCACTCCTACCATCTAAGGTATACCACCACTCCTACCATCTAAGGTATACCACCACTCCTACCATCTAAGGTATACCATCATTCCTACCATCTAAGGTATACCACCACTCCTACCATCTAAGGTATACCGCCACTCCTACCATCTAAGGTATACCATCACTCCTACCATCTAAGGTATACCACCACTCCTACCATCTAAGGTATACCACCACTCCTACCATCTAAGGTATACCATCATTCCTACCATCTAAGGTATACCACCACTCCTACCATCTAAGGTATACCGCCACTCCTACCATCTAAGGTATACCATCACTCCTACCATCTAAGGTATACCGCCACTCCTACCATCTAAGGTATACCATCACTCCTACCATCTAAGGTATACCACCACTCCTACCATCTAAGGTATACCACCACTCCTACCATCTAAGGTATACCACCACTCCTACCATCTAAGGTATACCACCACTCCTACCATCTAAGGTATACCACCACTCCTACCATCTAAGGTATACCACCACTCCTACCATCTAAGGTATACCACCACTCCTACCATCTAAGGTATACCATCATTCCTACCATCTAAGGTATACCACCACTCCTACCATCTAAGGTATACCGCCACTCCTACCATCTAAGGTATACCATCACTCCTACCATCTAAGGTATACCACCACTCCTACCATCTAAGGTATACCACCACTCCTACCATCTAAGGTATACCGCCACTCCTACCATCTAAGGTATACCACCACTCCTACCATCTAAGGTATACCACCACTCCTACCATCTAAGGTATACCACCACTCCTACCATCTAAGGTATACCACCACTCCTACCATCTAAGGTATACCACCACTCCTACCATCTAAGGTATACCACCACTCCTACCATCTAAGGTATACCACCACTCCTACCATCTAAGGTATACCACCACTCCTACCATCTAAGGTATACCACCACTCCTACCATCTAAGGTATACCACCACTCCTACCATCTAAGGTATACCATCACTCCTACCATCTAAGGTATACCACCACTCCTACCATCTAAGGTATACCACCACTCCTACCATCTAAGGTATACCACCACTCCTACCATCTAAGGTATACCACCACTCCTACCATCTAAGGTATACCACCACTCCTACCATCTAAGGTATACCACCACTCCTACCATCTAAGGTATACCACCACTCCTACCATCTAAGGTATACCACCACTCCTACCATCTAAGGTATACCATCACTCCTACCATCTAAGGTATACCACCACTCCTACCATCTAAGGTATACCGCCACTCCTACCATCTAAGGTATACCACCACTCCTACCATCTAAGGTATACCACCACTCCTACCATCTAAGGTATACCGCCACTCCTACCATCTAAGGTATACCACCACTCCTACCATCTAAGGTATACCACCACTCCTACCATCTAAGGTATACCGCCACTCCTACCATCTAAGGTATACCATCACTCCTACCATCTAAGGTATACCACCACTCCTACCATCTAAGGTATACCATCACTCCTACCATCTAAGGTATACCACCACTCCTACCATCTAAGGTATACCATCATTCCTCCCAGTTTCTACTGTCAGGTTTTTCCATCTCTCTTCTTTATAAGATTGTAATTATTTTCATATTTTCTTCACTGGTTTTTATCTTTCTTCTCCTTTAAATACTTAATACCAATATTAATACCTCCATCTTTGTCTTCCCTTGATCTTCACCTCCATCTTTGTCTTCCCTTGATCTTCACCTCCATCTTTGTCTTCCCTTGATCTTCACCTCCATCTTTGTCTTCCCTTGATCTTCACCTCCATCTTTGTCTTCCCTTGATCTTCACCTCCATCTTTGTCTTCCCTTGATCTTCACCTCCTATCTTTGTCTTCCCTTGATCTTCACCTCCATCTTTGTCTTCCCTTGATCTTCACCTCCATCTTTGTCTTCCCTTGATCTTCACCTCCATCTTTGTCTTCCCTTGATCTTCACCTCCATCTTTGTCTTCCCTTGATCTTCACCTCCATCTTTGTCTTCCCTTGATCTTCACCTCCATCTTTGTCTTCCCTTGATCTTCACCTCCATCTTTGTCTTCCCTTGATCTTCACCTCCATCTTTGTCTTCCCTTGATCTTCACCTCCATCTTTGTCTTCCCTTGATCTTCACCTCCTATCTTTGTCTTCCCTTGATCTTCACCTCCATCTTTGTCTTCCCTTGATCTTCACCTCCATCTTTGTCTTCCCTTGATCTTCACCTCCTATCTTTGTCTTCCCTTGATCTTCACCTCCATCTTTGTCTTCCCTTGATCTTCACCTCCATCTTTGTCTTCCCTTGATCTTCACCTCCATCTTTGTCTTCCCTTGATCTTCACCTCCATCTTTGTCTTCCCTTGATCTTCACCTCCATCTTTGTCTTCCCTTGATCTTCACCTCCATCTTTGTCTTCCCTTGATCTTCACCTCCATCTTTGTCTTCCCTTGATCTTCACCTCCATCTTTGTCTTCCCTTGATCTTCACCTCCATCTTTGTCTTCCCTTGATCTTCACCTCCATCTTTGTCTTCCCTTGATCTTCACCTCCATCTTTGTCTTCCCTTGATCTTCACCTCCATCTTTGTCTTCCCTTGATCTTCACCTCCATCTTTGTCTTCCCTTGATCTTCACCTCCATCTTTGTCTTCCCTTGATCTTCACCTCCATCTTTGTCTTCCCTTGATCTTCACCTCCATCTTTGTCTTCCCTTGATCTTCACCTCCATCTTTGTCTTCCCTTGATCTTCACCTCCATCTTTGTCTTCCCTTGATCTTCACCTCCATCTTTGTCTTCCCTTGATCTTCACCTCCATCTTTGTCTTCCCTTGATCTTCACCTCCATCTTTGTCTTCCCTTGATCTTCACCTCCATCTTTGTCTTCCCTTGATCTTCACCTCCAACTTGATCTTCACCTCCATCTTTGTCTTCCCTTGATCTTCACCTCCATCTTTGTCTTCCCTTGATCTTCACCTCCATCTTTGTCTTCCCTTGATCTTCACCTCCATCTTTGTCTTCCCTTGATCTTCACCTCCATCTTTGTCTTCCCTTGATCTTCACCTCCATCTTTGTCTTCCCTTGATCTTCACCTCCATCTTTGTCTTCCCTTGATCTTCACCTCCATCTTTGTCTTCCCTTGATCTTCACCTCCATCTTTGTCTTCCCTTGATCTTCACCTCCATCTTTGTCTTCCCTTGATCTTCACCTCCATCTTTGTCTTCCCTTGATCTTCACCTCCATCTTTGTCTTCCCTTGATCTTCACCTCCATCTTTGTCTTCCCTTGATCTTCACCTCCATCTTTGTCTTCCCTTGATCTTCACCTCCATCTTTGTCTTCCCTTGATCTTCACCTCCATCTTTGTCTTCCCTTGATCTTCACCTCCATCTTTGTCTTCCCTTGATCTTCACCTCCATCTTTGTCTTCCCTTGATCTTCACCTCCATCTTTGTCTTCCCTTGATCTTCACCTCCATCTTTGTCTTCCCTTGATCTTCACCTCCATCTTTGTCTTCCCTTGATCTTCACCTCCATCTTTGTCTTCCCTTGATCTTCACCTCCATCTTTGTCTTCCCTTGATCTTCACCTCCATCTTTGTCTTCCCTTGATCTTCACCTCCATCTTTGTCTTCCCTTGATCTTCACCTCCATCTTTGTCTTCCCTTGATCTTCACTTCTCCATCTTTGTCTTCCCTTGATCTTCACCTCCATCTTTGTCTTCCCTTGATCTTCACCTCCATCTTTGTCTTCCCTTGATCTTCACCTCCATCTTTGTCTTCCCTTGATCTTCACCTCCATCTTTGTCTTCCCTTGATCTTCACCTCCATCTTTGTCTTCCCTTGATCTTCACCTCCATCTTTGTCTTCCCTTGATCTTCACCTCCATCTTTGTCTTCCCTTGATCTTCACCTCCATCTTTGTCTTCCCTTGATCTTCACCTCCATCTTTGTCTTCCCTTGATCTTCACCTCCATCTTTGTCTTCCCTTGATCTTCACCTCCATCTTTGTCTTCCCTTGATCTTCACCTCCATCTTTGTCTTCCCTTGATCTTCACCTCCATCTTTGTCTTCCCTTGATCTTCACCTCCATCTTTGTCTTCCCTTGATCTTCACCTCCATCTTTGTCTTCCCTTGATCTTCACCTCCATCTTTGTCTTCCCTTGATCTTCACCTCCATCTTTGTCTTCCCTTGATCTTCACCTCCATCTTTGTCTTCCCTTGATCTTCACCTCCATCTTTGTCTTCCCTTGATCTTCACCTCCATCTTTGTCTTCCCTTGATCTTCACCTCCATCTTTGTCTTCCCTTGATCTTCACCTCCATCTTTGTCTTCCCTTGATCTTCACCTCCATCTTTGTCTTCCCTTGATCTTCACCTCCATCTTTGTCTTCCCTTGATCTTCACCTCCATCTTTGTCTTCCCTTGATCTTCACCTCCATCTTTGTCTTCCCTTGATCTTCACCTCCATCTTTGTCTTCCCTTGATCTTCACCTCCATCTTTGTCTTCCCTTGATCTTCACCTCCATCTTTGTCTTCCCTTGATCTTCACCTCCATCTTTGTCTTCCCTTGATCTTCACCTCCATCTTTGTCTTCCCTTGATCTTCACCTCCATCTTTGTCTTCCCTTGATCTTCACCTCCATCTTTGTCTTCCCTTGATCTTCACCTCCATCTTTGTCTTCCCTTGATCTTCACCTCCATCTTTGTCTTCCCTTGATCTTCACCTCCATCTTTGTCTTCCCTTGATCTTCACCTCCATCTTTGTCTTCCCTTGATCTTCACCTCCATCTTTGTCTTCCCTTGATCTTCACCTCCATCTTTGTCTTCCCTTGATCTTCACCTCCATCTTTGTCTTCCCTTGATCTTCACCTCCATCTTTGTCTTCCCTTGATCTTCACCTCCATCTTTGTCTTCCCTTGATCTTCACCTCCATCTTTGTCTTCCCTTGATCTTCACCTCCATCTTTGTCTTCCCTTGATCTTCACCTCCATCTTTGTCTTCCCTTGATCTTCACCTCCATCTTTGTCTTCCCTTGATCTTCACCTCCATCTTTGTCTTCCCTTGATCTTCACCTCCATCTTTGTCTTCCCTTGATCTTCACCTCCATCTTTGTCTTCCCTTGATCTTCACCTCCATCTTTGTCTTCCCTTGATCTTCACCTCCATCTTTGTCTTCCCTTGATCTTCACCTCCATCTTTGTCTTCCCTTGATCTTCACCTCCATCTTTGTCTTCCCTTGATCTTCACCTCCATCTTTGTCTTCCCTTGATCTTCACCTCCATCTTTGTCTTCCCTTGATCTTCACCTCCATCTTTGTCTTCCCTTGATCTTCACCTCCATCTTTGTCTTCCCTTGATCTTCACCTCCATCTTTGTCTTCCCTTGATCTTCACCTCCATCTTTGTCTTCCCTTGATCTTCACCTCCATCTTTGTCTTCCCTTGATCTTCACCTCCATCTTTGTCTTCCCTTGATCTTCACCTCCATCTTTGTCTTCCCTTGATCTTCACCTCCATCTTTGTCTTCCCTTGATCTTCACCTCCATCTTTGTCTTCCCTTGATCTTCACCTCCATCTTTGTCTTCCCTTGATCTTCACCTCCATCTTTGTCTTCCCTTGATCTTCACCTCCATCTTTGTCTTCCCTTGATCTTCACCTCCATCTTTGTCTTCCCTTGATCTTCACCTCCATCTTTGTCTTCCCTTGATCTTCACCTCCATCTTTGTCTTCCCTTGATCTTCACCTCCATCTTTGTCTTCCCTTGATCTTCACCTCCATCTTTGTCTTCCCTTGATCTTCACCTCCATCTTTGTCTTCCCTTGATCTTCACCTTCATCTTTGTCTTCCCTTGATCTTCACCTTCATCTTTGTCTTCCCTTGATCTTCACCTTCATCTTTGTCTTCCCTTGATCTTCACCTTCATCTTTGTCTTCCCTTGATCTTCACCTCCATCTTTGTCTTCCCTTGATCTTCACCTCCATCTTTGTCTTCCCTTGATCTTCACCTCCATCTTTGTCTTCCCTTGATCTTCACCTCCATCTTTGTCTTCCCTTGATCTTCACCTCCATCTTTGTCTTCCCTTGATCTTCACCTCCATCTTTGTCTTCCCTTGATCTTCACCTCCATCTTTGTCTTCCCTTGATCTTCACCTCCATCTTTGTCTTCCCTTGATCTTCACCTCCATCTTTGTCTTCCCTTGATCTTCACCTCCATCTTTGTCTTCCCTTGATCTTCACCTCCATCTTTGTCTTCCCTTGATCTTCACCTCCATCTTTGTCTTCCCTTGATCTTCACCTCCATCTTTGTCTTCCCTTGATCTTCACCTCCATCTTTGTCTTCCCTTGATCTTCACCTCCATCTTTGTCTTCCCTTGATCTTCACCTCCATCTTTGTCTTCCCTTGATCTTCACCTCCATCTTTGTCTTCCCTTGATCTTCACCTCCATCTTTGTCTTCCCTTGATCTTCACCTCCATCTTTGTCTTCCCTTGATCTTCACCTCCATCTTTGTCTTCCCTTGATCTTCACCTCCATCTTTGTCTTCCCTTGATCTTCACCTCCATCTTTGTCTTCCCTTGATCTTCACCTCCATCTTTGTCTTCCCTTGATCTTCACCTCCAACTTTGACTTCACCTCCATCTTTCTTCCCTTGATCTTCACCTCCATCTTTGTCTTCCCTTGATCTTCACCTCCATCTTTGTCTCTTCCCTTGATCTTCACCTCCATCTTTGTCTTCCCTTGATCTTCACCTCCATCTTTGTCTTCCCTTGATCTTCACCTCCATCTTTGATCTTCACCTCCATCTTTGTCTTCCCTTGATCTTCACCTCCATCTTTGTCTTCCCTTGATCTTCACCTCCATCTTTGTCTTCCCTTGATCTTCACCTCCATCTTTGTCTTCCCTTGATCTTCACCTCCATCTTTGTCTTCCCTTGATCTTCACCTCCATCTTTGTCTTCCCTTGATCTTCACCTCCATCTTTGTCTTCCCTTGATCTTCACCTCCATCTTTGTCTTCCCTTGATCTTCACCTCCATCTTTGTCTTCCCTTGATCTTCACCTCCATCTTTGTCTTCCCTTGATCTTCACCTCCATCTTTGTCTTCCCTTGATCTTCACCTCCATCTTTGTCTTCCCTTGATCTTCACCTCCATCTTTGTCTTCCCTTGATCTTCACCTCCATCTTTGTCTTCCCTTGATCTTCACCTCCATCTTTGTCTTCCCTTGATCTTCACCTCCATCTTTGTCTTCCCTTGATCTTCACCTCCATCTTTGTCTTCCCTTGATCTTCACCTCCATCTTTGTCTTCCCTTGATCTTCACCTCCATCTTTGTCTTCCCTTGATCTTCACCTCCATCTTTGTCTTGTCTTCCCTTGATCTTCACCTCCATCTTCCCTTGATCTTCCTCCATCTTTGTCTTCCCTTGATCTTCACCTCCATCTTTGTCTTCCCTTGATCTTCACCTCCATCTTTGTCTTCCCTTGATCTTCACCTCCATCTTTGTCTTCCCTTGATCTTCACCTCCATCTTTGTCTTCCCTTGATCTTCACCTCCATCTTTGTCTTCCCTTGATCTTCACCTCCATCTTTGTCTTCCCTTGATCTTCACCTCCATCTTTGTCTTCCCTTGATCTTCACCTCCATCTTTGTCTTCCCTTGATCTTCACCTCCATCTTTGTCTTCCCTTGATCTTCACCTCCATCTTTGTCTTCCCTTGATCTTCACCTCCATCTTTGTCTTCCCTTGATCTTCACCTCCATCTTTGTCTTCCCTTGATCTTCACCTCCATCTTTGTCTTCCCTTGATCTTCACCTCCATCTTTGTCTTCCCTTGATCTTCACCTCCATCTTTGTCTTCCCTTGATCTTCACCTCCATCTTTGTCTTCCCTTGATCTTCACCTCCATCTTTGTCTTCCCTTGATCTTCACCTCCATCTTTGTCTTCCCTTGATCTTCACCTCCATCTTTGTCTTCCCTTGATCTTCACCTCCATCTTTGTCTTCCCTTGATCTTCACCTCCATCTTTGTCTTCCCTTGATCTTCACCTCCATCTTTGTCTTCCCTTGATCTTCACCTCCATCTTTGTCTTCCCTTGATCTTCACCTCCATCTTTGTCTTCCCTTGATCTTCACCTCCATCTTTGTCTTCCCTTGATCTTCACCTCCATCTTTGTCTTCCCTTGATCTTCACCTCCATCTTTGTCTTCCCTTGATCTTCACCTCCATCTTTGTCTTCCCTTGATCTTCACCTCCATCTTTGTCTTCCCTTGATCTTCACCTCCATCTTTGTCTTCCCTTGATCTTCACCTCCATCTTTGTCTTCCCTTGATCTTCACCTCCATCTTTGTCTTCCCTTGATCTTCACCTCCATCTTTGTCTTCCCTTGATCTTCACCTCCATCTTTGTCTTCCCTTGATCTTCACCTCCATCTTTGTCTTCCCTTGATCTTCACCTCCATCTTTGTCTTCCCTTGATCTTCACCTCCATCTTTGTCTTCCCTTGATCTTCACCTCCATCTTTGTCTTCCCTTGATCTTCACCTCCATCTTTGTCTTCCCTTGATCTTCACCTCCATCTTTGTCTTCCCTTGATCTTCACCTCCATCTTTGTCTTCCCTTGATCTTCACCTCCATCTTTGTCTTCCCTTGATCTTCACCTCCATCTTTGTCTTCCCTTGATCTTCACCTCCATCTTTGTCTTCCCTTGATCTTCACCTCCATCTTTGTCTTCCCTTGATCTTCACCTCCATCTTTGTCTTCCCTTGATCTTCACCTCCATCTTTGTCTTCCCTTGATCTTCACCTCCATCTTTGTCTTCCCTTGATCTTCACCTCCATCTTTGTCTTCCCCATCTTTGTCTTCCCTTGATCTTCACCTCCATCTTTGTCTTCCCTTGATCTTCACCTCCATCTTTGTCTTCCCTTGATCTTCACCTCCATCTTTGTCTTCCCTTGATCTTCACCTCCATCTTTGTCTTCCCTCGATCTTTGTCTTCCCTTGATCTTCACCTCCATCTTTGTCTTCCCTTGATCTTCACCTCCATCTTTGTCTTCCCTTGATCTTCACCTCCATCTTTGTCTTCCCTTGATCTTCACCTCCATCTTTGTCTTCCCTTGATCTTCACCTCCATCTTTTGTCTTCCCTTGATCTTCACCTCCATCTTTGTCTTCCCTTGATCTTCACCTCCATCTTTGTCTTCCCTTGATCTTCACCTCCATCTTTGTCTTCCCTTGATCTTCACCTCCATCTTTGTCTTCCCTTGATCTTCACCTCCATCTTTGTCTTCCCTTGATCTTCACCTCCATCTTTGTCTTCCCTTGATCTTCACCTCCATCTTTGTCTTCCCTTGATCTTCACCTCCATCTTTGTCTTCCCTTGATCTTCACCTCCATCTTTGTCTTCCCTTGATCTTCACCTCCATCTTTGTCTTCCCTTGATCTTCACCTCCATCTTTGTCTTCCCTTGATCTTCACCTCCATCTTTGTCTTCCCTTGATCTTCACCTCCATCTTTGTCTTCCCTTGATCTTCACCTCCATCTTTGTCTTCCCTTGATCTTCACCTCCATCTTTGTCTTCCCTTGATCTTCACCTCCATCTTTGTCTTCCCTTGATCTTCACCTCCATCTTTGTCTTCCCTTGATCTTCACCTCCATCTTTGTCTTCCCTTGATCTTCACCTCCATCTTTGTCTTCCCTTGATCTTCACCTCCATCTTTGTCTTCCCTTGATCTTCACCTCCATCTTTGTCTTCCCTTGATCTTCACCTCCATCTTTGTCTTCCCTTGATCTTCACCTCCATCTTTGTCTTCCCTTGATCTTCACCTCCATCTTTGTCTTCCCTTGATCTTCACCTCCATCTTTGTCTTCCCTTGATCTTCACCTCCATCTTTGTCTTCCCTTGATCTTCACCTCCATCTTTGTCTTCCCTTGATCTTCACCTCCATCTTTGTCTTCCCTTGATCTTCACCTCCATCTTTGTCTTCCCTTGATCTTCACCTCCATCTTTGTCTTCCCTTGATCTTCACCTCCATCTTTGTCTTCCCTTGATCTTCACCTCCATCTTTGTCTTCCCTTGATCTTCACCTCCATCTTTGTCTTCCCTTGATCTTCACCTCCATCTTTGTCTTCCCTTGATCTTCACCTCCATCTTTGTCTTCCCTTGATCTTCACCTCCTTGATCTTCACCTCCATCTTTGTCTTCCCTTGATCTTCACCTCCATCTTTGTCTTCCCTTGATCTTCACCTCCATCTTTGTCTTCCCTTGATCTTCACCTCCATCTTTGTCTTCCCTTGATCTTCACCTCCATCTTTGTCTTCCCTTGATCTTCACCTCCATCTTTGTCTTCCCTTGATCTTCACCTCCATCTTTGTCTTCCCTTGATCTTCACCTCCATCTTTGTCTTCCCTTGATCTTCACCTCCATCTTTGTCTTCCCTTGATCTTCACCTCCATCTTTGTCTTCCCTTGATCTTCACCTCCATCTTTGTCTTTTGATCTTTCCATCCTTGATCTTCACCTCCATCTTTGTCTTCCCTTGATCTTCACCTCCATCTTTGTCTTCCCTTGATCTTCACCTCCATCTTTGTCTTCCCTTGATCTTCACCTCCATCTTTGTCTTCCCTTGATCTTCACCTCCATCTTTGTCTTCCCTTGATCTTCAACTCCATAATTGTCTTCCCTTGATCTTCACCTCCATCTTTGTCTTCCCTTGATCTTCACCTCCTCCATCTTTGTCTTCCCTTGATCTTCACCTCCATCTTTGTCTTCCCTTGATCTTCACCTCCATCTTTGTCTTCCCTTGATCTTCACCTCCATCTTTGTCTTCCCTTGATCTTCACCTCCATCTTTGTCTTCCCTTGATCTTCACCTCCATCTTTGTCTTCCCTTGATCTTCACCTCCATCTTTGTCTTCCCTTGATCTTCACCTCCATCTTTGTCTTCCCTTGATCTTCACCTCCATCTTTGTCTTCCCTTGATCTTCACCTCCATCTTTGTCTTCCCTTGATCTTCACCTCCATCTTTGTCTTCCCTTGATCTTCACCTCCATCTTTGTCTTCCCTTGATCTTCACCTCCATCTTTGTCTTCCCTTGATCTTCACCTCCATCTTTTGATCTTCACCTCCATCTTTGTCTTCCCTTGATCTTCACCTCCTCCATCTTTGTCTTCCCTTGATCTTCACCTCCATCTTTGTCTTCCCTTGATCTTCACCTCCATCTTTGTCTTCCCTTGATCTTCACCTCCATCTTTGTCTTCCCTTGATCTTCACCTCCATCTTTGTCTTCCCTTGATCTTCACCTCCATCTTTGTCTTCCCTTGATCTTCACCTCCATCTTTGTCTTCCCTTGATCTTCACCTCCATCTTTGTCTTCCCTTGATCTTCACCTCCATCTTTGTCTTCCCTTGATCTTCACCTCCATCTTTGTCTTCCCTTGATCTTCACCTCCATCTTTGTCTTCCCTTGATCTTCACCTCCATCTTTGTCTTCCCTTGATCTTCACCTCCATCTTTGTCTTCCCTTGATCTTCACCTCCATCTTTGTCTTCCCTTGATCTTCACCTCCATCTTTGTCTTCCCTTGATCTTCACCTCCATCTTTGTCTTCCCTTGATCTTCACCTCCATCTTTGTCTTCCCTTGATCTTCACCTCCATCTTTGTCTTCCCTTGATCTTCACCTCCATCTTTGTCTTCCCTTGATCTTCACCTCCATCTTTGTCTTCCCTTGATCTTCACCTCCATCTTTGTCTTCCCTTGATCTTCACCTCCATCTTTGTCTTCCCTTGATCTTCACCTCCATCTTTGTCTTCCCTTGATCTTCACCTCCATCTTTGTCTTCCCTTGATCTTCACCTCCATCTTTGTCTTCCCTTGATCTTCACCTCCATCTTTGTCTTCCCTTGATCTTCACCTCCATCTTTGTCTTCCCTTGATCTTCACCTCCATCTTTGTCTTCCCTTGATCTTCACCTCCATCTTTGTCTTCCCTTGATCTTCACCTCCATCTTTGTCTTCCCTTGATCTTCACCTCCATCTTTGTCTTCCCTTGATCTTCACCTCCATCTTTGTCTTCCCTTGATCTTCACCTCCATCTTTGTCTTCCCCTTCCCTTGATCTTCACCTCCATCTTTGTCTTCCCTTGATCTTCACCTCCATCTTTGTCTTCCCCTCACCTCCATCTTTGTCTTCCCTTGATCTTCACCTCCATCTTTGTCTTCCCTTGATCTTCACCTCCATCTTTGTCTTCCCTTGATCTTCACCTCCATCTTTGTCTTCCCTTGATCTTCACCTCCATCTTTGTCTTCCCTTGATCTTCACCTCCATCTTTGTCTTCCCTTGATCTTCACCTCCATCTTTGTCTTCCCTTGATCTTCACCTCCATCTTTGTCTTCCCTTGATCTTCACCTCCATCTTTGTCTTCCCTTGATCTTCACCTCCATCTTTGTCTTCCCTTGATCTTCACCTCCATCTTTGTCTTCCCTTGATCTTCACCTCCATCTTTGTCTTCCCTTGATCTTCACCTCCATCTTTGTCTTCCCTTGATCTTCACCTCCATCTTTGTCTTCCCTTGATCTTCACCTCCATCTTTGTCTTCCCTTGATCTTCACCTCCATCTTTGTCTTCCCTTGATCTTCACCTCCATCTTTGTCTTCCCTTGATCTTCACCTCCATCTTTGTCTTCCCTTGATCTTCACCTCCATCTTTGTCTTCCCTTGATCTTCACCTCCATCTTTGTCTTCCCTTGATCTTCACCTCCATCTTTGTCTTCCCTTGATCTTCACCTCCATCTTTGTCTTCCCTTGATCTTCACCTCCATCTTTGTCTTCCCTTGATCTTCACCTCCATCTTTGTCTTCCCTTGATCTTCACCTCCATCTTTGTCTTCCCTTGATCTTCACCTCCATCTTTGTCTTCCCTTGATCTTCACCTCCATCTTTGTCTTCCCTTGATCTTCACCTCCATCTTTGTCTTCCCTTGATCTTCACCTCCATCTTTGTCTTCCCTTGATCTTCACCTCCATCTTTGTCTTCCCTTGATCTTCACCTCCATCTTTGTCTTCCCTTGATCTTCACCTCCATCTTTGTCTTCCCTTGATCTTCACCTCCATCTTTGTCTTCCCTTGATCTTCACCTCCATCTTTGTCTTCCCTTGATCTTCACCTCCATCTTTGTCTTCCCTTGATCTTCACCTCCATCTTTGTCTTCCCTTGATCTTCACCTCCATCTTTGTCTTCCCTTGATCTTCACCTCCATCTTTGTCTTCCCTTGATCTTCACCTCCATCTTTGTCTTCCCTTGATCTTCACCTCCATCTTTGTCTTCCCTTGATCTTCACCTCCATCTTTGTCTTCCCTTGATCTTCACCTCCATCTTTGTCTTCCCTTGATCTTCACCTCCATCTTTGTCTTCCCTTGATCTTCACCTCCATCTTTGTCTTCCCTTGATCTTCACCTCCATCTTTGTCTTCCCTTGATCTTCACCTCCATCTTTGTCTTCCCTTGATCTTCACCTCCATCTTTGTCTTCCCTTGATCTTCACCTCCATCTTTGTCTTCCCTTGATCTTCACCTCCATCTTTGTCTTCCCTTGATCTTCACCTCCATCTTTGTCTTCCCTTGATCTTCACCTCCATCTTTGTCTTCCCTTGATCTTCACCTCCATCTTTGTCTTCCCTTGATCTTCACCTCCATCTTTGTCTTCCCTTGATCTTCACCTCCATCTTTGTCTTCCCTTGATCTTCACCTCCATCTTTGTCTTCCCTTGATCTTCACCTCCATCTTTGGCTTCCCTTGATCTTCACCTCTATCTTTGGCTTCTCTTGATCTTCACCTCCATCTTTGGCTTCCCTTGATCTTCACCTCCATCTTTGTCTTCCCTTGATCTTCACCTCCATCTTTGTCTTCCCTTGATCTTCACCTCCATCTTTGTCTTCCCTTGATCTTCACCTCCATCTTTGTCTTCCCTTGATCTTCACCTCCATCTTTGTCTTCCCTTGATCTTCACCTCCATCTTCCCTTGATCTTCACCTCCATCTTTGTCCCTTGATCTTCACCTCCATCTTTGTCTTCCCTTGATCTTCACCTCCATCTTTGTCTTCCCTTGATCTTCACCTCCATCTTTGTCTTCCCTTGATCTTCACCTCCATCTTTGTCTTCCCTTGATCTTCACCTCCATCTTTGTCTTCCCTTGATCTTCACCTCCATCTTTGTCTTCCCTTGATCTTCACCTCCATCTTTGTCTTCCCTTGATCTTCACCTCCATCTTTGTCTTCCCTTGATCTTCACCTCCATCTTTGTCTTCCCTTGATCTTCACCTCCATCTTTGTCTTCCCTTGATCTTCACCTCCATCTTTGTCTTCCCTTGATCTTCACCTCCATCTTTGTCTTCCCTTGATCTTCACCTCCATCTTTGTCTTCCCTTGATCTTCACCTCCTATCTTTGTCTTCCCTTGATCTTCACCTCCATCTTGATCTTCACCTCCATCTTTGTCTTCCCTTGATCTTCACCTCCTATCTTTGTCTTCCCTTGATCTTCACCTCCATCTTTGTCTTCCCTTGATCTTCACCTCCATCTTTGTCTTCCCTTGATCTTCACCTCCATCTTTGTCTTCCCTTGATCTTCACCTCCATCTTTGTCTTCCCTTGATCTTCACCTCCATCTTTGTCTTCCCTTGATCTTCACCTCCATCTTTGTCTTCCCTTGATCTTCACCTCCATCTTTGTCTTCCCTTGATCTTCACCTCCATCTTTGTCTTCCCTTGATCTTCACCTCCATCTTTGTCTTCCCTTGATCTTCACCTCCATCTTTGTCTTCCCTTGATCTTCACCTCCATCTTTGTCTTCCCTTGATCTTCACCTCCATCTTTGTCTTCCCTTGATCTTCACCTCCATCTTTGTCTTCCCTTGATCTTCACCTCCATCTTTGTCTTCCCTTGATCTTCACCTCCATCTTTGTCTTTTGATCTTCACCTCCATCTTTGTCTTCCCTTGATCTTCACCTCCATCTTTGTCTTCCCTTGATCTTCACCTCCATCTTTGTCTTCCCTTGATCTTCACCTCCATCTTTGTCTTCCCTTGTTAATCAACTCCATCTTTGTCTTCCCTTGATCTTCACCTCCATCTTTGTCTTCCCTTGATCTTCACCTCCATCTTTGTCTTCCCTTGATCTTCACCTCCATCTTTGTCTTCCCTTGATCTTCACCTCCATCTTTGTCTTCCCTTGATCTTCACCTCCATCTTTGTCTTCCCTTGATCTTCACCTCCATCTTTGTCTTCCCTTGATCTTCACCTCCATCTTTGTCTTCCCTTGATCTTCACCTCCATCTTTGTCTTTGATCTTCACCTCCATCTTTGTCTTCCCTTGATCTTCACCTCCATCTTTGTCTTCCCTTGATCTTCACCTCCATCTTTGTCTTCCCTTGATCTTCACCTCCATCTTTGTCTTCCCTTGATCTTCACCTCCATCTTTGTCTTCCCTTGATCTTCACCTCCATCTTTGTCTTCCCTTGATCTTCACCTCCATCTTTGTCTTCCCTTGATCTTCACCTCCATCTTTGTCTTCCCTTGATCTTCACCTCCATCTTTGTCTTCCCTTGATCTTCACCTCCATCTTTGTCTTCCCTTGATCTTCACCTCCATCTTTGTCTTCCCTTGATCTTCACCTCCATCTTTGTCTTCCCTTGATCTTCACCTCCATCTTTGTCTTCCCTTGATCTTCACCTCCATCTTTGTCTTCCCTTGATCTTCACCTCCATCTTTGTCTTCCCCTGATCTTCACCTCCATCTTTGTCTTCCCTTGATCTTCACCTCCATCTTTGTCTTCCCTTCATCTTGACCTCCATCTTTGTCTTCCCTTGATCTTGACCTCCATCTTTGTCTTCCCTTGATCTTCACCTCCATCTTTGTCTTCCCTTGATCTTCACCTCCATCTTTGTCTTCCCTTGATCTTCACCTCCATCTTTGTCTTCCCTTGATCTTCACCTCCATCTGTCTTCCCTTTATCCCCGTCTTCCTGTCCGTCTTCCGTGGCTGATTAACCCTTGTTGGAATGCTTGACCATATCCTGATTGCCTCACTCAAGTCTCCCAACTCAGGCTGATGGATTTCAACACCTTGTATGAGCTTCATCCTGAGTGGTGGAATATGACAGTCAAACATTCCTTGCTTTGTCTTCCCACTGTAATCATAATGTAGCTCCACACTGCTGATGTTTCCGTTTTTTTTTTTTAATAATTCTGTTCCCTCCCCCCCCTCTCCCTCTCCCAACTATCCTCTTCTATCCTCTCTCCTGTCCACTTTGCCGTTTTCCCCCACTTATCCTTCCCCCTCCTCGTTCTTCTTCCCACCCATCCTGTTTCCTTGTCTGTGTCACTTTTCGGTGGTTGCTTTCCTCTTCATCCCGAGTGAGGTAGTAAGGTCAGGAGGCAGAGTGAGGTAGTAAGGTCAGGAGGCAGAGTGAGGTAGTAAGATCAGTAGGCAGAGTGAGGTAGTAAGATCAGTAGGCAGAGTGAGGTACTAAGGTCAGGAGGCAGAGTGAGGTAGTAAGGTCAGTAGGCAGAGTGAGGTAGTGAGGTCAGGAGGCAGAGTGAGGTAGTGAGGTCAGGAGGCAGAGTGAGGTAGTGAGGTGAGGTCAGTAGGCAGAGTGAAGTAGTGAGGTCAGTAGGCAGAGTGAGGTAGTAAGGTCAGTAGGCAGAGTGAGGTAGTGAGGTCAGTAGGCAGAGTGAGGTAGTGAGGTCAGGAGGCAGAGTGAGGTAGTAAGGTCAGGAGGCAGAGGTAGTGAGGTCAGTAGGCAGAGTGAGGTAGTAAGGTCAGTAGGCAGAGTGAGGTAGTAAGATCAGTAGGCAGAGTGAGGTAGTAAGATCAGTAGGCAGAGTGAGGTAGTAAGGTCAGGAGGCAGAGTGAGGTAGTAAGGTCAGTAGGCAGAGTGAGGTAGTAAGGTCAGTAGGCAGAGTGAGGTAGTGAGGTCAGGAGGCAGAGTGAGGTAGTGAGGTCAGGAGGCAGAGTGAGGTAGTGAGGTGAGGTCAGTAGGCAGAGTGAAGTAGTGAGGTCAGTAGGCAGAGTGAGGTAGTAAGGTCAGTAGGCAGAGTGAGGTAGTGAGGTCAGTAGGCAGAGTGAGGTAGTGAGGTCAGTAGGCAGAGTGAGGTAGTGAGGTCAGGAGGCAGAGTGAGGTAGTAAGATCAGGAGGCATAGGTAGTGAGGTCAGGAGGCAGAGTGAGGTAGTGAGGTCAGGAGGTAGTGAGGTCAGTAGGCAGAGTGAGGTCAGTAGGCAGAGTGAGGTAGTGAGGTCAGGAGGCAGAGTGAGGTAGTGAGGTCAGGAGGCAGAGTGAGGTAGTAAGGTCAGGAGGCAGAGGTAGTGAGGTCAGTAGGCAGAGTGAGGTAGTAAGGTCAGTAGGCAGAGTGAGGTAGTAAGGTCAGTAGGCAGAGTGAGGTAGTAAGATCAGGAGGCATAGTTAGGTAGTGAGGTCAGGAGGCAGAGTGAGGTAGTAAGGTCAGGAGGCAGAGTGAGGTAGTAAGGTCAGGAGGCAGAGTGAGGTAGTAAGGTCAGGAGGCAGAGTGAGGTAGTGAGGTCAGGAGGCAGAGTGAGGTAGCAAGGTCAGGAGGCAGAGTGAGGTCAGGAGGCAGTAAGGTCAGTAGGCAGAGTGAGGTAGTGAGGTCAGAAGGCAGAGTGAGGTCAGGAGGCAGAGTTAGGTAGTGAGGTCAGGAGGCAGTGAGGTAGTGAGGTCAGTAGGCAGAGTGAGGTAGTAAGGTCAGGAGGCAGAGTGAGGTAGTAAGGTCAGGAGACAGAGTGAGGTAGTAAGATCATGAGGCATAGGTAGTGAGGTCAGGAGGCAGAGTGAGGTAGTAAGGTCAGGAGGCAGAGTGAGGTAGTAGGGTCAGGAGGCAGAGTGAGGTAGTAAGGTCAGGAGGCAGAGTGAGGTCAGGAGGCAGAGTGAGGTCAGGAGGCAGAGTGAGGTAGTGAGGTCAGGAGGCAGAGTGAAGTAGTGAGGTCAGGAGGCAGAGTGAGGTCAGGAGGCAGAGTGAGGTAGTAAGGTCAGGAGGCAGAGTGAGGTAGTAAGGTCAGGAGGCAGAGTGAGGTAGTAAGGTCAGGAGGCAGAGTGAGGTAGTGAGGTCAGGAGGCAGAGTGAGGTCAGGAGGCAGAGTGAGGTAGTGAGGTCAGGAGGCAGAGTGAGGTAGTGAGGTCAGGAGGCAGAGTGAGGTAGTGAGGTCAGGAGGCAGTTAGTGAGGTAGTGAGGTCAGGAGGCAGTTAGTGAGGTCAGGAGGCAGAGTGAGGTAGTAAGGTCAGGAGGCAGAGTGAGGTAAAGTCAGGAGGCAGAGTGGGGTAGTAAGGTCAGGAGGCAGAGTGAGGTAGTAAGGTCAGGAGGCAGAGTGAGGTAGTAAGGTCAGGAGGCAGAGTGAGGTAGCAAGGTCAGGAGGCAGAGTGAGGTCAGGAGGCAGTAAGGTCAGTAGGCAGAGTGAGGTAGTGAGGTCAGAAGGCAGAGTGAGGTCAGGAGGCAGAGTTAGGTAGTGAGGTCAGGAGGTAGTGAGGTCAGGAGGCAGAGTGAGGTAGTAAGGTCAGGAGGCAGAGTGAGGTAGTAAGGTCAGGAGGCAGAGTGAGGTAGTAAGGTCAGGAGGCAGAGTGAGGTAGTAAGGTCAGGAGGCAGAGTGAGGTAGTGAGGTCAGGATGCAGAGTGAGGTAGTAAGGTCAGGAGGCAGAGTGAGGTAGTGAGGTCAGGAGGCAGAGTGAGTTAGTAAGGTCAGGAGGCAGAGTGAGGTAGTAAGGTCAGTAGGCAGAGTGAGGTAGTGAGGTCAGGAGGCAGAGTGAGTTAGTAAGGTCAGGAGGCAGAGTGAGGTAGTAAGGTCAGGAGGCAGAGTGAGGTAGTGAGGTCAGGAGGCAGAGTGAGATAGTGAGGTCAGGAGGCAGAGTGAGGTAGTAAGGTCAGGAGGCAGAGTGAGGTAGTGAGGTCAGTAGGCAGAGTGAGGTAGTAAGGTCAGGAGGCAGAGTGAGGTAGTAAGGTCAGGAGGCAGAGTGAGGTAGTAAGGTCAGGAGGCAGAGTGAGGTAGTAAGGTCAGTAGGCAGAGTGAGGTAGTAAGGTCAGTAGGCAGGGCGGTGACACATGGAGTGTTGATGTTCAACTGAAGGTCACCTGACGTGTTGGTCTCACATGCTGCACTTTAAGACTAGGTCAGTAGGGGACAGGAGTCGCTGCCTCTTGCCTGACCACTACCACCCAGTGGCGTGCAGAGGTCTGCTGATGCCCGGGGCTAACTCCTTCATTATATGCCCCAGACACTCGAGTATAAGGCCTAGTACTGAGAAATATTATGAGAAAGGAATATATTTTGAATATGTAAACACAGATAAAACATGAAATAAACATTTGATTTGATTTAAATATAAATCAACCAAATTTATTAAGTTCTATTCTCCAAATGATACCTCCTTCACTTTTTACATCAGCTGTGAGAAATTCTTTTTCAGTGCTAATTAGAACCAGGTTGGTCAGTCGCTCCTGTGACATTCAAGACCTCAGATATGTTTTTATTAATTTCAGTTTTGAAAATGACCTTTCACAACTTGCGACTGAAAATGTGATTGTAAGCAGTAATGTGTGTGTAATACACAACGTGGGAAGGACATCCCTTCCATACTGCAGTAAAGACTCCACAGCATCTTTACCATCACGGGGAGTTATATTCCCTCCAGCTCGAAGGACCATCACAAACTCAATAATTTCGTCATATAACTGAATGGCTGCCGCATCATTATCATAATAATTTGCCGAGTCCGAACATTCCTTTTTTTAATTTCTCTCTTTCTTGTTCATCTTCAATTACTACTGAATTCAAGTTCAGAAAAAAATGAAAATCGGTCACTGAGTCCTTGAAGACGGACACTGCGGTCTTCAATTTCCGTTTTTAATCGGTTCACAATGTCTATCATTACTCTGTTCATTTCTTCTTGTGCTGTCACTCCACTATCTCTTGCTGACTGTCCAGGCATTATTATTATTCTCCTTGTTCGTGCAATTGGTATTCCCCAATTTTCACAACATTCATTAGCCAAATGTATTGCATTGTGGATAATTTCGTCATTCTTCAAATTCAAGATATGAACAAGCCCTTTCAGATCACAAGAAGCTTCATGGAACCCCATTTTCGGATCCTGCAAACGTTTTAAGACTTTCTTCACTGATGAAACTGTGGGGGAGGGGGACCATTTTCTCTGGACTAAAATTGTACACCGTGTTAAAGGGATAAAGGTCTAACCACTGCTTCTGTACTGCTGTGAGCCTCCAAAAATTGATTTATCACCGCTGAAATTTCAAAATCACTATCTCATTTCCCCCTCTAGTTGGAGGCCCCCCCTATTAGGATGCCCGGGGTCACCGCCCCTTCTGCCCCACTCCTCTGCACGCCACTGCTACCACCATGACTGCCAGGTCAAGCAGGTCGACTCCCTCCCTCCCCCTCTCTCTCTCCCCCCTCCCTCTCCCCCCCCTCTCTCCCTTATACTGGAGCGGTAAACCAGTATGAGTCATACAGCACCTGGGGAGTTGGGGGGGCAACCAAATTTGATTCATGGAAATGAAGGGTAGGTACAGTTCTTTGGTTAAAATAAACACTTCATCAAAGCAACCTCTTACCCTACCTTTCAAGGGGTGTGGGTGTGTTTTGGTTCCTAGATGATCGCCCCCGCGTCCCGCTCTCAGACCAGTCTTCATGAATAGGAAAGGAAATAACTGTCGTGGTTACCTGCTCTTCCTTCCTTCCTTCCTTCCTTCCCCTCTTTGTTGTTCCTTTCTTCTTGCACAGAGAGTCCCCTTCAGCTGTTGTCTTATTTTTCTATCGACTGTTACCTGCCTGTGACAGTTTCCAGTCCACATGTGGATCTAATGCACAAATAACCCGCACATAGAAGAGAGGAGCTTACGACGACGTTTCGGTCCGACTTGGATCATTTACAAAGTCGTGGTAATCTCCTCTCTTCTATGTGTGGATTATTTGTGTATTGTTCCAGTCACGGTGTTGTGCCTGTTTTGTTATTCGTGGATCTAATAGTTTGTAGCTATGTTGTGTAGCTTCTTATACGTCGTATAAAAAATTACAATTAATTACGTAAGCTGTATCACACTTTTCATTAGTCTTTTATATGTGTAAATTAAATCAAATTACTCGGGTGATAAGAGAAGCAAAACACAATGAATTGCAGTTTAATTATTTTTTTTTACTTTGCTGGGTTAGTGGTTTACTTAGGTTTAGCGTTTAAACACCTGACTCCTGGCTATACCTGTGATCGGTTTCGAGGGATTTTCTACCCTGCCAGCCAGGCCATGGTCAGCCAGGCGTTAGCGGTACGCCGGCTCGTGTCACCTATCTTGTTTAGATATAAGATCGATTGCAAGAATGGGAAGAGAGAAGATTGGGACAGGATGGAACTGTGATATATACCTTTTATATACCTTTGATGAATTTTGAGTCTTTGTTCCCTGAGCCCGGCCATGGGCTAGGTTCGTCTGGTGCTAGCCAGGCTCGTCTGGTGCTAGCCAGGCTCGTCTGGTGCTAGCCAGGCTCGTCTGGTGCTAGCTAGGCTCGTCTGGTGCTAGCCAGGCTCGTCTGGTGGGTGGACTGGAAGAAATAGCTAAGAAACATCATGTGGCCTGACCACTTTGGATGGATTTTGAGTTTTTTTCTTTTTGTTACAGTGACTTGTGCAGTATATTTTAATTTTACAAGCAGGTTCATGTCTGATAATAGGCAGCGTATTTTGTCTATCCGTGTAGATAAATGGTTCAGAGAACCATTGTTTATTCATATTTTACTATGCTTATAGTGAATCATATTTAGAGGTCATGTTGCTAGTATTTTGTAACATAGTGACCAGTTCTTTATATGACGACGTAAGCCATGACAGTCTGGCTGATCTGGTACTTGTAGAAGGTAGTGGTCCAGTTTCATTTTGAAAACGTCTACTACATTTGTTTTGGTAATATTTGTGATTGTGTGTGTGTGTGTGTGTGTGTGTGTGTGTGTGTGTGTCAAGTTGTAAACAGGCCAGGCCACCTGTGTGTGCCTTAGCTACTGTGTTGGTCATTATGTACGGGTGTCGTTCTGATGTTATTCCTACTGATTACGAATATTAGCTTGTGTGTTGGTCATCCACTGAGTTCATGTATATAAGGAGCTTCTGAAACGTTATTCTTGTAAACAACGTCTGTATACTAATTAGTGTGCTGCTCTGTTTTTTTCTTCTTCCTCTCTCCTGACCCTGTCCTCCTCGAGTATATAAATTGGTGTGTGAAGAAATTCTCCAGTTTTGAGAGGGGGGGGGGGATATGCAGCTGAGCTGTTTCATCTCGAGATGTGAGAACGAGGAAGCTAGATCGTTCTCTACCCCCGTTTTGAGAGGGCTACCCCGTTTTGAAAAGGGGGGGGGGTATCGCCCCATTCATAAACTGGAGAATTTCCTCCACATTGACTCGCTCACTCTCCTCTGCCATTGTGTCTTGTAAATGGTCCAAGTCGGAGCGAAACGTCGTCAAAAGCTTCTCTCTCCTAAGTGCGGGAAATTTGTGTATTGTGTAAGTGGTTTATATTAGGAGCCTACCTATGTATACTCTAGTGTGTTGGCCATTCATTTAGGCTCATGTATACAAAGAGCTCCACTAATGTCACTCCAGCAAACATTGTCTATAACCTCATCTAATGACTTATAACTATTACGTTGTAACTTCTGATTATTTGTGTAAAATATTTCATGTATTGCTCCGAGAACACGCATCAACATAGAATGGAGACACACAATAAGGAATCTTTATATGTCGCAAAGTTTGGAGACTAAGGTAACCAGGTATTTCACACTTATCAGAATTTTGTCATTTGCAGTATTATGTGTTATAACATTTCGATGGAGGGGAAATGTTATCAGGGATACATTAATAAAGTTCCTGTTGAAAGTGGAACGTTGGTGGTTGTTTTTGCACTCGCTTGTTGCTGCCTCTTCCGTCTTTCTAGGTCACTCGTTGCTGCCTCTTCCGTCTTTCTAGGTCACTCGTTGCTGCCTCTTCCGTCTTTCTAGGTCACTCGTTGCTGCCTCTTCCGTCTTTCTTGGTCACTTGTTGCTGCCTCTTCCGTCTTTCTAGGTCACTCGTTGCTGCCTCTTCCGTCTTTCTAGGTCACTCGTTGCTGCCTCTTCCGTCTTTCTAGGTCACTCGTTGCTGCCTCTTCCGTCTTTCTAGGTCACTCGTTGCTGCCTCTTCCGTCTTTCTAGGTCACTCGTTGCTACCTCTTCCGTCTTTCTTGGTCACTTGTTGCTGCCTCTTCCGTCTTTCTAGGTCACTCGTTGCTGCCTCTTCCGTCTTTCGAGGTCACTCGTTGCTGCCTCTTCCGTCTTTCTTGGTCACTTGTTGCTGCCTCTTCCGTCTTTCTAGGTCATTCGTTGCTGCCTCTTCCGTCTTTCTAGGTCACTCGTTGCTGCCTCTTCCCTTTTTCAAGGTAACGTGTTGTTGCTGCCTCTTGCCTCTTTCAAGGTCACTCGTTGCTGCCTCTTCCCTCTTTCAAGGTCACTTGTTACTGCCTCTTCCATCTTTCAAGGTTACGTGTTGTTGCTGCCTCTTCCATCTTTCAAGGTCACTTGTTGCTGCCTCTTCCATCTTTCAAGGTCACTCGTTGCTCCCTCTTCCATCTTTCAAGGTCACTCGTTGCTCCCTCTTCCATCTTTCAAGGTCACTCGTTGCTCCCTCTTCCATCTTTCAAGATCACGTGTTGTTGCTGCCTCTTCCCTCTTTCAAGGTCACTTGTTGTTGCTGCCTCTTCCCCCTTTCAAGGTCACTTGTTGTTGCTGCCTCTTCCATCTTTCAAGGTCACGTGTTGTTACTGCCTCTTCCCTCTTTCAAGGTCACGTGTTGTTGCTGCCTCTTCCCTCTTTCAAGGTCACGTGTTGTTACTGCCTCTTCCCTCTTTCAAGGTCACGTGTTGTTGCTGCCTCTTCCCTCTTTCAAGGTCACGTGTTGCTGCCTCTTCCCCCTTTCAAGGTCACGTTGTTACTGCCTCTTCCCTTTTTCAAGGTCACGTATTGTTGCTGCCTCTTCCCTCTTTCAAGGTCACGTATTGTTGCTGCCTCTTCCCTCTTTCAAGGTCACGTGTTGTTACTGCCTCTTCCCTTTTTCAAGGTCACGTATTGTTGCTGCCTCTTCCCTCTTTCAAGGTCACGTATTGTTGCTGCCTCTTCCCTCTTTCAAGGTCACGTGTTGTTACTGCCTCTTCCATGGTCAAACCACTTAATTGATGCTTTGTACAAACTGGCTGCGATCAGCAACAGTCTAGTTAATCAGTCAATAGGGAAGCTGACCTCAGGTCCCACAGAGTAAAAGTCTCTAGAAACCTTTCACAGGTATGTCACAGTGTATGTCACAGTGCATGTCACAGGTATGTCACAGTGCATGTCTCAGGTATGTCACAGGTATGTCACAGTGTATGTCACAGGTATGTCACAGTGCATGTCACGGTGTATGTCACAGGTATGTCACAGGTATGTCACAGTGTATGTCACAGTGTATGTCACAGGTATGTCACAGTGTATGTCACAGTGCATGTCACAGGTATGTCACAGTGTATGTCACAGGTATGTCACAGTGTATGTCACAGTGTATGATGCTCTACAACTGTGAAAGTTGAAGGTAGCATTCTCGTGGGGTTCTTGATCCAAAGACCATGAGCTACCCCGCGTTAGGATCGAACCTGTTTCTCTGCCATTACCCAGAAGCTGTATGACGGCTACGGGTTAAGTGATTACGAACAAGCTGTGTTAAGTCAGTGGTTTGATAAAGTTAGCAGTAAGTGGTTTGATAACGATAGCAGTAAGTGGTTTGATAAAGTTAGCAGTAAGTGGTTTGATAACGCTAGCAGTAAGTGGTTTGATAAAGTTAGCAGTAAGTGGTTTGATAACGCTAGCAGTAAGTGGTTTGATAAAGTTAGCAGTAAGTGGTTTGATAACGCTAGCAGTAAGTGGTTTGATAAAGTTAGCAGTAAGTGGTTTGATAACGCTAGCAGTAAGTGGTTTGATAACGCTAGCAGTAAGTCGGTACCTGGGTACTAACCGACTGGTATGGGTGGCATCCAGTTTGATTGTAATAAACTTTATCGCAAATTTTACAAGCAATCTTATAGACACATCCATCAGCATTTTGGGGGGTATTCTTTATCAAAAGTTTTTTTTTTACTGTATCAAGATTTTTGAATACAACTTTAATATTAAAAGTCTTAAGAAGAGAAGGCATATCAACCAAGTTTCCATGGTAAGGGAGAACCAACATTTTTTAGTTGAATAAGGCAGGTTGTCCCTTTTTGGATTGTAAAAAGTATTTCTAGCAACTTTAAAAGATTATCAATTACATTTCTTGGGTATTTCAAATCATTACCTATTTCATAAATTTTGGATATTTCCTCATCTATGAACTCTGGACTACAAATTCGTAAAGCTCTCAAAACATTGATGAGAAAACAGACAGTTTAACTCTATCTTGATGGGAAGTATAATAGTGGACATAGGAACAGTTATTTGTAGGTTTTATGTAAATTTTAAATTTGAATTCATTATTACCCTTAATAATTAAAACATCTAGAAAAGGCAACGAGTTATTTTCTTCAAATTCAACAGTAAAATTTATAGAATGGGCTAAGCTATTTAATTTGCCAAGGAAATGGTGTATATCTACATTTTTGGGCATAAGACACAAAATACCATCAACATATCTGAACCATTTAGCTGTATTAGGGAGGATTGTGTAAAGCAGCCTTGTTTCAAAAAATTCCATGTATAGGTTACTAAGAACAGGTGAAAGAGGATTCCCCATTGCCATACCAAACTTCTGAGTGTAAAACTTATCATTAAATACAAATTTTGTAGTAACAAAACAAAGTTTAATAAGTTTAATGATAGTAGGAACTGGCAATGGTAAATCATAATTAACGAGTTCTTCAGATACGAAACTTAATAAATCATTAACAGGAACTTTCGTAAACAAGGAAG
This sequence comes from Cherax quadricarinatus, assembly GCF_038502225.1. Lineage (NCBI taxonomy): Eukaryota > Metazoa > Arthropoda > Malacostraca > Decapoda > Parastacidae > Cherax > Cherax quadricarinatus. The sequence continues at coordinate 61,300,903 of NC_091298.1, forward strand.
TAACATCAAAACTAACCATGTTAAAATCATTTAAGTCTGTCAAGGAGCTTAATTTATCAACTAAATCTATGTTGTTTTTAACATTAAAGTTATAAATTTTGCCAACAATAGGGCTCAAAATATCAACAAGCCATTTAGATAATTTATATGAAACTGACCCTATGGAGCTAATAATTGGTCTGACTGGATTCCCTGGTTTGTGTGTTTTTATTAGTCCATACATGTAAGGTAAAGATGGATTAGTGGAAGTAAATTGTTTGACTAATTCATCTTTGCCTTTCAGTAGAAGTTTTATTGTTTTATTGAAATTGTTGCTAACGGTTTCTAGGGGATTTTTTCTAAGTTTAGAATAGGTTTCAGTATCATCTAAGAGATTATTCATTTTTTCTTGGTAATCATTTTCTTTCATAATTACTATTGCATTTATTTCATCTGCTTTAGTAAGGCGCAAATTTTTATTGTTATTAAGTGTATCATAAGACTTAAAGAATCTTTGAGGGCAATTGGGAATGTTTGGTTTTAACATAGAGCTATATACCATTCCTTTACTAATATTAATTTCATCAGAGGATTAATCAGAAAATTTCTCTAAGTTACAAAAGGCTTTTGCAATTTCAACATTATTAAGTTTTTTTGAAGTTGCAAAACTTAGGCCAAAACCTAGAGAAGCAGTTGTATGTTTGTCTAAAATTTCATCTGATAAGTTAATTACAAAATTATTATTAGCATGCTTTGTCCAATCACTATTTTCAATTAAAATGTCTAATTTTCGTTGTAGTTTGTCTTTGAGTTCATTACAAATTCTTCTGAGTTTATTATAGCAATGATCCAACATACTGTGTCTCCATTCTGATGGAATGGCCTGATTAAGAGTATTTTTTGTTTCTCAATATTTTGAATGCTTCCTTCTCCTGTATTTTAGTTATTTCAATGTTTCTGAAGAATAATTCTCATAAAATCATCAAAAGGACGATCATGTCAAGGATATTGGGTAAAAGAGACTTCGGCAGAACTTGTTCATTTAAAAAATTTTTTAATGAATTTTTTTATGAAAGAAAATGATTACCAAGAAAAAATGAATAATCTCTTAGATGATACTGAAACCTATTCTAAACTTAGAAAAAATCCCCTAGAAACCGTTAACAACAATTTCAATAAAACAATAAAACTTCTACTGAAAGGCAAAGATGAATTAGTCAAACAATTTACTTCCACTAATCCATCTTTACCTTACATGTATGGACTAATAAAAACACACAAACCAGGGAATCCAGTCAGACCAATTATTAGCTCCATAGGGTCAGTTTCATATAAATTATCTAAATGGCTTGTTGATATTTTGAGCCCTATTGTTGGCAAAATTTATAACTTTAATGTTAAAAACAACATAGACTTAGTTGATAAATTAAGCTCCTTGACTGACTTAAATGATTTTAACATGATTAGTTTTGATGTTACTTCCTTGTTTACGAAAGTTCCTGTTGACGATTTATTAAGTTTCTTATCTGAAGAACTCGTTAATTATGATTTACCATTGCCAGTTCCTACTATCATTAAACTTATTAAACTTTGCATTGTTGATGCAAAATTTGTATTTAATGATAAGTTTTACACTCAGAAGTTTGGTATGGCAATGGGGAATCCTCTTTCACCTGTTCTTAGTAACCTATACATGGATGTTTTTGAAACAAGGCTGCTTAACACATTTCTCCCTAATAGAGCTAAATGGTTCAGATATGTTGATGATATTTTTTGTCTTATGCCCAAAAATGTAGATATACACCATTTCCTTGGCAAATTAAATAGCTTAGCCCATTCTATAAATTTTACTGTTGAATTTGAAGAAAATAACTCGTTGCCTTTTCTAGGTGTTTTAATTATTAAGGGTAATGAATTCAAATTTAAAATTTACATAAAACCTACAAATAACTGTTCCTATGTCCACTATTATTCTTCCCATCAAGATAGAGTTAAACTGTCTGTTTTCTCATCAATGTTTTTGAGAGCTTTACGAATTTGTAGTCCAGAGTTCATAGATGAGGAAATATCCAAAATTTATGAAATAGGTAATGATTTGAAATACCCAAGAAATGTAATTGATTAATCTTTTAAAGTTGCTAGAAATACTTTTTACAATCCACAAAGGGACAACCAGCCTTATTCAACTAAAAATATGTTGGTTCTCCCTTACCATGGAAACTTGGTTGATATGCCTTCTCTTCTTAAGACTTTTAATATTAAAGTTGTATTCAAAAATCTTGATAAAGTAAAAAAGACTTTTGATAAAGAATTCCCCCCAAAATGCTGATGGATGTGTCTATAAGATTCCTTGTAAAATTTGCGATAAAGTTTATTACGGTCAAACTGGTAAAAATCTCGAACTAAGATTAAAACAACATAAATATAGCATTAGAACTGGACAAGATTCCAATGCTCTATTTATTCATGTAAGAGATTTTAACCATCCAATTGATTTTCAAAAAGTTGAGAAAGTAGTATCAAGCAAGTCCATGGTCGACAGGAATATAATTGAATCTTGTTTCATAAAAAGCAGTTTTGACAATAATATGAATATTTCCTTTGGTTTATATAAATTACATCCATTTATAATTAATAGAATTTGGGAAGAATTTAATACACTGGACAAATAATAATTTTCAAATTTTCTTGGGTAGAATAGTTTGTTGGTGAGTTGTGCAAAGGACCTGTCCAGTTGGGTCGGCGCGCGTCAGGTGTTTAACCGTTGTGGGATCTGATAGTGAGGTGCTGGCCAGACCCCTTATATAGCTTCCTTGGATGCTTTACTTTCATAGTTCCTTGATAATGTGAGTAGTCACGAAAGCGCTTGGAATTTCTCTATTCTTTCAGAGTGGTTGTTTTGCATATATATATATATATATATATATATATATATATATATATATATATATATATATATATATATATATATATATATATATATGGTGAGAGAGTGCAAAAGGAGAGCAGATGGTAGAGTGGGAGAGGCACTGTCAAGAAATTTTAATGAAAATAAGAAAAAAATTTGCAGTGAGTTAAACAAGTTAAGAAAGCCTAGGGAAAGTATGGATTTGTCAGTTAAAAACAGAGTAGGGGAGTTAGTAGATGGGGAGAGGGAGGTATTAGGTAGATGGAACTTTTAAATGTTGAGGAAGAAAGGGAGGCGGTAATTTCATGCACTGGCCAGGGAGGTATACCATCTTTTAGGAGTGAAGGAGTGAAGAATGTAAGTGTGGTGGAGGTACGTGAGGCATTACGTAAAATGAAAGGGGGTAAAGCAGCTGGAACTGATGGGATCATGACAGAAATGTTAAAAGCAGGGGGGGATATAGTGTTGGAGTGGTTGGTACTTTTGTTTAATAAATGTATGAAAGAGGGGAAGGTACCTAGGGATTGGCGGAGAGCATGTATAGTCCCTTTATATAAAGGGAAGGGGGACAAAAGAGATTGTAAAAATTATAGAGGAATAAGTTTACTGAGTATACCAGGAAAAGTATACGGTAGGGTTATAATTGAAAGAATTAGAGGTAAGACAGAATGTAGGATTGCGGGTGAGCAAGGAGGCTTCAGAGTGGGTAGGGGATGTGTAGATCAAGTGTTTACATTGAAGCATATATGTGAACAGTATTTAGATAAAGGTAGGGAAGTTTTTATTGCATTTATGGATTTAGAAAAGGCATATGATAGTGGATAGAGGAGCAATGTGGCAGATGTTGCAAGCATATGGAATAGGTGGTAAGTTACTAAATGCTGTAAAGAGCTTTTATGAGGATAGTGAGGCTCAGGTTAGGGTGTGTAGAAGAGAGGGAGAATACTTCCCGGTAAAAGTAGGTCTTAGACAGGGATGTGTAATGTCACCATGGTTGTTTAATATATTTATAGATGGGGTTGTAAAAGAAGTAAATGCTAGGGTGTTCGGGAGAGGGGTTGGATTAAATTATGGGGAATCAAATTCAAAATGGGAATTGACACAGTTACTTTTTGCTGATGATACTGTGCTTATGGGAGATTCTAAAGAAAAATTGCAAAGGTTAGTGGATGAGTTTGAGAATGTGTGTAAAGGTAGAAAGTTGAAGGTGAACATAGAAAAGAGTAAGGTGATGAGGGTATCAAATGATTTAGATAAAGAAAAATTGGATATCAAATTGGGGAGGAGTAGTATGGAAGAAGTGAATGTTTTCAGATACTTGGGAGTTGACGTGTCGGCGGATGGATTTATGAAGGATGAGGTTAATCATAGAATTGATGAGGGAAAAAAGGTGAGTGGTGCATTGAGGTATATGTGGAGTCAAAAAACGTTATCTATGGAGGCAAAGAAGGGAATGTATGAAAGTATAGTAGTACCAACACTCTTATATGGATGTGAAGCTTGGGTGGTAAATGCAGCAGCGAGGAGACGGTTGGAGGCAGTGGAGATGTCCTGTCTAAGGGCAATGTGTGGTGTAAATATTATGCAGAAAATTCGGAGTGTGGAAATTAGGAGAAGGTGTGGAGTTAATAAAAGCATTAGTCATAGGGCAGAAGAGGGGTTCTTGAGGTGGTTTGGTCATTTAGAGAGAATGGATCAAAGTAGAATGACATGGAAAGCATATAAATCTATAGGGGAAGGAAAGAGGGGTAGGGGTCGTCCTCGAAAGGGTTGGAAAGAGGGGGTAAAGGAGGTTTTGTGGGCGAGGGGCTTGGACTTCCAGCAAGAGTGCATGAGCGTGTTAGATAGGAGTGAATGGAGACGAATGATACTTGGGACCTGACGATCTGTTGGAGTGTGAGCAGGGTAATATTTAGTGAAGGGATTCAGGGAAACCGGTTATTTTCATATAGTCGGACTTGAGTCCTGGAAATGGGAAGTACAATGCCTGCACTTTAAAGGAGGGGTTTGAGATATTGGCAGTTTGGAGGGATATGTTGTGTATCTTTATACGTATATGCTTCTAAACTGTTGTATTCTGAGCACCTCTGCAAAAGCAGTGATAATGTGTGAGTGTGGTGAAAGTGTTGAATGATGAAAGTATTTTCTTTTTGGGGATTTTCTTTCTTTTTTGGGTCACCCTGCCTCGGTGGGAGACGGCCGACTTGTTGAAAATATATATATATATAAATATATATATATATATATATATATATATATATATATATATATATATATATATATATATATATATATATATATATATATATATATATATATATATATATAAACAAAAGCAAAAGCTTTGGGCCAGCTTACAAAGAGGTAAGTATTACCTGCAGTTGGTTCAGCTACAAATAGTTGTTTAAGATAATATTACCCGCTAAGTGAAACGGCTAAATGAAATACGATATTAAATCGCTGTTGTTGCAGCTACACACTGCCTTTCCCTGTCTTTGATACTCTCGGAGCCCGGCCGTGGGCCAGGCTCGTCTGATGCCTGCCTGGTCAACCAGCTTGCTGCTGCTGGAGTCCCGCTGCCCCACATATTCATCACAGCCTGGGTGATCTGCTTGTAGGAGTCTGCGGTAACTTCCTGAGACTATCTTACCCTTGAAGGCAGGTGCAGTAATGAAGGGCTCTTGATTATAGGAATTCGAGCTGTCTTCCAATTCCTTAGATCAAGAGCCACTCTCCAACATCAAGGAACGTTCTTGGAAGTGTTATCCAGGTGCAGCATTGATCAAGGTGGATCAAGGTATATTTCCCATTTCTTGTATACCTTGAACATTACGAGTACCAGTTACGTATACTTCATTATTGTTTAGTTTTGGTATGTCCATCTCGTGTATATGTCGTGCCGAATAGGTAAAACTTTGCTATTTTGGCTGAAAGAGCAACGCTCTTCTTGCTGAATAAGGGAAGCGAAAATTTGTGTATGCAATACACAAATTTCGCAAAAAAATCATTATGAACCTAACGAGAAAGATATATTTCATTATTATTAAATTATTGTAAACTTATCTAAAATATATTCAGTTGCATTAAGCTAAATTAAATTAATAATTACAAAATTATTAATTTTTACATTAACATAAATGAAAAAAAATATATCTTTAAACGTATAAGAGAAAATTTTTAGAAAGGACTTAATTTTAAATGAGTTCTTTGCTAATTGACCAGTTTTACATATTCGGCACTACATATATATATATATATATATATATATATATATATATATATATATATATATATATATATATAATATAATGTATGAATTTATAAATCATTTTCGTTCGCAACGATAACGTGTTTTGTGGTTAGAAGGGAGTGTACAGTCTGTCTGATGATTGAGTTTCTTTCACTTGTTGCTTGCTGTTGTTCCCCCTCCCTCCCTCCCTCCCCCTCCTCCCCCCTCCTCTACCCCCTCCTCTCCCTCCCTCCTCTCCCTCCCTCCTCTCCCTCCCTCCTCTCCCTCAACCTTACGTTGCTCACCTTGTCCCACACTATGTTTGACCTTTGACCTCTCCCTGTCTCTTTCCCACACCTGCCTTGTCCTGTCATACATTTCAGAGTATGTACACAAATAGAAGGGTATATCTTGGCGTATATAACAGCTTCAAACACACACACACACACACACACACACACACACACATATATATATATATATATATATATATATGTATATTGCATTGTGGTAAGAAAAGCTAGGTATATTTCCCCGTCATAGTCCATCACATAGCAGCAACCGTCCATGGAAGTACTGTCCTCTTATGTGAATTTATGATTAGATTACAGGTAAATCTTAAAACTTCTGCTTACATGCAGTGTGTACTTACCTTAGTTTTCCTGTGTGCTTCTTAATAGTTGTCAAACTAGTAATATTACCTTTCCAGCCTGGGAGGCCTGGTCTGAGACCCAGCCCTGGGTGAGATAATCCCCAGAACCACTAGCATCTTCCAGCCTAGGAGGCCTGGTCTGAGACCCAGCCCTGGGTGAGATAATCCCCAGAACCACTAACATCTTCCAGCCTAGGAGGCCTGGTCTGAGACCCAGCCCTGGGTGAGATAATCCCCAGAACCACTAACATCTTCCAGCCTAGGAGGCCTGGTCTGAGACCTAGCCCTGGGTGAGATAATCCCCAGAACCACTAGCATCTTCCAGCCTAGGAGGCCTGGTCTGAGACCCAGCCCTAGGTGAGATAATCCCCAGAACCACTAGCATCTTCCAGCCTAGGAGGCCTGGTCTGAGACCCAGCCCTGGGTGAGATAGTCCCCAGAACCACTAACATCTTCCAGCCTAGGAGGCCTGGTCTGAGACCCAGCCCTGGGTGAGATAGTCCCCAGAACCACTAACATCTTCCGGCCTGGAAGGCCTGGTCTGAGACACAGCCCTGGGTGAGATAGTCCCCAGAACCACTAACATCTTCCGGCCTGGAAGGCCTGGTCTGAGACCCAGCCCTGGGTGAGATAGTTCACAGAAATGCTAACATAAATTGTCGTTAATTTAATAAATTTAATTTTCGTACGAAATTCCCATAGTTTTTTAAGTTTCCCTAAAATATTTTCTTTATTTTTGGTTAGATTGTCTTAAAACTATTAAAAGTAAAACCACAAATAAGGAAATGAAATTGGGTTGTAATGGGGTTGAGTGGGTTAGTGTTGAAAAAGTGAGTGGGGTGGTGGTGATGGTAGAGAGAGGGAATGGAGTGTGTTGGTGGTGGTTAAAATGAGTGGGATGGAGGGAGTGATAGTGGTAGAATGGAGGGTGATGTGGTTGATGGTGCTTAGAAAGGGAGTGGGGTGGTGGTGGTTGTGGGTGTGTTGGTCGAGATATGCGGTGGGCGTGGGGATGATGGTGGAAGGTTGGGTGGGGTGGTGGGCGTGGCTGCCATGCACCTGTTGAGGGGGGTCACTTGTTGCAGCTGATGAGAGCTATTGATTATATTTTACTACCAGCCTCTCTAGGTACTCCACTCCTCTTGTATCTCCTCTTATCTCTCGTCTCTCCTCTTCCTCTCGTCTTATCGGCATCATTTCTCTTGTGTCTATAATTCATTCTCTCTCTCGGTCTGTTTTTTAACTTGATCTGGTATATATATGTTTTAATCATGCTATTACGTTTTATTGCATGTTAATTTTTTTTCTTACGTATTGTATTTTATCTGTTATTGCCACACGGTCAAATTTCAGATAACCGTCTTCCCATCTGTTTCTCTCTCCCTATTCTTCTCTCCGTCTTTTCTTTCAGTTTTTGTTTTTCTCGAGATCATCTATTCCTGCTTCACTCAACCATTACATAACCTTGTTATTTTATATTTATTTTTATTACACGTGTACAGAAAGACGTCAGTTTTGGAGGAAGGGGGGAGAGAAAGTTGGAGAAAGTAAGAAATCTGGTGAGAGGTGTTCACTCAAGGTCAAAGTTCCACCTCTAAATCGGTACAGTGGAACTCTCGTAATCAGTAACCAAGAAATGGCTGACCTATTGGTAGCCTGTGTGTCTTCTATTGTGAGATATATGCCTAGACCTTGAAAATACCACGATTTTGCTAGCACCTAAAACTGTGCCAAACATGAGGGCTAACGAGGACCAGACCTATTAAGATAACCTTTGCTAGTTTCAAGAAGTGTTGAGTGTGTCAGAGGTTATAAAACAGACATGCAAAAATAACTTCCTTTTCTAGCTTCAAGAAGCATGTCAAGGTTTTCAGAGATGACTAGAAAACACGAAATCCAATTGTTTCTTTAACAAGATAATAGTGATGAGGAAGACATATGTACGACACTTGTTTGTTTTCACGTTGCACACACGTCTTGTTCACTTTCTTGCGACTTTTGCCTACCAATCATGTAATGGTGACACTGGAAGGGTGTGTGAGGGCAGGTTGTCTCACTGGTGCATACTTCTTGCCTGAGTCACTCACGAAATCGTAAAAACACGAGTGTAAACAAACCAGGGAACGGGTGGGGGTTGAACCCATGGCGAGTGAGTTTTAAAACTGACAGTCCTGGCAATAATAATAAAAAATCCTGTGATAACTATTGTGGTGAGGGATACATGAAATCCTAGATTACTGAAAATATTATGTATTTTAACCTTACTCGCTGGCTGAGGTAAAATTTTTGGCTACAAATATATATATGTATATATAATTTTTTTTTAATATATAGGGAGGTACCACCTCTAGAACTTTACTGGGGACCCTCATTCTCAGAGAAGACAATAAACGTACCTCAGGGAAAACTCAAGGTTCTCCCCGGAGCTGTTTGAATATTTTCTTCTCCTACCACCCCCTATATTTTATATTACATGTGAACTTTATTAATAGACAGAATACATTGACAGAAAACACAAACATGAATACATTGGTGCAATATGTCAAAGGTTATGAATCTCCTCCAGCTCCTCCGAAGCCAGATGCGAGCCCAATATGCAGCATGCATTTCCCCTCTGGATTGCCACGCTGAGCCTAGAACCCAGTTCTTCAAGGAAACGTGTGGCATTTTTCCCCCATGATCCCAAGGTCTCTGATCCTGCTGGGACAAATTGATACTGTTGGCTTATGTCCCTGTACTTGTCGATCTTGTACTCCTCCCTGTGGTCAGCAGCTCCTCCCTGTCGACCGACACTGTGATGGATGTATTTGTCAGCCAGCGTCGACACACAGGTATAGTCCCATGCTAAGAGCTTGCCATTCTTCCAAGGGTAGCTGGTGATCCCGTCGGGGTGGTTTGCTGGGTTGTGGGTATTGTTGGCTGCTAGTGTTCGGGGCTCTCGGCTGGGCATCCAGCTGTAGCAAGGGTTCTCTTTATGATGTCATTGACTTCATTGTGTCTTGCATGCCAGCCCTTGGATTTGGAACATTCTGTATTAACGTACACAGAATTGAAAAATAATTTGATATACGAGCTGATACAAGTATATGTGATAATATTGAACATAATCACATTTTGTTCACACTAACAATTTCCCAAGTTAACACACACATCAGATTATTACACAAAATAACGTTAGGTCTCCAGGGCACACACAAATGTAAATAGTGAAGCTTTGCTCGTACGACTTCGCGTGTGTTGCCGTGGTTGACACATTAACACAGTCAGGGGTATATGTAGCGAAACCTGAAGCTTATTTATGTTGAAGATGGTGTAAAATACTGACGAGTTGATTCAGATACATGTGCAAAAGTTTTGTATCTTTGTTAAAACGTTTCGCCTACACAGTTGGGCATCCCCAGTCAGATACAGAGGCTTCAGGTGTAGTAGTGAAATGATGATGTAGTCAGTCCCTCAACCTTGGAGAAGTAGTATTTGAGGTGGTCAGGGACTGAACAAAGTTGATGGACTAATTATATCATTTCACTACTACATCTACTGCCTCTGTATCTGACTGAAGACGCCTGCTATGTAGGCGAAACATTTCAACAATAAAGATATCCAACTGTACTTATGCGTAAATTACCTAAAATACCCCAGAAAAAGGTAGTGACTTTCGTCTAGCATACAGTGATAGTCCTTATACCTAAATAACGAGGAGCTCAATGAAGTATATACGCAGAGATGTGTAATGTGTGTGTGTGTGTGTGTATACTTAGATTTTTGTGTGTGCATTTACGCGGAATTTAATCCCTGAAATAATGCCTTAACCCACCGCAGGAAATAGTTCTTTGACCATTATGGGTACTGCACTTCTTCCCTGATATATATTACAGGCAGGAACACAGCCACAGTTCCTCTCTCTGTATATCAACTTAACATATAATTGAGCTGGTTGCAACAGGTGACCTTGGAGTTGAATCCTCAACAACATACACAGAAGAAAACTGTGTCAGCAGGCAAGATAGCTACAGGGATATGTAAACATAATTAGTGTGATTCGTGTGGCGGCGTCAGTGTGGGAGGGGAAAGTTGTTTGTGATATAAATGCAATTTCCGTGACATCTTTGGTGGACGGGAACAGCTCTTCGGTATATACTGAAAGTGATGATGTACTTTGCTTGTGATGGCTCAGGTGGTGGCGGAGGCGACAACGGTCCGCTGTTTATATGGTGGTATTTGTGTTTTAGAAGAGTTGGCAAACTTATGTGATGTGTAGCTGTAGGAATGAAACAGTAGTAGTAATAGAAGTGGAGTAAGTCTAAGGACAAGAAAAACTAGCACTTTAGGAGAGCTAATTTTCCACAAGGGTGAGCCCTTAGTAGTGCTCCTTTTTTCTTGTCCTTAGACATACTCCACTACTATTACTACACCACTACTACTACTACTACCACTATACCACTGCTACTACTACCACTATACCACTGCTACTACTACCACTATACCATTGCTACTACTACCACTATACCACTGCTACTACTACCACTATACCACTGCTACTACTACCACTATACCACTGCTACTACTACCACTATACCACTGCTACTACTACCACTATACCACTGCTACTACTACCACTATACCAGTGCTACTACTACCACTATACCACTGCTACTACTACCACTATACCACTGCTACTACTACCACTATACCACTGCTACTACTACCACTATACCACTGCTACTACTACCACTATACCACTGCTACTACTACCACTATACCATTGCTACTACTACCACTATACCACTGCTACTACTACCACTATACCATTGCTACTACTACCACTATACCACTGCTACTACTACCACTATACCATTGCTACTACTACCACTGTACCACTGCTACTACTACCACTATACCATTGCTACTACTACCACTATACCACTGCTACTACCACTATACCACTGCTACTACTACCACTATACCAATGCTACTACGACCACTATACCATTTCTACTACTACCACTATACCACTGCTACTACTACCACTATGCCATTACTACTACTACTACTATACCACTGCTACTACCACTACTATACCACTGCTACTACTACTACTATACCACTGCTACTACTACTACTATACCACTGCTACTACCACTACTATACCACTGCTACTACTACTACTATACCACTGCTACTACTACTACTGTACCACTGCTACTACCACTACTATACCACTGCTACTACTACTACTATACCACTGCTACTACTACTATACCACTGCTGCTACTACTACTATACCACTGCTATTACCATACTACTATTACTACCATACTACTACTACTATCTGATATGTCAGCGAATGCCTAACACTGAGAGGGTAATCATTTGGCGAGAACCCCTTCAGAAGACACCGCTGTTTGTAGAGGGATGAAACGCCAACACCACAGTGACCTCGTGTATAATACACACGACACATGAACGTTTAATATTAACTTTCCCTCACTTTATGTATTACTGTATAGTTTGTATTCTTGTGTTTTCCCGTTTCACGGGACCTGTGAAGGGACCGAGATTTTCAACGCCCTCTCTGCGTATACAAGGGTAATTATCAACAGACCTCTGTCTTCAAGAAGTAACGTATTCGTGGAGTTACTTCCTGGTCAGCCGGAATGTGGTGGTGCTTGCGTTGGACGGCCTGGTCTAACCGTCAACAAGGTCGTGGTCTGGTCTGAAGTAGAGTCGCGGGGGTGGGGGCGATGACCCCCCCAGAGCCATAAATAGTTTATATGAATATAGAGCACTTAAATTTCAGTGCCTAACATTCAACCTAACTTAATGAATCAACCTGCACATCTCTCACCTGTGCCAAGGTGATGTTGCTCCAGGCACGGCAGTATTTCTCTTAATTTTTCTGCATAGGTGAGCACGTGTAAGTAGGTAATGTTAGTCTTGCCACTACCGTATGGAGGATTGTAAGTATTTAGGTACAGGTACACATAAGTATAATTATCATACATAGTAACATATGTGTAAATTACCTACGATAACCCATGGACGGAGGATCAAGTCTCCGTCACTTCTTATACTGAATGACCCACACGGGTTTAGCACTGCACAAGAATAAAACAAAATGCTTCATGCAGTTATCCATTCTGGAAGAGGATAAATACCGCTGTCATTGAGAGTGAGGCAGTGGATAGTTACACCACCGGTGAACCAGTGGATGCTTAACCTTGGCTTATATAACACTGGTAAGCCACAGCTTTAACCATGGGTTATATAGCACTGGTAAGCCAGGGCTTGCTTAGCCATGGGTTGTATAGCACTGGTAAGCCAGGGCTTGCTTAACCATGGGTTATATAGCACTGGTAAGCCAGGGCTTCCTTAACCATGGGTTATATAGCACTGGTAAGCCAGGGCTTGCTTAGCCATGGGTTATATAGCACTGGTAAGCCAGGGCTTGCTTAACCATGGGTTATATAGCACTGGTAAGCCAGGGCTTCCTTAACCATGGGTTATATAGCACTGGTAAGCCAGGGCTTGCTTAACCATGGGTTATATAGCACTGGTAAGCCAGGACTTCCTTAACCATGGGTTATATAGCACTGGTAAGCCAGGGCTTCCTTAACCATGGGTTATATAGCACTGGTAAGCCAGGGCTTGCTTAGCCATGGGTTATATAGCACTGGTAAGCCAGGGCTTGCTTATCCATGGGTTATATAGCACTGGTAAGCCAGGGCTTGCTTAACCATGGGTTATATAGCACTGGTAAGCCAGGGCTTCCTTAACCATGGGTTATATAGCACTGGTAAGCCAGGGCTTGCTTAACCATGGGTTATATAGCACTGGTAAGCCAGGGCTTCCTTAACCATGGGTTATATAGCACTGGTAAGCCAGGGCTTGCTTAGCCATGGGTTATATAGCACTGGTAAGCCAGGGCTTGCTTGACCATGGACTATGTAGCATTGGTAAGCCAGGGTTCCCTTAACCATGAATTATATAGCACTGGTAAGCCAGGGCTTGCTTAATTAACCACTGATGGTGTTCAGCAGCAGTTTCATAGAGGGTCGTGATCTGACGAAGACCCGCGTCAGGAGACGATTCCTGCTCCTTAACAAGCAGGAAGCCAACACCTACTACAAGTTTGAGCTGTTATATAGAGGAGGAGCTGCACACTGCCCTGAGTCATCAAGCAACTGTCGTTGCATCTGCTTTTGGCAGGAAATGACAGGTTTCGTTTTCGCTTGATTACTAGACAGCCTGCCTGCTGCAAGTGCCGGATAAGTTAGGTTGTGATGGCTTGCGGGGCTTTAGTATCAGTAACCAGGTTGACCAAGCAGTCTGTGCTCCGGTAGGGTTGAAAGGGTAGAGGACACTGGAACTGGCCATAAGTAGGGTAGAGATCACTATGGAACTGGTCATAGGTAGGGTAGAGGACACTATGGAACTGGTCCTAGGTAGGGTAGAGGACACTATAGAACTGGTCATATGTAAGGTAGAGGACACTATGGAACTGGTCATAGGTAGGGTAGAGGACACTATGGAACTGGTCATTGGTAGGGTAGAGGACAATATGGAACTAGTCATTGGTAGGGTAGAGGACACTATGAAACTAGTCATTGGTAGGGTACAGGACACTATGGAACTGGTCATAGGTAGGGTAGAGGACACTATGGAACTAGTCATAGGTAGGGTAGAGGACACTATGGAACTGGTCATAGGTGTATACAAGTCACCTAGACATCGTTGCCACACTCGCCGCTACCATTTATAGGTAATGTATGATCTTTCTGAAGAACAAAAAGGCACAGTACCATGACTGGAACAATACATATCATAAGCTTCTCTCTGTGTGCATATTATTTGTGTATGATCTTGTTGAGTTCGCCTTCAGCTAATTGTGCAGCTTCTCTTTCTCTAAGATAATCACTGTGTCGGGACAAACTTTGTTTCCAGCACAGCATGGATTGCGTACGTTAAAGAACTGTGTGCGCCTGGCGACGATTTTACCGTTTACTACGTAGTTGTGGGATCGGCAGTTGGGACAGCTTCGAAGATGTTCATGTGCAAATTACCATCCTTGAGAAGATATGGAGTTGAGGGATGTTTTTACTGATGAAGGTTTGATCCTGGTGTTGTAGTGAAGTGGGAGATACAGGAAGATGGAGGGATGCAAGAAAAGGTTAGAGGCTGGAGGATGGGCAGGATAGTGGTTGCAGTGTCAGAGGCTGCCTGGTAATACCCAGATAGGCGTGGGAGTGGATGGGGTGACCTGGACTGTTGCTGATGAGGTTGCCGTTGCTGCCAGTGCTAATGCTGGAGGCGCAGAATAAACACTCCTTGCTACTCCAGTGCTAAGCCCTTCCCCCCCTCCACTAATATCACTCATTATATCACTTTTACCTTTTTCTCTATAACATTCGCCTTTCAAGGGGAACCTTGATGCTGGTAAAGGGCTCCTTATTAATGGAATTGGAATCTACCCCTCATCTTCCATAAGGGTTTGATGTTTCTCAGTAAATATAATAAATAATGACATTAAAAGTTATTGTTCTTGTTTATCAACGGGTTTTATCATATTTTATTAATACCAATCAAAGTATTTTTAGGTTTGTGGTACAAGACGATGAGGCAAAGATGGAGGATACAGTCAGTGTGAGTGTGGAAGATGGAGCATACGTGGAGTTTGTGGTGTGTAGGCAGGTAGAGGGTAGAAACAGTGTGAATGAAGGCAGGTAGAGGGCAGAAACAGTGATGGAGGAAGAGAGGTAGAAGGTAGACACAATGATAGGTGTGTTGAAAGAAGATGGAGGATAGGGAGAGTGATGGTGTGTGAAGGAAGATAGAGGGAGTTACTGGCATGTGGGAGAGGCTAGGCTGGGTGCCCAGGGGTAGGTCAACACGGGGAGGTGCCAACTAGTACTATCCCTGCCTATCAGCACCACCCTCCTCCTAGCCCCGTGCCTCACGTCGCAAATACTGATGATGACGCTGGCGCGACCGCTGCTGCTAGTGCCTCTGACTCTACTTTTACTAGCTTCTACTGCGTCTGACACTATTACTAGCTTCTACTGCGTCTGACACTATTACTAGCTTCTACTGCGTCTGACTCTACTTTTACTAGCTTCTACTGCGTCTGACACTATTACTAGCTTCTACTGCGTCTGACTCTACTTTTACTAGCTTCTACTGCGTCTGACACTACTCTTACTAGCTTCTACTGCGCCTGACACTACTCTTACTAGCTTCTACTGCGTCTGACTCTACTTTTACTAGCTTCTACTGCGTCTGACACTACTCTTACTAGCTTCTACTGCGTCTGACTCTACTTTTACTAGCTTCTACTGCGTCTGACACTACTCTTACTAGCTTCTACTGCGTCTGACTCTACTTTTACTAGCTTCTACTGCGTCTGACACTATTACTAGCTTCTACTGCGTCTGACTCTACTTTTACTAGCTTCTACTGCGTCTGACACTACTCTTACTAGCTTCTACTGCGCCTGACACTACTCTTACTAGCTTCTACTGCGTCTGACTCTACTTTTACTAGCTTCTACTGCGTCTGACACTACTCTTACTAGCTTCTACTGCGTCTGACACTATTACTAGCTTCTACTGCGTCTGACACTACTCTTACTAGCTTCTACTGCGTCTGACACTACTCTTACTAGCTTCTACTGCGTCTGACACTACTCTTACTAGCTTCTACTGCGTCTGACACTACTCTTACTAGCTTCTACTGCGTCTGACACTACTCTTACTAGCTTCTACTGCGCCTGACACTACTCTTACTAGCTTCTACTGCGTCTGACACTACTCTTACTAGCTTCTACTGCGTCTGACACTACTCTTACTAGCTTCTACTGCGCCTGACACTACTCTTACTAGCTTCTACTGCGTCTGACACTACTCTTACTTGGGCCCGACACTTCTCTTACTGGGTTTCCCGCGCCTGACACTACCTTTTCTCTTTCTGCGCCTTTAACCCTTTAAATGGGTTCCCGCCCTTTTACACTACTTTCCCGACTTCTGCGCCTGACACTCTATTTAATTTTTCCGGGCCCGGCCTACCATTACGACTTCTCCTTTTTGGCCCCACTTTTGACTTCTGCGCCCACACTATTCCAAAGTCTCTGCGCCTGACACTACTATTACTGACGTCTCTGCGTGACACTACTATTCCGGCGTCTACCGCGCCTGACACTATTTCTGACGTCTCTGCGTACACCCACCATTCTGACGTTCTGCGCCTGACATACCTTTTTCACGTCTCTGCCCTGACCTACTATTACTGGCGTTCTGCGCCCGCCTCTATTTTTTAACGTTCCCGCCTTTTCCTCTTTTTTCTGGGTTTCTGCGCCTGACCCTCCTTCTTCTTCCTGCCGCCTGACTTACCTTACTGGCTTTCCCCTGTTTTACCATTTCGGCCAAACTTCCTGCGCCCGACACTCCTTTTCCCAGCCTCTGGCCCGACCTCTCTTACAAACTTCACCCGCGCCTGACACTACCATTACTATTCTCTGGGCCCCCCAAAACCTTTTCTGACCCTGCGCCTGACCTACATTACGACTTTTACCCGGGCCCGACCTACTTTACTGACGTCTCTGCGCCCGACACTCCAAATTTCTGACGTTCTGCGCCTGGGCCCACTTTAAATGACGTCTACTGCGCCGACACCTTCTGACGTCTCTGGCCTGAAAACCCTTTTCTGGCGTTCTGCGCCGGCACTACCTTGACGTCTCTGCACCCACACACAGCGTCTACTGGGCCCGGAAACCCCATTCGCCCCCTTGCGCCTGACACTATTACGACTGCCCCTGCGCCCCAAATATTACCCGACGTTACCGCCCGGCCTCCCATTACTGGGCTCTGCGCTTGACACTTACCCCGACGTCACTGCGGCCCGACACTTTACTGACGTCTACTCGCCCGACCTACTTTACTGACCCCTGCGCCTGACCTGCTTTCCGGGGTCTCTGCGCCTGAACCCCTTTTTAGTCTACTGGGCCTGACACTTTACTGACGTCTACTGCGCCTGAACCCCTTCTATTACTGACGTTCTGCCGACACTTACTTTACGTTCCCGCGCCCGACACTCCCACCTGACGCCCCCCCGCCTGAAATCCCATTACGCGTCCCGCGCCTGACACCCCTTTACTAACGTTCTGCGCCTGACACTCCTTCGGCGTCCACTGCGCCTGACACTTTACGGCGCGCTCTGGCCTGCCCCCTTTTCTGACGTCTACGCGCCCGGCAATACTTTCCCCCCGTCTACTGCGCCAAAACTACTATTACTAACGTCTACTGCGCCTGACACTACTTTTTTACTTTACGTCTACTGGCCCGGCACTATTACTGACGTCTACTGGGGCCTGGCCTTACCCGACCGGGCTCTGCGCCCGACACACTATTATTTACGTCTACCCGCGGAAATACTATTAGGCTTCTCCCCGCCGACCTTTTTGGGTTCCCACTTCGGCATTATTGGTTCTCTGCGCCTGACCTTTTAGCCTTCTGGGCCCGACTTTTTTTGGGTTCTACTGTTTTGACATTATTATTGGGTTCTACTGCGCCTGACATTGGGGTTCTACTGGGTTCCTGGCATTTTGGGTTCTTTTCGCCTGAACCCTTTATTTTCTTTTTTGCCTGAATTTGGGGCAATTTTGGCCTGAATTATTGGGTTTCCGCCCCACATTATTAAGGTTTTTAATGCGCCTGAAAAAATTATTATTGGCCCCCCCGTGCCTGACATTTTGGGCCCCCCCCACCCTGACATTTTTGGGTTCACCCGCCTGACATTATTATTGGGGTTTTACTCCCTGAATTATTGGGGGTTCCCCACAAAATTTTTTGGGTTCCACTGCGCCATTATTGGGTTTTACTGGCCCCCAAAAATTAATTGGGCCCCCCCCGGTCCCTGCGCCTGACATTATTGGGTTCTACTGCGCCTGACATTATTATTGGGTTCTACTGCGCCTGACATTATTGGGTTCTACTGCGCCTGACACTGTGTTTAGTGGAGTAAAGAGTGTACTGTAAGTATTTAGTGCACTTTAGTGCTTGACTTTTTTCCGTCACTCGTTTCAAAAGTAACTTAAGACTTTAACACTTAAATTCCCCTCACAAGGCAAAGTATCTCACTGACTCAGTCATGAGTAACAACTTGTATATATTCAAATATAAACAGTTAAAATACTTTTGTTGAAGTGATTCTTTTGTTGACGTTGAAACAACGGTCTCTTAGTCAAAGTCGTGTCATTACTTGCGTCACCACATGTATTAAGCTCATTTCCTAAATTTGCTGCTGTATAGTCCTTGTGGCTTAGCGCTTCTTTTTGATTATAATAATAATAATCCTAAATTTGCTTGGAACAGATAAGTGAATTGTTTATATAAATCCAGATGTACACCTGTTAACCCTTTTGGGGTCTAGTTCCCTGGCCTCTTGTGTATCCATATGTTCTTACGTTCTCGTCCATCCTTCTGTTATTGTTATTCGTGTTTCCCTCCCTCTTATGTTATTCTTCTTTCCATCGCTTTATTAAACCTGCCTTTTTGTTATCCTCTCATCCCTTTTCCTCTATCTTCTCCCTGCCTTTTTACTTTTTTTATCTCCCTCTCCTACTTTCCCTTTTATTAGTCTGCTCCATCTCTACTTTTATCTCCCTCTTTATTCTCTACTTTGCCGCCTCTGTTGTTCTCCTCTCGCTTCATTTTCTCTGCCACTGTGGCTCTTCCGACATTCTTTTCGCCACTCTGAGTAGTTTGTGTCGCTGTGATGGTAGAGTTAGACTTCTAAAGTGGTGAAGTTAGCAAACAAACATTGGAATGGCGAGGAGGTTTTAAAAGCGTTTGTATTTGCACGCAGGATTATGCATGGTTTTACTGACTAAATTACCTTCGCTGAAATATTTTGACCGTTGTGTTGCTTTGCCTCTGTTGGCAAAATGGCTTTTGATAAATGAGACACTTGTGCAGCATTTGGGCGTCTTTATTCTGGAAGCGTTTCGCCACACAGTGGTTTCTTCAGTCCAGTACAGAGAAAGATGAGGAGTTGAGGTAATCAGTCCCGAGGGACTGATGAGGTGAACGGGACTCGTGCACTTGGAGATTTGTATTTGAGTGGGTTGAATCTTAGCTCTTGGCCCCACCAAAGCTAAGATTCCTGCGTAAAGTAGGAATGCGGTAATTATACACAGAAATAATTAGAGCTCAGGACTTTTCAACTTCCTCCGATCAGATATGAAGGAAATTGCCAGTAGACCCCTAACTGTCTTAAGGGAAAATGATATTTTTAGTGATCAACCAGGCTGTGATGTTTACGTAGGGCTGCGTGCAGCCAGCGCCCACATGAGGTTGTCGACAGTGAGGCCTAGTTGGGATTCCGACCGCTAGGAGGAGGATCCAAGAAAATAAAATAGCTTTAGGTAAACTGTTTTCACATGGCATTTCCCTGCCATCCTGAGACTTCGAACCCATTCATTAATGTTCGTGTAAGTTAATGTGTTTTTAGCTTCAATTTGGTACCTTGTTTCTCGTTCTCGTATTGGAGTATATTCCTGTCAGCACTTACCATTTTCTGATGAGTATCCCTTTCGTCGTAATCCCTAGTTCTTTCATGCCGAGTCATCAGGATCAGTTTATAGGCTCTCCACATAAGGCACGTCACCTTCAGCCTTGGAACTAGTCTGGTTGCAAATACCTTGTAGGTTACTTTGTTACCTGTAGTCGCTTCCGAAGGTCACCTTCCCCGCGGCCTGGTCCTAGACCAGGCCTCCTGGTTGCTGACCTGATCGGTCAGGACGTTGGTCCCCCCCCCCCCAGTGCATGCACCACAACCTGGGTGATCAGGAGCAAATGTGAGGAATTTGTGGAGTTCCTTCTTGAAGACTACGTATTCGTTGGTAATTCCCCTTGTGCATAAAGGGAGTGTGTTGAATAATTCAATCGATAAATTTATTCATTCCTTGCTTTACACCGTCTGCCATATCTATGGACCTTGTAAAATGCTTGTAAACCTGCATGGATAAGGCGGGTGGTTCACACTAGTGCTGCATGTTCTAGTACGGGAGTGACATGTTACGAAGGATTCTCTAGTTTCATATAGTCTTCAGAAGTCATACGGTTGATGTCTTTATGGCGACTTATTCAGTGTGATGTTCACTCTCAGATCCTCGTCTTTCATTGGTGTCTAGTTTATCTCCTACCACTTTGTACTCGGTCTACCTCCTCTTCTCGAATTGCACAAACGTGAACTTATTTGGATTTAACTTCAACAGCCACGTGTTTGACCCTGCAACTTGTTTAAGTCTCCCCCCTGAAGGTGGTCATCTTCCTGTGTTTGTGTTTATCTCGATAGCTTCACAATAACTACAGATACACACACACACGATTCGCTATCTTCTAGCATGTCATTTAGGTATATCAAGAACGGTAGTGGCCCTGGTATTAATTTTTATGAGATGTTATTTTTATGCCCTCTCTACCTCGCTGTGCCCTGGATTACCTGGAGGTTACCTGGAGGTTATTCCGGGATTCAACACCCCCTGCGGTCCGGTCCATGACCAGGCCTCCCGATGGATCAGGGCCTGATCAACTAGGCTGTTACTGCTGGCCGCACGCAGTCCAACGCACGAGCCACAGCCCGGCTGATCCGGCACTGACTTTAGGTATCTGTCCAGCTCTCTCTTGAAGGCAGGCAGGGGTTTATTGGCAATTCCCCTAATGCTTGATGGGATGCTGTTGAACAGTCTTGGGCCCCGTCATAGGGCTGCCCCCACCATAGGGCTGTGAACGGTACATCACTTGTACCAACTCCGACACTCCTTCGGGAGCCACTGTCAGGTCACCACATGGAAAAGACCCGAGCCAAGACCCGTCTTGGCAAACCTACATGAACCTGAACCAGCCCTACCTGACAGTTTCTCCCGTACTGCCATTCTGCCTTCAGTCTTTCAGGTACTGTACTCCGTGGTCCACAGGAACATTACCCTTTCCACCCCTGCTCGCTTTTCTAGCTTGTGAGTCAGTGTCTGGTGAGGAACGGTGTCAAATATTTTCATGCAACCTAGAAAGCTGCGGATCACCCCTCTCTGATGTCATATCAAGTATCAAATAATATTATACCAGAAAGAATCCCTGGAGGTAACTCAGATGAAAAGTCTTATACACATGAGTTGCTAAATCTTCGCAGTAAATACACCGTAAGCCAACAGGTAGTGGAGCCAACAAGACTGGAAAACACACTTAACCTTAAGTAAGAATCACAACAATATCAAAAGCAGTGCTGAAAAAAATAAGTGGGTTCGGAGTTGGAAATCTTTAAGTGGTTACTTAAGTGGTAATTGCTAATTAATTCTTCCGGGAGTAATTAGGATTCTCATGTCTTTCATTAGGTAGGATCTTGTATTCTCAAACATACTGCCATAAAACTTCATTATATTCAGTAAGAGTTGTCTCTGAATTCATGTTGGTTTTCACCAGTGAAGTTCTTCCCCTCCAGCTGTTATATTATCCTCCTCACAATGATATTCATTACTTTGGCCAGAATATGTGTCAGTCGTACCTGCTCGTAGTGTTCAGTCATACCTGACTAGTTTTCAGTCATACCTGACTAGTTTTAAGTCATACCTGACTATAGTTCAATAACTCCAGTGTTCCAATCTTTAAACATTTGAAGTGCGGTACCCGTCTATCTATTTTGTAGTTATTCTATCTCCAGCAACTTGTTGAATATCTTGTGTTGTATCCATCTCCTTTCTCCTAATTCACCTTATTGTGGTTGCAGGGGTCGAGTCTTATCTCCTGTCCCCGCCTCTTCACTGGTCGTTACTAGGGGGTGAGGCGTAGGAGTAGGAGTGTGTTTGTGTTGTTGTAAAGCATTGGTGAGTTGGGAAGATTTTGTGGGATAGATGTATGTTTGGGTAGCGATGGAGGGTTAGTGTGGGTGGGAGACAGGGTGTGGAGGTGAGGGAATGTTGAGGTTTGGGGCAGTTGTGGGAGTTAAGGGATTTGCAAAGTAAGGATGTAGTGTGGTGGCGGTGTGGAAGCGGTACGATGCAGCAGATTCACTGTACGGTATGTTTCTAGCTGGAACTAGACGTGTGGACTGGGTATCACCCAGAGACAGTGCTCGTTCCTGTGACTTGCTCCTCCTGACTCCTATCTCCCCCCCCCCTCTAAACACACTGGTTAGGCAGCATCCTGGATGATGTTTACTGCCTATTCTAATTCACACTGATGTGTGAGACTGCTTCTGTGTCCCTCGCTGCTCCTGCATGTGTACTCACCTGTTTGTGGTTGCAGGGGTTGAGTCACAGCTCCTGGCCCCAATGTGTGTGTGTGTGTGTGTTTCCACCATTGCACCACTTACAGCTAGGCTTTAAATATTAAGACGCTGCAAGTACCCTAGTGGAAATAAGCCACTGACTTTTTGGGTTTTTCTTAGATAATTTATATACATGTTAAGCTGTGCAATAAGATCACAGTAAACAGTTGATTTCACAATATGCAAAACAGTCACTGTGAAAAAAATAGTGAACTTCCAATTGCTTTTGTTATTTCTCACAAGTTAAACTGTGTGTGATAATTGTACTTATGTGCACCTGTATCTAAGTAAATTTACTCTCTACTAGAAGTGTGCTCTAGACTTGTACCTTTCAAGACAAAAAGAAGAAAAGAGGCAAAGTAAGAAGAAACAAGACGCCCCCCTCTTCAGGGGAAGATGAAGGGGTCTCATTTTTCCTCAGTACCTAAGAAAAATGCTTGTGAGAAAGATGGCTGACGCTTAGGGCATGAAAGACACGGTGGAAATTTGGGGGGGGGGGGCAAAAATTTACTAATAATATTGAAAGGCTTATTTTTTTTCTCGTGTGCGAAATCCATTCCAAAACTACAGCTAGTATTGAACCCTCACTTAGAGGAGAAAATCTTCATTTCTACAAGTACACGATACAACTTATACAGACCACAGCTGTCATCAGTGACGTACTATATAGAAAACCCCTGGTTATACAGAGCATTTCAGGCAACTTAGGTTAATTTTGCCCCCCAGGATGCGACCCCCACCAGTCGGCCAACACCCAGGTACCTGCTTATTGCTAGATGAACAGGGACAACAGGTGTCTTGAGGAAACTCGTCCTAATGTTTACATCCGTACCGGGGATCGCTAGCAACCGAAGTCATAATACGTCCTTTGCGTTCAGCGAGCCGTTAATCGAACTAAAGATTCACAATCCCAACGAGTTTTTCATTGATCGGACTCCAAGCTCTGTTGACACCTTCATAACTCCTCTCATAACTCTAACCCCCACTCCACTTCAAAGAAAGAATTGATAACATGCCCACGCAGTGCCACAGGTCCAGGCTTGTGAAGCTGTATATACATCCGTAAGTGAAAATAACTATTTCGTGCCTTACATAGCCTGCGACTGCAGTAAAGCAATCGCAAAGACACTATAGACTGATAACACTAACGGCCCATATTATCAAAATTTTTTGAAAGAATTTTAAGAAGCAAGATTGTTAAACACTTGGATTCACAGCAGTTGCACCAACCAGGGCAACTGACTTCAAAGCAAGTCGCCCCAGTCTCTGGCAATCGCTGAAGCGTTACGACAGTCCTGGATGAACTGCAATACAAGCGAAATGCAGATGTAGTGTACACAGACTTTGCTAAAGCCTTTGACAAGTGCTGTTATCATGTAGTGGCGCCAAAAGATGCGTGCAAAAGTAATAACTAGAAGTGGGTAGTTGGATATTTAGCTTTCTAACATGTGCAAGTAAAAGGCTGAGATCTACCTGGAAGGTGTTCCGGGGGTCAACGCCCCCGCGGCCCTGTCTTGGATCAGGGCCTGATCAACCATGTTCTTACTGCTGGCCACACGTACTCCAACGTACGTACGGCCAGCCCCTTAATTATTAGGGACGATTGAAGTCCATTGAACTGTACTCCTTGGAATGTCAGGCGAGAAATATTCGTCATAATTTATACCTGGAAAATTCTAGGGGGACTGGTACCAAATTTACACACCGGAATTATTTCCCACGAGCGCAAGAGGCTTGGCAGATGGTACAAGATGCTTCCTACGTAATGCAGGGATGCACTGAGTACCTTGAGATAAAACAAGTGTCAAGGAACCAAGACTCTTAAATACCCTCTCCTCATACTCAAAAGAGAATTACAAACAAAACCCTGGTTGTCTTCAAGACTCCTGGTTGTCTTCAGGACTCCTGTCTTCAGGATTCCTGGCTGTCTTCAGAACCCCTGGCTGTCTTCAAGACCCTTGAGTGTCTTCAGGAAGAAACTTAAGTCCTTCAAGTGAGTTCCTGCGTATTTTGGACTGCGTGTGGCTAGCAGTAACAGCCTGATGGATAAGAATATCAGCCAGGTGTCGTGGACTGGTACCTGGCCGCAGGGGCGGTGACCCCCAGAATTATCTTGAGGTAAGTTTCAGATCATGAACAAGCGTTAAACCTTGGAGGTTGTGCAACACCTGGGGATTGAGAAGTACTCAGAGTAGGTCTGATTCCTTAGAACAAGAGCTCCTCACCAGCATGAAGGCACTTCCCTCTCTGCAAGGTCTAAATAGTT
>NC_091298.1:61338750-61341250 GCF_038502225.1 Cherax quadricarinatus
AAGAGTTTTGGGAAAAAAGAAGAAGAAGAGGGGGGAGCAAAAAAAGAGAGCAAAGAGAGGGGTAGAGTTACAAAAATTTTTAAAAAAAGTTTTGGGAGATTAAAAATTAAAAAGTTTAGAAAAAAGGTTTTTTTAAAAAAAGAGGAGAGTTTAAAGGGGAGTTAGAGGATTGGGAAATTTAAAAAAATTTTGGAAAATTAAAGTTGATTTTTAAAAAAAAAATTTTAAAAAGGGAAAAGGAGGAAACCCCAAACAGGACATAAATTTTTTGGGGGGTGAAAAAAAAAGGTAAAAAGGGAAATTTTTTCCTTTTTTAAAAAAAAAAAAAAAAAAAATTTGGAAAAATTTTGAGTTTTAAAAAAGGTTTTAAAAAAAAAAAAACTAAAAAGGAGGGAAAAAGAAAGGGGGGAAAAAGGAGGGAAAAAAAGGTTTGGGGGAAGGTTTAAAAGGATTGAAATTGTGAGAAGGTTTTTTTTGAGTTGAATTTTTTTGGGGGTTTTGAGGGAATTTTTCAAGTAGGGCCAAAAAAAATTTTTTCCCAAGGGCCGAATGGGGAAATTTTCCCCGAAAAAAATGGGTTAAAACAATTTTGGGGGTTGAAAGGTTGGGGGGAATGGAGAAAGGCAAAAGGGGTTTTAAAAAATTGGTTTGGGGGTTTAACCCCGGGAAAGCAAAAGCAATACGAAAAGAAAAGAACCCAAAAAAAAAAAAACCGAACAAAGCGATGGGGGAGGAAAGGGGGAAAAATTGTTTTTTAAAAAAAGGGAAAAAATTTTTTTAGAAAAAAAAATTTTTAGAAAAACGAGGGGCAACAAGGGGGGATTTTTAAGGGGGGGGAAAAAAAACTGAAAGGGTGGGGCCCGGGGGGTTTAGGTGGGTTTAAAAAAACCCAAATAGGTGAAAGGGGAAAAAAGGGGAAACCCCCTTTGAAAAACGGGGGAATTTTGTGGCAAAAAAATTGGGCCGTTGAGGTTTAAAAGCTTAAAAGAGCCTTTTGTTTTGGGGGGTTAAGCAGGGGGGAAGCAAAAATTTAAATTAAAACCGGGGGGAGGGGGTAATAGTGGGGAACGGTTTCCCGGGAAAAAAAATTTTAAAAAATTTTTTATAAAAAAAAAAAAAAATTTTATATATATAATATTTTAAAAAAATATATATTATATATATATATATATAAAAAAATATATATATATATATAATTTTTTTTTTATATATATATATATATATATTATAATATTATTTTATATAATTTATTTTTTAAAAAAAATTTTTTTTTAAAATTTTAAAAATTACCAAATTTTCCAAAGAAAAATCATTTACCTAAAAAATTCTTTAATCATTTTCCTTCCCCCAAAAAAAACCCCCCCGGGGTTTTAAAAACCCAAAATTTTTGGGGGCCCCCTTTAAAAAAAAATTTTCCCAATCCCCCCCCTTTTAAACCCCTTTCTTTCCCCCCTCAACAAACCTTTTAAAAAATTTTTCCACCCTCCCCCCCCCCTTCCCCCTTAACCCCTTTTTCCCCCCCTTTCCCCCCCCTTTTAGCCCCCTAACCTTTTCCCCCCAACCCCCAAACCCCCCCACCCCCAACCGTTTTTTTCCCACCCCCTCCCCCCAAAAACGTTTTAATTCACCCCCTCCCCCAAAAAAATTTCCCCCCCAAAAAACCCCCCCCTTTTCCCCCCCCTTCCCCCCCCTTTTCTAAAACCCCCCCCATCCCCTTTTTTAAAAAAAACCTTTTTCAAACCCCGCCCCACCTTTCCCCCCAAAAACTTGCCTCACTCTCCTTCCTCCTACAAATTTAATTTCATCTTTTTCCCATAATTTTTTTCCATACCCAATTTTTTTCCCCCAAACCCCAAATCTTTTAAATTTACCCTTTTTTTTTTTTCCCAAACCCATCACCAAAAATTTTTGAACTCCCAAAAAATCTTTAACCCCGCCCCCCAAACTGGTTTATTTTAAACCCAAATTTTAAAATGGGTTTTTTTTTCCTTTAACCCCCCAAAAAAAAAACCCCCCCTACAACCCCTACCTACTTTTAAAAAATTTCCCTTTTCCCAAACCCCACCCTTTTCGAAAATTTCCCTTCTTTAAATTCCCCCCTTCACCTAAAATTCCATCCCCGAAACCCTTTTTTTTCCCCCCAAAACCCCCCTTTTCCTTAAAAGTCAAAACCCCCCCCAAATCCCTTCCCAAACCCCCCTTTTTTTTCCCCTTTCTTCCTTTATTTTTTTAAAATTTTTTTAAAAAATTTTTTTTTTAAACCCCGTTTTTCCTATTTTCCAAAAATTCTTTTCCCTTTCTTTTAAAAAATTCATCCAAAAACCCTTTTTCCCCTTTTTTCCCTTTTTTATTTTTCCCCCCAAAATTTCTTTTCCCCTCTAAACCCCCCCCCTTCTTTTTTTTACCCCCCAAAATTTTCCCCCCCAACCCCTTTTCCCCTTTTAATTTTAAAACCCCTTCCCCTTTACCATTCCCACTTTTTTTTTAAAATTTTTCCCCT
>NC_091298.1:61348750-61351250 GCF_038502225.1 Cherax quadricarinatus
GGTAAGGCCTATCCAGCCCAGGGATCGAACCGGGTCCTTGCGTTTGAGAGCCGATCGAACTACCTACCTTTGTATTTCTCCAAGAGTTCGACCCATACACGATGCCTTTAATTAACAGACTTATCACGGCCATTTTTTTTAATTTGTCTATATAAGAGAATGCAAGTTACGGCCTTTTATTGCGTAAACGTTTCGTCTACCAAGGACTTTTAGCCACCTGGTGAGCTGATGGGCGAAATGTCTTATTTGCATATTATGTTTACATATGTTTTGTTTTTAATTCATGATTTTATTTGTAGTTTTTTACAAGTTCGTGTAAGTTAAATTTTACATTGAAACAAATAGTATCGTACAAGTACGAGGAGTGTTGAAGTGAGGACAGGTTAGTGTATGTTAGTGAGAAGTAGAGGTTAGTGGTGTGTTATTGTGCAGTAACTGTGGTTAGTGGTGTGTTGTTGTGTAGTAACAGTGGTTAGTGGTGTGTTGTTGTGTAGTAACAGTGGTTAGTGGTGTGTTGTTGTGGTGTTGTGTAGTAATGGTGGTTAGTGGTGTGTTGTAGTGTTGTATAGTAACAATGGTTAATGGTGTGTTGTTGTAGTGATATACAGTGAGTAGTAGAGGTTAGTGGTGTGTTGTTGTGTAGTAACAGTGGTTAGTGTTGTGTTGTTGTGTAGTAACTGTGGTTAGTGGTGTGTTGTTGTGTAGTAACTGTGGTTAGTGGTGTGTTGTTGTGTAGTAACTGTGGTTAGTGGTGTGTTGTGTAGTAACAGTGGTTAGTGGTGTGTTGTTGTGTAGTAACAGTGGTTAGTGGTGTGTTGTTGTGTAGTAACAGTGGTTAGTGTTGTGTTGTTGTGTAGTAACTGTGGTTAGTGGTGTGTTGTTGTGTAGTAACTGTGGTTAGTGGTGTGTTGTTGTGTAGTAACTGTGGTTAGTGGTGTGTTGTTGTGTAGTAACAGTGGTTAGTGGTGTGTTGTTGTGTAGTAACAGTGGTTAGTGGTGTGTTGTTGTGTAGTAACAGTGGTTAGTGTTGTGTTGTTGTGTAGTAACTGTGGTTAGTGGTGTGTTGTTGTGTAGTAACTGTGGTTAGTGGTGTGTTGTTGTGTAGTAACTGTGGTTAGTGGTGTGTTGTTGTGTAGTAACTGTGGTTAGTGGTGTGTTGTTGTGTAGTAACAGTGGTTAGTGGTGTGTTGTTGTGTAGTAACAGTGGTTAGTGGTGTGTTGTTGTGTAGTAACTGTGGTTAGTGGTGTGTTGTTGTGTAGTAACTGTGGTTAGTGGTGTGTTGTTGTGTAGTAACTGTGGTTAGTGGTGTGTTGTTGTGTAGTAACAGTGGTTAGTGGTGTGTTGTTGTGTAGTAACAGTGGTTAGTGGTGTGTTGTTGTGTAGTAACAGTGGTTAGTGGTGTGTTGTTGTGTAGTAACAGTGGTTAGTGGTGTGTTGTTGTGTAGTAACAGTGGTTAGTAGTGGTTAGTGGTGTGTTGTTGTGTAGTAACAGTGGTTAGTGGTGTGTTGTTGTGTAGTAACAGTGGTTAGTGGTGTGTTGTTGTGTAGTAACAGTGGTTAGTGGTGTGTTGTTGTGTAGTAACAGTGGTTAGTGGTGTGTTGTTGTGTAGTAACAGTGGTTAGTGGTGTGTTGTTGTGTAGTAACAGTGGTTAGTGGTGTGTTGTTGTGTAGTAACTGTGGTTAGTGGTGTGTTGTTGTGTAGTAACTGTGGTTAGTGGTGTGTTGTTGTGTAGTAACTGTGGTTAGTGGTGTGTTGTTGTGTAGTAACAGTGGTTAGTGGTGTGTTGTGTAGTAACAGTGGTTAGTGGTGTGTTGTTGTGTAGTAACAGTGGTTAGTGGTGTGTTGTTGTGTAGTAACAGTGGTTAGTGGTGTGTTGTTGTGTAGTAACAGTGGTTAGTAGTGGTTAGTGGTGTGTTGTTGTGTAGTAACTGTGGTTAGTGGTGTGTTGTTGTGGTGTTGTGTAGTAATGGTGGTTAGTGGTGTGTTGTTGTAGTGTTGTGTAGTAACTGTGGTTAGTGGTGTGTTGTTGTGTAGTAACAGTGGTTAGTGGTGTGTTGTTGTGTAGTAACTGTGGTTAGTGGTGTGTTGTTGTGGTGTTGTGTAGTAATGGTGGTTAGTGGTGTGTTGTTGTAGTGTTGTGTAGTAACTGTGGTTAGTGGTGTGTTGTTGTAGTGATATACAGTGAGTAGTAGAGGTTAGTGGTGGAGTGGTGTAACCCGTGTAGCTGCTGGTAGAAGGAACTAAGCTGTGAGGTGGTAATGGAGTCTGTACTGTGTATGAAGACAGTGGTCCACAAGCACGCTCTTCAAACACCTCCACTCACACCCCCTCCCTCACACACACACTATCCATGCAGTACTTGCTACCTCACCATATTCTCCCACGCTGCTTCCACAACACACCAGCAACTGCATAAATATTTTTATACAGAAATGGTATATAATACCGACAAGATGATATTTAGACAGATGTGCAACATCGGGGTATCTTTATTGTA
>NC_091298.1:61356250-61418750 GCF_038502225.1 Cherax quadricarinatus
GTGTATCCTGGTTCATGTCTGGTTCTGAGCCGTCCGTGGCCCGAGGGCCCGAGGGCCCGAGGGGATAGCTGAGCGCCCTCACGTATGCACAGTCAGGTATGGCATCAGACGGGTGAAGTGTCAAGTGACTGATTGGGAGACACCTGGTCACAGTACCTGTCATCCGTCACAGTACCTGCCATCCTAGACAGTACCTGCCATCCAACACAGTACCTGTCGTTTTACAGAGTGCCTGCCACCTTACACAGTACCTGCCATCCTACACAGTACCTGCCATCCTACACAGTACATGTCATCCTTCACAGTACCTGTCATCCTACACAGTACCTACCATCCTACACAGTACTTGCCATCCAACACTACCTGCCATCCTACACAGTACCTGTCATTCTACACAGTACCTGCCACCCTACACAGTACCTGCGATCCTACACAGTACCTGCCATCCAACACAGCACCTGCCACCCTACATAGTACCTGCCATCCTACACAGTACCTGAAACCCTACACGGTACCTGTCATTCTACACAGTACCTGCCATCCTACACAATACCTGCCACCCTACACAGTACCTGCCATTCTACAAGTGCCTGCCATCCTACACAGTACCTGCCATCCAACACAGTACCTGCCACCCTACACAGTACCTGCCACCCTACACAGTACCTGCCATCCTACACAATACCTGCCATCCTACACAGTACCTGCCACCCTACACAGTACCTGCCACTCTACACAGTACCTGCCATTCTACACAGTACCTGCCATCCTACACAGTACCTGCCATCCAACACAGTACCTGCCACCCTACACAGTACCTGCCACCCTACACAGTACCTGCCATCCTACACAGTACCTGCCATCCTACACAGTACATGTCATCCTTCACAGTACCTGCCATCCTACACAATACCTGCCACCCTACACAGTACCTGCCATTCTACACAGTTCCTGCCATCCTACACAGTATCTGCCATCCTACACAGTACCTGCCATCCTACACAGTACATGTCATCCTTCACAGTACCTGCCATCCTACACAATACCTGCCACCCTACACAGTACCTGCCATCCTACACAGTACCTGCCATCCTACACAGTACATGTCATCCTTCACAGTACCTGCCATCCTACACAATACCTGCCACCCTACACAGTACCTGCCATTCTACACAGTTCCTGCCATCCTACACAGTATCTGCCATCCTACACAGTATCTGCCATCCTACACAGTACCTGCCATCCTACACAGTACATGTCATCCTTCACAGTACCTGCCATCCTACACAATACCTGCCACCCTACACAGTACCTGCCATCCTACACAGTACCTGCCATCCTACACAGTACATGTCATCCTTCACAGTACCTGCCATCCTACACAATACCTGCCACCCTACACAGTACCTGCCATTCTACACAGTTCCTGCCATCCTACACAGTATCTGCCATCCTACACAGTATCTGCCATCCTACACAGTACATGTCATCCTTCACAGTACCTGCCATCCTACACAGTACATGTCATCCTTCACAGTACCTGCCATCCTACACTATACCATCCTACATACCTGCCATTCTACACCATACCTACCATCCTACACTATACCTACCATCCTACATACCTGCCATTCTACACCATACCTACCATTCTACACTATCCATCCTTCACCATACCTTCCATCCTTCACAAGACTTTTTGTGTTTCAAATCTTTACGTATTCCTAACAATAATTGACGCTTATAGCAGAAAATAAATCTAACATATCTATTGTTAGTGGGTTTGAGAAAGACCTGCCTAGTATGGGCCAGTAGGCCTGCCACAGTGTTCCTCCTTTTGTTCTTATGATTCCGTCATTTTATATATATATATATATATATATATATATATATATATATATATATATATATATATATATATATATATATATATATGTATTATGAAACCCGCTGCCAGGTCTCAGACCAGGTCTCCTGGTCGTTCTGTTATCAACCACACAATGTTCCATGATAACAGGTAATGTTTCAGGTCACCTGGTCGTGGTGTTATCAACCACACAATATTCCATAGTAACAGGTAATGTTTCAGGTCACCTGGTCGTGGTGTTATCAACCACACAATATTCCATAGTAACAGGTAATGTTTCAGGTCACCTGGTCGTGGTGTTATCAACCACACAATATTCCATAGTAACAGGTAATGTTTCAGGTCACCTGGTCGTGGTGTTATCAACCACACAATATTCCATAGTGACAGGTCACGTTTCAGGTCTCCTGGTCGTGCTTCATGGAGGCTGGTAACGTTTTAGGAGGTAACGAGGCACTGACCGTTGACACTTTTAAAGCTCCGTGTGCACTGGCTGCAGTTAAAAGCAGATAACGACTGGTTTATAAAGCTCCATTCAGTTTGGATGTCGTTTTGAGCTTTTTAGGGATCCATAAAACTGTTGGTATTGGCAATCAGAGCGCTCCTGTGATGTCTGGCTGCAAGGTTGCCCTGCGTCTTTGGCCAAAATTATGTACACTGCTGGGATCTCACACGGTAGGTTTTAAAAGCTCGTGTTGACCCGTAACTCGGTTGGTAGGGCCCTCGGCTCACACACTGAGGTCTGTGGTTCGATCCCCGGTACGGGTGGAAACATTGGAGCGTGTTTCCTTGAGACACCTGCTGTCCCCCGCTCATCTAGCACTAAGTAGGTACCTGGGTGTGGATCGCATCCTGGGTGTCAAAATTAATCTAAGTTGCACGAGATGCTCTGGTCTGGTCACAGACCGGGCCGCGGGGGCGTTGACCCCCGGAACTCTCTCCAGGTAAACATAACCAGGGGCTTTCTATATAGCATGTCATTGATGCCTGCTATGGTCTGTATAAGTTGTATCGTGTACTTGTAGTAATAAAGATTATTATTATTATTATTATTATTATTATTATTATTATAAATTAGCATTTGGTAGACGAGAGGATAGAGGAGGGCAGAGGGATTGAGGGAGGGAAGGACGTAAAGCAGAGGAAGGAGAAAATGGAGTTTAGAGAAAGGGAAGTGTGCCACTCGGACCTGTGTGATGTGGGTGTCGTTAACCTTGAACAACAAGGCTATTACTGTTGGTACTGTGTCGGCTGTGTTCACTGTGGGGGGAGTAGATTTATGCTCTCTCTCTCTATCTCTATCTCTCTCTCTCTCTCTCTCTCTCTCTCTCTCTCTCTCTCTCTCACTGTACTAAATTCGCTTCATAATTCGTTGGTTTGTACTGTGAACAGAGAAGCACTAGTATCGATACACTGAAAAAGTCGGGATCCACTGTTGGGAACATTTCACGGCTTTGTGGATTAAAACAAATTGTGAATATATTCTGGTGTATCATACATGTATTCATGTGTATTATACGTGTATTCATGTGTATTATATGTGTATTCATGTGTATTATATGTGTATTCATGTGTATTATACATGTATTCATGTGCATTATACATGTAGTCAGGTGTATTGAATTTGTAGGCAGGTGTATTGAGCATGTATTTAGGTCCAGATATTTAGTCAGATATTTTCTCAGTCAAGCGTAATGTAAGTGCAGTCAAGTGTATGGTACACTTAGTCAGGTGTGTTGTACAAGACATACATTAATAAACCTCTGTGTACATTATATTATTTAAGACAGATATACTACATAATTGTACACACAGGTATAGTGTACATTAGTCTCTGAAAGACTATTGAGACGCCAGTTCACTGGAACAACATGACGTACACAGCCCAAGTGTACATCAACAAGATGATCAAAATCACTTTTGTCACAACTGTTACATTATTATTATATCAAAAACAGAGGCTTGGGAGGGGAGCTAAAACGGGATCAACACGGATTTTGAAAAGGTATTTGACAAATGATTTATAACCCACAAATTAAATTACTGAGGCTTTGAAGGACCACTGACTCCCAGATGTGATCATGAGGTAATCAGTCCCTCAACCTAGGAGTAGGTGCGAAGAGCACCTACTCCTAGGTTGAGGGACTGATCACCTCATCTTCTGTACATAGTTCTACTGTCTTCAAGTTATGTCCTAGAATTTGTATTGATAAAGCCACTGGATGGCGAAACGTCTACAATAAAGATACCCAGATGTTGCACATGTGTCTTAATTTCATCTTGTCGGTATTATATACCATTCTTACACAAGATGTAACTCTGGGTTTGTAGCTTCAAAATGAGGTATGGCAGGAACAAGAGGGATATCGATGTGTAAATTTCTGGCAAACACGACACGAAGAGTATTAAACAATTGTCTAGTTTCACAGGCTTCCGGCACCTCTACGTGTCTCATCTTGTAGCAGACATGGCTGACACGCTAGGTAGCCGCACCTCGGTACCATTCTTTGCGGACCATACCAAAACAAGTACGATTGCCGCCTCGGTAGAAGGTAAATATAAGAACATAAGAAAGGAGGAACACTGCAGGAGGCCTGTTGGCCCATACTAGGCAGGTCCTTTACAATTCATTCCACTAACAAAACATTTGCCCAACCCAATTTTCAATGCCACCCAAGAAATAAGCTCTGATATGCAAGTCCCACTCAAATCCAACCCCTCCCACTCATGTATTTATCCAACCTAAATTTGAAACTACCCAAAGTTCCAGCCTCAATAACCCAACTAGGTAGACTGTTCCACTCATCAACTACCCTATTTCCAAACCAATATTTTCCTATGTCCTTTCTAAATCTAAACTTATCTAATTTAAATCCATTACTGCGGGTTCTCTCTTGGAGAGACATCCTCAAGACCTTATTAATATCCCCTTTATTAATACCTATCTTCCACTTACACACTTCGATCAGGTCTTACCTGGAGAGAGTTTACCTGGAGAGAGTTCCGGGGGTCAACGCCCCCGCGGCCCGGTCTGTGACCTACGCTGAATGTTTTCTAACGAATTTATGTCCATTCTTTAATATGGAGACCAGAACTGAGCTGCATAATCTAGGTGAGGCCTTACTAATGATGTATAAAGCTGCAGTATGACCTCTGTTAACTACCGTAGGATGTTAACAGAATATTTTAGCTATCTTCATAATGTTTAGTTAAGATACTTGTGCAACTATTGGGTAACTTTATTGTTGAAATGTTTCGCCTATACAGTAGGCTTCTTCAGTCAGATACAGAGGCAGCAGGTTTAGTAGTGAAATGGAGATGATGTAATCAGTCCACCAGCCTTGTAAAATAGTATTTGATGTGGTCAGTCCCTCAGCCTGGAGAAGAGTTCAGCTCCACGGTCTGGAAAGATATGAAACTGAAGCATGAGAAAGGATTCTTGTATCGGTTTCAGTATAATATTCATTGGTGACGTATTTCAGTAACTTAGATATGGGAAGGATAAACTCAGAAGGCGCACAGAATATAGAACCGAGAAGACTATCTCATAAAACGGGAGAAACGGGGGGGAAAAAAAGGGAATGATAATGTTAGATGAACTGTAATTTGGAGAGCACAATGAAACAATTGCAGTAAAGGTCAGAAAAAAAGACAGGGTGGATAATGAGAACCTTGAAAACTAGAGAAATAATGAGTGGTGGCATTATACCAGTGAAGTTGTGCAAGTTCATTATTGTTCATTGTTGACGGGTGTGTTCAGGGCAGGAGAGATACCGGAGCTGCAGATAATGTTTGCTGTCTACGTTGAACCTGCTCTTATCGCGTAATTCTGCTCTTGTCTGTTTATTTTCGTTATCTCTCTATCCTCCTCTTATCTGGTTATCTTGCTCGTATCTCTTCTGTTTCTGCGTGTTCGTCTTTAATTGAAAGTTAACATTTTGTATTGTTTACAAAGTTAACTTTGTGTACTCCACTGGCAGTAATTTACACACACACACACACACACACACACACACACACACACACACACACACACACACACCACGATGGAAATAAATGGTATAAAATACCGACACAATGGCAATATAAACACAAATGCAGTATAATGTGATCCTTTATTGACTACGTTTCGCCCACACAGTGGGCTTTTTCAAGTCACAAACAGAACTACCTGGGGTGGAAGGAACGCGAGTATTTATAGTCCGGCTGAGGTCAGGTGAAGAATGCTGCATCTGATGATGTACCGAGTTGGGTTGTAGAGTCTAAAAACTTGGGTAGCTTGGAAAGGAGACTGGACAAGTTTGTGAGCAGACCTTCTACAGTGTTCTTATGTGGGATAGCGATGAAGAAGTTTCTTGGCAAGTGGTTCAGCTATGTTATAGAAGCCACTATTCTGGTTGAAGTTGTCGGATATAGAAATAAGT
Source organism: Cherax quadricarinatus (assembly GCF_038502225.1). NCBI lineage: Eukaryota > Metazoa > Arthropoda > Malacostraca > Decapoda > Parastacidae > Cherax > Cherax quadricarinatus. The sequence goes on from NC_091298.1 coordinate 61,362,542, forward strand.
GATGATTCCAGGATTCTTCGGTATTGGGTGTTGTCTTCTGTGGCGATAAGTCTTGAGTTTCTGTAGTTTATCAAGTGGTTGTGTGAATTACGGTGTTGTACGCAGGCATTCCTTGTGTCGTCAGACCTGCTTGCGTATTGGTGTTCTGAAATACGTGTTTGCAAAGCTGACCACGAACTTCGTTTTAAAGTCTATCGAAAACCCACCAACCAAAACTATCTTCTCCACTTCTACTCTCACCACGACACCAAAACCAAACGTGGTGTAATTATAGGCTTCTTCCTGCGTGCACTCAGAATCTGCAGCAACGAGTTCCTTGAGGAAGAATGCACTATAATTGAACAGGTATTTTCCAAACTCCACTATCCTCGTCACTTCATCAGAGACTGCAGACGGCGAGCACTAAACATCTTCAACACACCCAGAGAAGACACTGCCGAGAAGAGATACATAGTCCTTCCCACCAACTCCATTGCCAAACATGTTTCCAACATCTTTGCCAAAACATCATTCCAAGTATCTACCTCCACAACCACGACCATCAAGGACATCACCAGTAGTAGGCAGGACAAGCCTCCATCCTCTGCAGGGGTATACATAATCCCTTGTAATGACTGCAACAAGTTATACGTGGGCGAAACATCAAGGGACCTCCAAACACGTATTTCAGAACACCAATACGCAAGCAGGTCTGACGACACAAGGAATGCCTGCGTACAACACCGTAATTCACACAACCACTTGATAAACTACAGAAACTCAAGACTTATCGCCACAGAAGACAACACCCAATACCGAAGAATCCTGGAATCATCACTTATTTCTATATCCGACAACTTCAACCAGAATAGTGGCTTCTATAACATAGCTGAACCACTTGCCAAGAAACTTCTTCATCGCTATCCCACATAAGAACACTGTAGAAGGTCTGCTCACAAACTTGTCCAGTCTCCTTTCCAAGCTACCCAAGTTTTTAGACTCTACAACCCAACTCGGTACATCATCAGATGCAGCATTCTTCACCTGACCTCAGCCGGACTATAAATACTCGCGTTCCTTCCACCCCAGGTAGTTCTGTTTGTGACTTGAAAAAGCCCACTGTGTGGGCGAAACGTAGTCAATAAAGGATCACATTATACTGCATTTGTGTTTATATTGCCACACACACACATCACACACACACACACACACACACACACACACACACACACACACACACACACACACACACACACACACACACACACACACACACACACACACCCCACACACACACACCCCACACACACACACCCCACACACACACACACACACCCCACACACACACACACCCCACACACACACACACACCCCACACACACACACACACACACACACACACACACACACACACACACACACACACACACACACGAACGCTTGAGCTTCAGTAGAGAAGGCTTTTCTGTGATGTACCTTCCCTTCCTGGGGTACAGGACGCCGCCGCTTGCCTCACTAGGAAGCAAGATCTCCCTGTTGAGAAATCTCTCATATCCATCAAACTGAACGTGGAGCTAGAGGCCCGCCCGGCTGTTTCTCCTTGCTGTTGCTGAGGCTGGTACTGGTTTCCCTGGTGATGTTTCTTTGTTGTTGTTGCTGTTACTGCATCCTGCTGCAGCTGTTGTTATCATTGTCACTGCTTCTTCTCCTTACTATGTTGACCATCGTGAGGAAATGTCAATTTAAATATATATCTGGAGAAAAAACAAGATTAGTTGATTACTCGATGATACTGCTAGAGTCTAGCAGTGCCATCATCTTGTAGCCTAGACTGAGGCTAGGCTACAAGTGTCCCAGGCAGTATTGGTTGTATAGAGAGGCCGATGACTGTATGGAATTTACCTCCACCACCGCTTCATGTGCTGTATTTTGCAGGACACTGGACTACGAAAAAGGACTTCCTGTGCTGTTTGTATGGTAACAGTTTGTAGGTGGATTAATTTCAGAGTGGGTACTGAGGAGTGATGATGAAGGCAATACTCAGCTTGATTCTGCTAGTTCTGCTGGTGGAACTGTTTCTGCTGGCCCTTGGCCGGGTTCCGGGAGCGGAAACTCATCAGTGGTGTATAATATCTATCTATTATTGCTAGTTTTGTAATTGTCGTTCACTTTAGCTTCTTGTGTGTGTGTAGCTTTGTTATTGCTGTTCATTTAGCTCAGTCGCTGTTCTGTTTGCACTTGTGCTTCTGTTTATAGCTGTGTTGGTTCTGATGCTGTTTTTGCGATTAAAACCATAATTATCTTTTTAGCAATAATAGTTTAGCTGTTGGTGTTTTTAGAGCGTGTGAGAGTTGAGTTTAGGGCTGGCTGGGTCTTTCTGCGACTTTCTCTATCCTGTCTGGCAGAATGTGTTTTACTGATGTCCCGTGAAGCAGCAGAGGTAGCGACGAGGAAGGAAGGAAGGAGCTGGGGCGGGGGTGAAGGAAGTTGGAGGAGGGGAAAATGAGGAGTAGATAAATTAGATTTAGAATTTGTCCCTAAAGTGGCTAGTATATTGTGTGCCCTAGATCCGTCCTGTGGACGGTAGAGATATAGAGGTGAGGGTTGTGAAGGGTTGCTCGTAGATGACAAGGGGGGGTATAGAAGAATGGGTTAGTATACAAATAACCCGCACACACATATATATAGAAGCTTATGACGATGTTTCGGTCCGACTTGAGTTGTAAATGGTTCAAGTCGGACCGAAACGTCGTAGTAAGCTTCTCTCTCTCCTATGCGCGGGTTACTTCTATATTGTTCCAGTCACGGTATGTACATTAAGACTCGAGTCCCTGTACGGTAGAGATATAAACAAGTCTGTTTATCGGGACCAAAATCTTGTTAGTAGCCGTATCAACAGGCCCTTAGTTGTTTTTAACAGGGAACTTAATTGCGTGAGTCCCTGAACAGCCTGGCTGTGGTGCATACGTCGCACTGCGCGAGTCCCTGAACAGCCTGGCTGTGGTGCGTACGTCGCACTGCGGGAGTCCCTGAACAGCCTGGCTGTGGTGCATACGTCGCACTGCGTGAGTCCCTGAACAGCCTGGCTGTGGTGCGTACGTCGCACTGCGTGAGTCCCTGAACAGCCTGGCTGTGGTGCGTACGTCGCACTGCGTGAGTCCCTGAACAGCCTGGCTGTGGTGCATACGTCGCACTGCGGGAGTCCCTGAACAGCCTGGCTGTGGTGCATACGTCGCACTGCGCGAGTCCCTGAACAGCCTGGCTGTGGTGCATACGTCGCACTGCGCGAGTCCCTGAACAGCCTGGCTGTGGTGCATACGTCGCACTGCGCGAGTCCCTGAACAGCCTGGCTGTGGTGCGTACGTCGCACTGCGGGAGTCCCTGAACAGCCTGGCTGTGGTGCGTACGTCGCACTGCGCGAGTCCCTGAACAGCCTGGCTGTGGTGCGTACGTCGCACTGCGTGAGTCCCTGAACAGCCTGGCTGTGGTGCATACGTCGCACTGCGTACTGCTGGTAATTCATGAACTTTTAACATTTGAACTAAAGTATGTGAAAGCGTGCGTGAGCGTGTTAGGAGCGAGTGGAGGCAAATGGTTTTTATGGCTTGACGTGCTGTTGGAGTGTGATCAAGGTCACGTTTATGAAGGAATTCAGGGAAACCGGTTAGCCGGACTTGAGTCCTGCAGGTGGGAAGTACAGTGTCTGCACTCTAAAGGAGGGGTGTTAATGTTGTAGTTTTATAACTGTAGTGTAGTCACGCCTCTGGCAAGACAGTGATGGAGTGAATGATGATTAAAGTGTTTCTTCTTTTTCGGGTCACCTGCCTCGGTGGGCAACGGCCCATGTGTTAATAAAATAAATTAGGTATATATATATATATATATATATATATATATATATATATATATATATATATATATATATATATATATAGTGTCGTGCCGAATATGTAAAATATGTGATTTTGGTTTAAATAGCAACGCACTTCTTGCCGAATAAGGCAAGTTAAAATTTGTGTATGCAATAATTTCGCCAAAATCATTCTGAACCTAACGAAAAAATACATTTCATTGTGTTTATTAAATTATTGTAAACTTATCTAATACATTTATTGGATTAGGCTAAATTAAATTGAGCTTGTTATAATAAGGTTAGGTAAGTTTCCTAAAGTTCTTTTGGTACAAATCATTAATATTTATATAAATATAAATGAAAAAATATCTATCTTTAAACGTATATATGTACCGTATATGCCACCTTTATATCAACAATGTATCTATATATATATATATATATATATATATATATATATATATATATATATATATATATATATATATATAGTACACTAGATAGTGTGGTAAACTCTAACCTTATTAAGAATTGATGGTGGTTTTGCTTCTTAAGATGCATATATTGTATCTTAAGTTAGAGAGTTTCTGCTTCCGGCTTGGTGGTCCACAATACGGTCGGTGGATTGGGTGGGTGGCCAGAAACAAGGTCGGTCGATTGGTTAACACGAAAGACACTCGTACGTCACTGTCTGCTCTCGGCTGGTGACACACAGATTCTTGGCTGGTGACACAGGTAAGAGAGGTTAGATAGTACATCATTATAGATGTGTGTATGTTGGCAGTAACACCTTTGGTCTGACAAGGTGATAAGATTGACACGTTTGGGTGATTAATATTTTGACAGGTTGATAAGACAGTCAATTTGGAATGTTGAAGAGTGGGATCTCGTGCGTGTCAGCTTACCTGTTTGTAGTTACGAGTAGATAGGAATGAACACAATCATGCCCAATTTAGGACAGTTATTGAAGGAAACATTTGGTCTCTCATAGGGCTGCCCTCGCCATAGGGCTGCCCCCGCCATAGGGCTGCCCCCGCCATAGGGCTGCCCCCGCCATAGGGCTGCCCCCGCCATAGGGCTGCCCCCGCCATAGGGCTGCCCCTGCCATAGGGCTGCCCCCGCCATTGGGCTGCCCCCGCCATAGGGCTGCCCCCGCCACAGGGCTGCCCCCGCCATAGGGCTGCCCCCGCCATTGGGCTGTAAATGGTACTCCACTTGACATGAAGACTCACCCTTCCATTGTCATAGAGCTGTAAACGGTACATCACGTGTACACACACCGACACTCCTTCAGGAGCCACTGTTGGGTCACCACATGTAGACCCGGACCAGGATGTTCTGGCCAACCTACCTGTACTTGTTTACCCAGGTATATATGTTTGTGACTTGATAAAGCCCACTGTGGGCTAAACTTAGTCAATAAGGGATCATATTTTGCTCCATTCGTGTTTATTTTGTTCAAAAAAGAATGGAGAGAGACTACAGCAGGCCTACTGGCCCATATGAGGCAGGTCCTTAAAACCAACCATTCCCATTGAAGCTAATTCTTGGGAAGCTTCTCCTAAAGCTTCCCAAAAATTATCTTCAATACTTTTTAAAGTTACAAAAGGTCTTAGCCAGCAGCGACCAGCAGTAACAGCCTGGTTGATCAGGCTCTGCTCCACCGGAAAGCCTGGTCCTGGACCGGGCCCCGGGGGCGTTGATCCCCGGAATACCCTCCAGGTAGACTCCAGGTAGCCTCTGTTACACTACTCGGTAGATTGTTCCACGCATCCACAACTCACGTTGTTGACAAATTAAACACATGTGCAACTCTTGGGTATCTTTATTGAGGAAACGTTTCGCCACTCAGTGGCTTCATCAGTCCATACAAAGAAGAATCTTGAAGAACAGGAGAAGAATGAGGTAAGCAGTCCCTCAACCTTGAGTCGATGTGGTCAGTCCATCAATCTTGAACCATTCAACTACAATCTGAACCATTCATCTACAATCTGAACCATTCATCTACAATCTGAACCATTCATCCACAATCTGAACCATTCATCCACAATCTGAACCATTCATCAACAATCTGAACCATTCATCAACAATCTGAACCATTCATCAACAATCTGAACCATTCATCTACAATCTGAACCATTCATCTACAATCTGAACCATTCATCAACAATCTGAACCATTCATCAACAATCTGAACCATTCATCTACAATCTGAACCATTCAAGTACAATCTGAACCATTCATCTACAATCTGAACCATTCATCCACAATCTGAACCATTCATCCACAATCTGAACCATTCATCAACAATCTGAACCATTCATCAACAATCTGAACCATTCATCAACAATCTGAACCATTCATCTACAATCTGAACCATTCATCTACAATCTGAACCATTCATCAACAATCTGAACCATTCATCAACAATCTGAACCATTCATCTACAATCTGAACCATTCATCCACAATCTGAACCATTCATCAACAATCTGAACCATTCATCAACAATCTGAACCATTCATCTACAATCTGAACCATTCATCAACAATCTGAACCATTCATCTACAATCTGAACCATTCATCTACAATCTGAACCATTCATCTACAATCTGAACCATTCATCAACAATCTGAACCATTCATCAACAATCTGAACCATTCATCAACAATCTGAACCATTCATCCACAATCTGAACCATTCCTCTACAATCTGAACCATTCCTCTACAATCTGAACCATTCCTCTACAATCTGAACCATTCATCAACAATCTGAACCATTCATCCACAATCTGAACCATTCATCCACAATCTGAACCATTCCTCTACAATCTGAACCATTCCTCTACAATCTGAACCATTCCTCTACAATCTGAACCATTCCTCTACAATCTGAACCATTCATCAACAATCTGAACCATTCCTCTACAATCTGAACCATTCATCTACAATCTGAACCATTCATCTACAATCTGAACCATTCATCTAAAATCTGAACCATTCATCTACAATCTGAACCATTCATCTACAATCTGAACCATTCATCAACAATCTGAACCATTCATCTACAATCTGAACCATTCATCTACAATCTGAACCATTCATCTACAATCTGAACCATTCATCTACAATCTGAACCATTCATCAACAATCTGAACCATTCATCTACAATCTGAACCATTCATCCACAATCTGAACCATTCATCAACAATCTGAACCATTCCTCTACAATCTGAACCATTCATCTACAATCTGAACCATTCATCTACAATCTGAACCATTCATCAACAATCTGAACCATTCATCTACAATCTGAACCATTCATCAACAATCTGAACCATTCCTCTACAATCTGAACCATTCATCTACAATCTGAACCATTCATCTACAATCTGAACCATTCATCCACAATCTGAACCATTCATCAACAATCTGAACCATTCCTCTACAATCTGAACCATCCATCTACAATCTGAACCATTCATCTACAATCTGAACCATTCATCAACAATCTGAACCATTCATCTACAATCTGAACCATTCATCAACAATCTGAACCATTCCTCTACAATCTGAACCATTCATCAACAATCTGAACCATTCATCTACAATCTGAACCATTCATCAACAATCTGAACCATTCCTCTACAATCTGAACCATTCATCTACAATCTGAACCATTCATCTACAATCTGAACCATTCCTCTACAATCTGAACCATTCATCAACAATCTGAACCATTCATCAACAATCTGAACCATTCATCAACAATCTGAACCATTCATCAACAATCTGAACCATTCATCAACAATCTGAACCATTCATCAACAATCTGAACCATTCATCAACAATCTGAACCATTCATCAACAATCTGAACCATTCATCAACAATCTGAACCATTCATCTACAATCTGAACCATTCATCTACAATCTGAACCATTCATCAACAATCTGAACCATTCATCAACAATCTGAACCATTCATCTACAATCTGAACCATTCATCAACAATCTGAACCATTCATCTACAATCTGAACCATTCATCAACAATCTGAACCATTCATCAACAATCTGAACCATTCCTCTACAATCTGAACCATTCATCAACAATCTGAACCATTCATCTACAATCTGAACCATTCATCTACAATCTGAACCATTCATCTACAATCTGAACCATTCATCAACAATCTGAACCATTCATCAACAATCTGAACCATTCATCAACAATCTGAACCATTCCTCTACAATCTGAACCATTCATCTACAATCTGAACCATTCATCTACAATCTGAACCATTCATCTACAATCTGAACCATTCATCTACAATCTGAACCATCTACAATCTGAACCATTCATCAACAATCTGAACCATTCATCAACAATCTGAACCATTCATCTACAATCTGAACCATTCATCTATAATCTGAACCATTCATCTACAATCTGAACCATTCATCAACAATCTGAACCATTCATCTACAATCTGAACCATTCATCTACAATCTGAACCATTCATCTACAATCTGAACCATTCATCAACAATCTGAACCATTCATCTACAATCTGAACCATTCATCAACAATCTGAACCATTCATCAACAATCTGAACCATTCCTCTACAATCTGAACCATTCATCTACAATCTGAACCATTCATCTACAATCTGAACCATTCATCTACAATCTGAACCATTCATCTACAATCTGAACCATTCATCTACAATCTGAACCATTCATCTACAATCTGAACCATTCATCTACAATCTGAACCATCTACAATCTGAACCATTCATCAACAATCTGAACCATTCATCAACAATCTGAACCATTCATCTACAATCTGAACCATTCATCTACAATCTGAACCATTCATCTACAATCTGAACCATTCATCAACAATCTGAACCATTCATCTACAATCTGAACCATTCATCTACAATCTGAACCATCTACAATCTGAACCATTCATCAACAATCTGAACCATTCATCAACAATCTGAACCATTCATCTACAATCTGAACCATTCATCAACAATCTGAACCATTCATCTACAATCTGAACCATTCATCAACAATCTGAACCATTCCTCTACAATCTGAACCATTCATCTACAATCTGAACCATTCATCTACAATCTGAACCATTCATCCACAATCTGAACCATTCATCAACAATCTGAACCATTCCTCTACAATCTGAACCATCCATCTACAATCTGAACCATTCATCTACAATCTGAACCATTCATCAACAATCTGAACCATTCATCTACAATCTGAACCATTCATCAACAATCTGAACCATTCCTCTACAATCTGAACCATTCATCAACAATCTGAACCATTCATCTACAATCTGAACCATTCATCAACAATCTGAACCATTCCTCTACAATCTGAACCATTCATCTACAATCTGAACCATTCATCTACAATCTGAACCATTCCTCTACAATCTGAACCATTCATCAACAATCTGAACCATTCATCAACAATCTGAACCATTCATCAACAATCTGAACCATTCATCAACAATCTGAACCATTCATCAACAATCTGAACCATCCATCAACAATCTGAACCATTCATCAACAATCTGAACCATTCATCAACAATCTGAACCATTCATCAACAATCTGAACCATTCATCTACAATCTGAACCATTCATCTACAATCTGAACCATTCATCTACAATCTGAACCATTCATCTACAATCTGAACCATTCATCTACAATCTGAACCATTCATCAACAATCTGAACCATTCATCAACAATCTGAACCATTCATCAACAATCTGAACCATTCATCTACAATCTGAACCATTCATCAACAATCTGAACCATTCATCTACAATCTGAACCATTCATCAACAATCTGAACCATTCATCAACAATCTGAACCATTCCTCTACAATCTGAACCATTCATCAACAATCTGAACCATTCATCTACAATCTGAACCATTCATCTACAATCTGAACCATTCATCTACAATCTGAACCATTCATCAACAATCTGAACCATTCATCAACAATCTGAACCATTCATCAACAATCTGAACCATTCCTCTACAATCTGAACCATTCATCTACAATCTGAACCATTCATCTACAATCTGAACCATTCATCTACAATCTGAACCATTCATCTACAATCTGAACCATTCATCTACAATCTGAACCATTCATCTACAATCTGAACCATTCATCTACAATCTGAACCATCTACAATCTGAACCATTCATCAACAATCTGAACCATTCATCAACAATCTGAACCATTCATCTACAATCTGAACCATTCATCTACAATCTGAACCATTCATCTACAATCTGAACCATTCATCAACAATCTGAACCATTCATCAACAATCTGAACCATTCATCTACAATCTGAACCATTCATCTACAATCTGAACCATTCATCAACAATCTGAACCATTCATCAACAATCTGAACCATTCATCTACAATCTGAACCATTCATCTACAATCTGAACCATTCCTCTACAATCTGAACCATTCCTCTACAATCTGAACCATTCATCAACAATCTGAACCATTCATCAACAATCTGAACCATTCATCTACAATCTGAACAATTCATCTACAATCTGAACCATTCATCTACAATCTGAACCATTCATCTACAATCTGAACCATTCATCTACAATCTGAACCATCTACAATCTGAACCATTCATCTACAATCTGAACCATTCATCTACAATCTGAACCATTCATCTACAATCTGAACCATTCATCTACAATCTGAACCATTCATCTACAATCTGAACCATTCATCTACAATCTGAACCATTCATCTACAATCTGAACCATTCATCTACAATCTGAACCATTCATCTACAATCTGAACCATTCATCTACAATCTGAACCATTCATCTACAATCTGAACCATTCCTCTACAATCTGAACCATTCATCTACAATCTGAACCATCTACAATCTGAACCATTCATCTACAATCTGAACCATTCATCTACAATCTGAACCATTCATCTACAATCTGAACCATTCATCTACAATCTGAACCATTCATCTACAATCTGAACCATCTACAATCTGAACCATTCATCTACAATCTGAACCATTCATCTACAATCTGAACCATTCATCTACAATCTGAACCATTCATCTACAATCTGAACCATTCATCTACAATCTGAACCATTCATCTACAATCTGAACCATTCATCTACAATCTGAACCATTCATCTACAATCTGAACCATTCATCTACAATCTGAACCATTCATCTACAATCTGAACCATTCATCTACAATCTGAACCATTCATCTACAATCTGAACCATTCATCTACAATCTGAACCATTCATCTACAATCTGAACCATTCATCTACAATCTGAACCATTCATCTACAATCTGAACCATTCATCTACAATCTGAACCATCTACAATCTGAACCATCTACAATCTGAACCATTCATCTACAATCTGAACCATTCATCTACAATCTGAACCATTCATCTACAATCTGAACCATTCATCTACAATCTGAACCATTCATCTACAATCTGAACCATTCATCTACAATCTGAACCATTCATCTACAATCTGAACCATTCATCTACAATCTGAACCATTCATCTACAATCTGAACCATTCATCTACAATCTGAACCATTCATCAACAATCTGAACCATTCATCTACAATCTGAACCATTCATCTACAATCTGAACCATTCATCAACAATCTGAACCATTCAGTAGCAGCACGACAGACAAACTGTGTCTTTGACCAGTCTAACCACCCGTCAGTGTATTTACATTTATGTAGTCGAGGCTTCCCTACGACCCTTGCCAGCAATATATGTTTGAGGAATTAATTATTCTCCCACCACGAGTGATACTCGTGCAAATTTGACCTTTCCTGGTATACCGTTTACCACCGTAATAATAATAGTAATAATGTTGGTAGAATTACCGACAATATGTAAAGTAAAAGGACACAAGTGCAACTAATGTGACATTTTATTGTGGCAACGTTTCGCTCTCCAGGAGCTTTGTATCGGCTTGCCAAAGCTCCTGGAGAGCGAAACGTTGTCACAATAAAATGTCACATTAGTTGCACTTGTGTCTTTTTACTTTACGTAATAATAATAATTTTTGTTTTAGTGTGATAGTGTCCAGACATCGGTGATATTTGGTTGTTAAATGAGACTCTTTTGCAACAATTGGGAATTGTTGTACAAGTCTCATTTATCAACTTGTCTGGTATAAACCTTGGTCATAAATACCAGTATTGGTTATTATAGACGTGTACAAGCTAACATAAACCAATATTGGTTGTTATAGACGTGTACAAGCTAACATAAACCAGTATTGGTATAGACGTGTACAAGCTAACATAAACCAATATTGGTTATTATAGACGTGTACAAGCTAACATAAACCAATATTGGTTGTTATAGACGTGTACAAGCTAACATAAACCAGTATTGGTTGTTATAGACGTGTACAAGCTAACATAAACCAATATTGGTTATTATAGACGTGTACAAGCTAACATAAACCAATATTGGTTATTATAGACGTGTACAAGCTAACATAAACCAATATTGGTTGTTATAGACGTGTACAAGCTAACATAAACCAGTATTGGTTGTTATAGACGTGTACAAGCTAACATAAACCAATATTGGTTATAGACGTGTACAAGCTAACATAAACCAGTATTGGTTGTTATAGACGTGTACAAGCTAACATAAACCAGTATTGGTTGTTATAGACGTGTACAAGCTAACATAAACCAGTATTGGTTGTTATAGACGTGTACAAGCTAACATAAACCAATATTGGTTGTTATAGACGTGTACAAGCTAACATAAACCAGTATTGGTTGTTATAGACGTGTACAAGCTAACATAAACCAGTATTGGTTGTTATAGACGTGTACAAGCTAACATAAACCAGTATTGGTTGTTATAGACGTGTACAAGCTAACATAAACCAATATTGGTTGTTATAGACGTGCACAAGCTAACATAAACCAGTATTGGTTGTTATAGACGTGTACAAGCTAACATAAACCAATATTGGTTATTATAGACGTGTACAAGCTAACATAAACCAATATTGGTTATTATAGACGTGTACAAGCTAACATAAACCAATATTGGTTGTTATAGACGTGTACAAGCTAACATAAACCAATATTGGTTATTATAGACGTGTACAAGCTAACATAAACCAATATTGGTTATAGACGTGTACAAGCTAACATAAACCAGTATTGGTTGTTATAGACGTGTACAAGCTAACATAAACCAATATTGGTTGTTATAGACGTGTACAAGCTAACATAAACCAATATTGGTTATTATAGACGTGTACAAGCTAACATAAACCAATATTGGTTGTTATAGACGTGTACAAGCTAACATAAACCAATATTGGTTGTTATAGACGTGTACAAGGAAACATAAACCAATATTGGTTGTTATAGACGTGTACAAGCTAACATAAACCAATATTGGTTGTTATAGACGTGTACAAGCTAACATAAACCAATATTGGTTGTTATAGACGTGTACAAGCTAACATAAACCAATATTGGTTGTTATAGACGTGTACAAGCTAACATAAACCAGTATTGGTTGTTATAGACGTGTACAAGGAAACATAAACCAGTATTGGTTGTTATAGACGTGTACAAGCTAACATAAACCAATATTGGTTATTATAGACGTGTACAAGCTAACATAAACCAGTATTGGTTGTTATAGACGTGTACAAGCTAACATAAACCAGTATTGGTTGTTATAGACGTGTACAAGCTAACATAAACCAGTATTGGTTGTTATAGACGTGTACAAGCTAACATAAACCAGTATTGGTTATTATAGACGTGTACAAGCTAACATAAACCAGTATTGGTTGTTATAGACGTGTACAAGCTAACATAAACCAGTATTGGTTGTTATAGACGTGTACAAGCTAACATAAACCAGTATTGGTTGTTATAGACGTGTACAAGCTAACATAAACCAGTATTGGTTGTTATAGACGTGTACAAGCTAACATAAACCAGTATTGGTTGTTATAGACGTGTACAAGCTAACATAAACCAGTATTGGTTGTTATAGACGTGTACAAGCTAACATAAACCAATATTGGTTGTTATAGACGTGCACAAGCTAACATAAACCAGTATTGGTTGTTATAGACGTGTACAAGCTAACATAAACCAATATTGGTTGTTATAGACGTGCACAAGCTAACATAAACCAATATTGGTTGTTATAGACGTGTACAAGCTAACATAAACCAATATTGGTTATTATAGACGTGTACAAGCTAACATAAACCAATATTGGTTATTATAGACGTGTACAAGCTAACATAAACCAATATTGGTTATTATAGACGTGTACAAGCTAACATAAACCAATATTGGTTATTATAGACGTGTACAAGCTAACATAAACCAATATTGGTTATTATAGACGTGTACAAGCTAACATAAACCAATATTGGTTATTATAGACGTGTACAAGCTAACATAAACCAATATCGATTGTTATAGACGTGTACAAGCTAACATAAACCAGTATTGGTTGTTATAGACGTGTACAAGCTAACATAAACCAGTATTGGTTGTTATAGACGTGTACAAGCTAACATAAACCAGTATTGGTTATTATAGACGTGTACAAGCTAACATAAACCAATATCGATTGTTATAGACGTGTACAAGCTAACATAAACCAATATCGATTGTTATAGACGTGTACAAGCTAACATAAACCAGTATTGGTTGTTATAGACGTGTACAAGCTAACATAAACCAGTATTGGTTGTTATAGACGTGTACAAGCTAACATAAACCAGTATTGGTTATTATAGACGTGTACAAGCTAACATAAACCAATATTGGTTGTTATAGACGTGTACAAGCTAACATAAACCAGTATTGGTTGTTATAGACGTGTACAAGCTAACATAAACCAGTATTGGTTGTTATAGACGTGTACAAGCTAACATAAACCAGTATTGGTTGTTATAGACGTGTACAAGCTAACATAAACCAGTATTGGTTGTTATAGACGTGTACAAGCTAACATAAACCAGTATTGGTTGTTATAGACGTGTACAAGCTAACATAAACCAGTATTGGTTGTTATAGACGTGTACAAGCTAACATAAACCAGTATTGGTTGTTATAGACGTGTAGAGCCAAACACAAACCAGTATTATCAAATATAAAATTTTGGGAAACTTTTTACCCAGGATGATAGAGTTTTACCTGCAACTTTAACGTTGATCTTCGCAGACTGGGAAAAAAAATCACCATTTCGATACAGTTGATACAACTCAAGTTGACAAACAAGGTAATAAAGTGGGAAGAAAGTTAGAGAAATTGGAGACGGAAGAAAGTTAGAGAAAGTGGAGACGCTCAAAACTTTGACTAATTTGTTAGGTCAGATATGGATAAATGAGGATAAAGAAATGGATGAGTTAAGATGCGAGCCGCTGATTAGCTGGGCTGTGGTGTTTACGTTAGAGTGCATGCTGCTAACGCCAACAACCTCGTTGGTTATGCCATCCGTCGGGAGGTGTGGTTTGGTGCTGGGGTGCGATAAGCCTCTACACGTCGGGGTTGGCTAAAGGTAGACAAGGTTCCTGTGGTCAGTGCTAAGTGTGTGTTCCAGGTTAGCGCTCTCACGACCCGGTTCGTAGCCAGGCCTCGTGGTGGATCAGGACCTAATTAACCAGGCTGTTACTGCTGACAGCACGCAAGTCGACGCACGAACCGCAGCCCTGCTGGTCAGGTACTGACTTTGGGTATCTGTCCAGTTCCCTCTTACAGACAGCCATGGGCAAACTTGCTAACCTAGACAATGTACAAAGAATCTTCACTGCTCGTACCAATTCAGTCAAAGAGCTAAACAACTTGGATTGAAGTCCCTCGACCTGTACTCCCTGGAACGTAGGCGAGAAAGATAATTAATACTTTTACATTGAATATCCTAGGGAGACTAGTTGCGAATCTGCTCACAGAAATCACTCGCAAGAGACTTAGAATGTGCAAAATAATCCCAGTGAGGAGCAGGAGTACCATGAGAACTCTTTAAGAGTTAATACATTAAGTTTAGGAGGACCAAGACTCCACACTCGTCCTTAATATAGAAGAAGAATTATCAGCAGACCCTTACTTGGCTTGAAATTCAAGACAGCTAAATCACGTCCTGATCAGCCAGGCTGTGGGTCATACGCTGGAGTGTTTGCAGCCAACAATAACATTCTAATTGATCAGGCTTTGATCCATCAGGTCGTCTGGTCTGGGACAGGAGACAGCAGGTCTGAGGGAAGGTAGATGAAACAGCAGGTGGGAGGGAAGGTAGATGAAACAGCAGGTGGGAGGGAAGGTAGATGAAACAGCAGGTGGGAGGGAAGGTAGATGAAACAGCAGGTGGGAGGGAAGGTAGATGAAACAGCCTTCGACAAGTGTGACCATGGCGTAATAGCGCACAAAATGCGCGCTAAAGGAATAACAGGAAAAGTCGGTCGATGGATCTATAATTTCCTCACTAACAGAACACAGAGAGTAGTCGTCAACAGAGTAAAGTCCGAGGCAGCTACGGTGACAAGCTCTGTCCCACAAGGCACAGTACTAGCTCCCATCTTGTTCCTCATCCTCATATCCGACATAGACAAGGATGTCAGCCACAGCACCGTGTCTTCCTTTGCAGATGACACCCGAATCTGCATGACAGTGTCTTCCATTGCAGACACTGCAAGGCTCCAGGCGGACATCAACCAAATCTTTCAGTGGGCTGCAGAAAACAATATGAAGTTCAACGATGAGAAATTTCAATTACTCAGATATGGTAAACATGAGGAAATTAAATCTTCATCAGAGTACAAAACAAATTCTGGCCACAAAATAGAGCGAAACACCAACGTCAAAGACCTAGGAGTGATTATGTCGGAGGATCTCACCTTCAAGGACCATAACATTGTATCAATCGCATCTGCTAGAAAAATGACAGGATGGATAATGAGAACCTTCAAAACTAGGGAGGCCAAGCCCATGATGACACTCTTCAGGTCACTTGTTCTATCTAGGCTGGAATATTGCTGCACTCTAACAGCACCTTTCAAGGCAGGTGAAATTGCCGACCTAGAAAATGTACAGAGAACTTTCACGGCGCGCATAACGGAGATAAAACACCTCAATTACTGGGAGCGCTTGAGGTTTCTAAACCTGTATTCCCTGGAACGCAGGAGGGAGAGATACATGATTATATACACCTGGAAAATCCTAGAGGGACTAGTACCAAACTTGCACACGAAAATCACTCACTACGAAAGCAAAAGACTTGGCAGACGATGCACCATCCCCCCAATGAAAAGCAGGGGTGTCACTAGCACGTTAAGATACCATACAATAAGTGTCAGGGGCCCGAGACTGTTCAACTGCCTCCCAGCACACATAAGGGGGATTACCAACAGACCCCTGGCAGTCTTCAAGCTGGCACTGGACAAGCACCTAAAGACAGTTCCTGATCAGCCGGGCTGTGGCTCGTACGTTGGTTTGCGTGCAGCCAGCAGCAACAGCCTGGTTGATCAGGCGCTGATCCACCAGGAGGCCTGGTCACAGACCGGGCCGCGGGGGCGTTGACCCCCGAAACTCTCTCCAGGTAAACTCCAGGCAGGTGGGAGGGAAGGTAGATGAAACAGCAGGTGGGAGGGAAGGTAGATGAAACAGCAGGTGGGAGGGAAGGTAGATGAAACAGCAGGTGGGAGGGAAGGTAGATGAAACAGCAGGTGGGAGGGAAGGTAGATGAAACAGCAGGTGGGAGGGAAGGTAGAGGAGACAGCAGGTGGGAGGGAAGGTAGATGAAACAGCAGGTGGGAGGGAAGGTAGATGAAACAGCAGGTGGGAGGGAAGGTAGATGAGACAGCAGGTGGGAGGGAAGGTAGATGAAACAGCAGGTGGGAGGGAAGGTAGAGGAGACAGCAGGTGGGAGGGGAGGTAGAGGAGACAGCAGGTGGGAGGGAAGGTAGATGAAACAGCAGGTGGGAGGGAAGGTAGAGGAGACAGCAGGTGAGAGGGAAGGTAGATGAAACAGCAGGTGGGAGGGAAGGTAGATTAAACAGCAGGTGGGAGGGAAGGTAGAGGAGACAGCAGGTGGGAGGGAAGGTAGATGAAACAGCAGGTGGGAGGGAAGGTAGATGAAACAGCAGGTGGGAGGGAAGGTAGATGAAACAGCAGGTGGGAGGGAAGGTAGATGAAACAGCAGGTGGGAGGGAAGGTAGATGAAACAGCAGGTGGGAGGGAAGGTAGAGGAGACAGCAGGTGGGAGGGAAGGTAGAGGAGACAGCAGGTGGGAGGGAAGGTAGATGAAACAGCAGGTGGGAGGGAAGGTAGATGAAACAGCAGGTGGGAGGGAAGGTAGATGAAACAGCAGGTGGGAGGGAAGGTAGAGGAGACAGCAGGTGGGAGGGAAGGTAGATGAAACAGCAGGTGGGAGGGAAGGTAGAGGAGACAGCAGGTGGGAGGGAAGGTAGATGAAACAGCAGGTGGGAGGGAAGGTAGATGAAACAGCAGGTGGGAGGGAAGGTAGAGGAGACAGCAGGTGGGAGGGAAGGTAGAGGAGACAGCAGGTGGGAGGGAAGGTAGAGGAGACAGCAGGTGGGAGGGAAGGTAGATGAAACAGCAGGTGGGAGGGAAGGTAGATGAAACAGCAGGTGGGAGGGAAGGTAGATGAAACAGCAGGTGGGAGGGAAGGTAGAGGAGACAGCAGGTGGGAGGGAAGGTAGAGGAGACAGCAGGTGGGAGGGAAGGTAGAGGAGACAGCAGGTGGGAGGGAAGGTAGATGAAACAGCAGGTACGATGGAAGGTAGAGGAAACAGCAGGTGGGAGGGAAGGTAGAGGAGACAGCAGGTGGGAGGGAAGGTAGATGAAACAGCAGGTACGATGGAAGGTAGAGGAAACAGCAGGTGGGAGGGAAGGTAGAGGAGACAGCAGGTGGGAGGGAACGTAGAGGAAACAGCAGGTGGGAGGGAAGGTAGAGGAAACAGCAGGTGGGAGGGAAGGTAGATGAAACAGCAGGTGGGAGGGAAGGTAGATGAAACAGCAGGTGGGAGGGAAGGTAGAGGAGACAGCAGGTGGGAGGGAAGGTAGAGGAGACAGCAGGTGGGAGGGAAGGTAGAGGAGACAGCAGGTGGGAGGGAAGGTAGATGAAACAGCAGGTGGGAGGGAAGGTAGAGGAGACAGCAGGTGGGAGGGAAGGTAGATGAAACAGCAGGTGGGAGGGAAGGTAGAGGAGACAGCAGGTGGGAGGGAAGGTAGATGAAACAGCAGGTAGGAGGGAAGGTAGAGGAGACAGCAGGTGGGAGGGAAGGTAGATGAAACAGCAGGTGGGAGGGAAGGTAGAGGAAACAGCAGGTGGGAGGGAAGGTAGAGGAAACAGCAGGTGGGAGGGAAGGTAGATGAAACAGCAGGTGGGAGGGAAGGTAGAGGAGACAGCAGGTGGGATGGAAGGTAGATGAAACAGCAGGTGGGAGGGAAGGTAGAGGAGACAGCAGGTGGGAGGGAAGGTAGATGAAACAGCAGGTGGGAGGGAAGGTAGATGAAACAGCAGGTGGGAGGGAAGGTAGAGGAGACAGCAGGTGGGAGGGAAGGTAGAGGAGACAGCAGGTGGGAGGGAAGGTAGAGGAGACAGCAGGGGGGAGGGAAGGGAGTGGATACAGCAGGTGGGAGGGAAGGTAGAGGACACAGCAGGTGGGAGGGAAGGTAGATGAAACAGCAGGTGGGAGGGAAGGTAGATGAAACAGCAGGTGGGAGGGAAGGGAGAGGAGACCGCAGGTGGGAGGGAAGGTAGATGAAACAGCAGGTGGGAGGGAAGGTAGAGGAGACAGCAGGTGGGAGGGAAGGTAGAGGAGACTGCAGGTGGGAGGGAAGGTAGATGAAACAGCAGGTGGGAGGGAAGGTAGATGAAACAGCAGGTGGGAGGGAAGGTAGAGGAGACAGCAGGTGGGAGGGAAGGTAGAGGAGACAGCAGGTGGGAGGGAAGGTAGAGGAGACAGGAGGTGGGAGGGAAGGTAGATGAAACAGCAGGTGGGAGGGAAGGTAGATGAAACAGCAGGTGGGAGGGAAGGTAGAGGAGACAGCAGGTGGGAGGGAAGGTAGATGAAACAGCAGGTGGGAGGGAAGGTAGAGGAGACAGCAGGTGGGAGGGAAGGTAGAGGAGACAGCAGGTGGGAGGGAAGGTAGATGAAACAGCAGGTGGGAGGGAAGGTAGAGGAGACAGCAGGTG
The DNA here is from genome assembly GCF_038502225.1 of Cherax quadricarinatus. Lineage (NCBI taxonomy): Eukaryota > Metazoa > Arthropoda > Malacostraca > Decapoda > Parastacidae > Cherax > Cherax quadricarinatus. The sequence goes on from NC_091298.1 coordinate 61,382,680, forward strand.
GGAGGGAAGGTAGAGGAGACAGCAGGTGGGAGGGAAGGTAGATGAAACAGCAGGTGGGAGGGAAGGTAGAGGAGACAGCAGGTGGGAGGGAAGGTAGAGGAGACAGCAGGTGGGAGGGAAGGTAGAGGAGACAGCAGGTGGGAGGGAAGGTAGAGGAGACAGCAGGTGGGAGGGAAGGTAGAGGAGACAGCAGGTGGGAGGGAAGGTAGAGGAGACAGCAGGTGGGAGGGAAGGTAGAGGAGACAGCAGGTGGGAGGGAAGGTAGAGGAGACAGCAGGTGGGAGGGAAGGTAGAGGAAACAGCAGGTGGGAGGGAAGGTAGAGGAGACAGCAGGTGGGAGGGAAGGTAGATGAAACAGCAGGTGGGAGGGAAGGTAGAGGAGACAGCAGGTGGGAGGGAAGGTAGAGGAAACAGCAGGTGGGAGGGAAGGTAGATGAAACAGCAGGTGGGAGGGAAGGTAGAGGAGACAGCAGGTGGGAGGGAAGGTAGATGAAACAGCAGGTGGGAGGGAAGGTAGATGAAACAGCAGGTGGGAGGGAAGGTAGAGGAGACAGCAGGTGGGAGGGAAGGTAGATGAAACAGCAGGTGGGAGGGAAGGTAGATGAAACAGCAGGTGGGAGGGAAGGTAGATGAAACAGCAGGTGGGAGGGAAGGTAGATGAAACAGCAGGTGGGAGGGAAGGTAGATGAAACAGCAGGTGGGAGGGAAGGTAGATGAAACAGCAGGTGGGAGGGAAGGTAGATGAAACAGCAGGTGGGAGGGAAGGTAGAGGAGACAGCAGGTGGGAGGGAAGGTAGATGAAACAGCAGGTGGGAGGGAAGGTAGAGGAGACAGCAGGTGGGAGGGAAGGTAGAGGAAACAGCAGGTGGGAGGGAAGGTAGAGGAGACAGCAGGTGGGAGGGAAGGTAGAGGAAACAGCAGGTGGGAGGGAAGGTAGAGGATACAGCAGGTGGGAGGGAAGGTAGAGGAGACAGCAGGTGGGAGGGAAGGTAGAGGAGACAGCAGGTGGGAGGGAAGGTAGAGGAGACAGCAGGTGGGAGGGAAGGTAGAGGAAACAGCAGGTGGGAGGGAAGGTAGAGGAGACAGCAGGTGGGAGGGAAGGTAGAGGAAACAGCAGGTGGGAGGGAAGGTAGAGGAAACAGCAGGTGGGAGGGAAGGTAGAGGAGACAGCAGGTGGGAGGGAAGGTAGAGGAGACAGCAGGTGTGAGGGAAGGTAGAGGAAACAGCAGGTGGGAGGGAAGGTAGAGGAGACAGCAGGTGGGAGGGAAGGTAGAGGAAACAGCAGGTGGGAGGGAAGGTAGAGGAGACAGCAGGTGGGAGGGAAGGTAGAGGAGACAGCAGGTGGGAGGGAAGGTAGAGGAGACAGCAGGTGGGAGGGAAGGTAGATGAAACAGCAGGTGGGAGGGAAGGTAGATGAAACAGCAGGTGGGAGGGAAGGTAGATGAAACAGCAGGTGGGAGGGAAGGTAGATGAAACAGCAGGTGGGAGGGAAGGTAGAGGAGACAGCAGGTGGGAGGGAAGGTAGATGAAACAGCAGGTGGGAGGGAAGGTAGATGAAACAGCAGGTGGGAGGGAAGGTAGATGAAACAGCAGGTGGGAGGGAAGGTAGAGGAGACAGCAGGTGGGAGGGAAGGTAGATGAAACAGCAGGTGGGAGGGAAGGTAGAGGAGACAGCAGGTGGGAGGGAAGGTAGAGGAGACAGCAGGTGGGAGGGAAGGTAGAGGAGACAGCAGGTGGGAGGGAAGGTAGATGAAACAGCAGGTGGGAGGGAAGTTAGATGAAACAGCAGGTGGGAGGGAAGGTAGAGGAGACAGCAGGTGGGAGGGAAGGTAGAGGAGACAGCAGGTGGGAGGGAAGGTAGATGAAACAGCAGGTGGGAGGGAAGGTAGATGAAACAGCAGGTGGGAGGGAAGGTAGATGAAACAGCAGGTGGGAGGGAAGGTAGAGGAGACAGCAGGTGGGAGGGAAGGTAGAGGAGACAGCAGGTGGGAGGGAAGGTAGAGGAGACAGCAGGTGGGAGGGAAGGTAGAGGAGACAGCAGGTGGGAGGGAAGGTAGAGGAGACAGCAGGTGGGAGGGAAGGTAGATGAAACAGCAGGTGGGAGGGAAGGTAGATGAAACAGCAGGTGGGAGGGAAGGTAGAGGAGACAGCAGGTGGGAGGGAAGGTAGATGAAACAGCAGGTGGGAGGGAAGGTAGATGAAACAGCAGGTGGGAGGGAAGGTAGATGAAACAGCAGGTGGGAGGGAAGGTAGATGAAACAGCAGGTGGGAGGGAAGGTAGAGGAGACAGCAGGTGGGAGGGAAGGTAGATGAAACAGCAGGTGGGAGGGAAGGTAGATGAAACAGCAGGTGGGTGGGAAGGTAGAGGAGACAGCAGGTGGGAGGGAAGGTAGATGAAACAGCAGGTGGGAGGGAAGGTAGAGGAGACAGCAGGTGGGAGGGAAGGTAGAGGAGACAGCAGGTGGGAGGGAAGGTAGATGAAACAGCAGGTGGGAGGGAAGGTAGAGGAGACAGCAGGTGGGAGGGAAGGTAGAGGAGACAGCAGGTGGGAGGGAAGGTAGAGGAGACAGCAGGTGGGAGGGAAGGTAGAGGAGACAGCAGGTGGGAGGGAAGGTAGATGAAACAGCAGGTGGGAGGGAAGGTAGAGGAGACAGCAGGTGGGAGGGAAGGTAGATGAAACAGCAGGTGGGAGGGAAGGTAGAGGAGACAGCAGGTGGGAGGGAAGGTAGAGGAGACAGCAGGTGGGAGGGAAGGTAGAGGAGACAGCAGGTGGGAGGGAAGGTAGAGGAGACAGCAGGTGGGAGGGAAGGTAGAGGAGACAGCAGGTGGGAGGGAAGGTAGATGAAACAGCAGGTGGGAGGGAAGGTAGATGAAACAGCAGGTGGGAGGGAAGGTAGAGGAGACAGCAGGTGGGAGGGAAGGTAGAGGAGACAGCAGGTGGGAGGGAAGGTAGATGAAACAGCAGGTGGGAGGGAAGGTAGAGGAGACAGCAGGTGGGAGGGAAGGTAGATGAAACAGCAGGTGGGAGGGAAGGTAGAGGAGACAGCAGGTGGGAGGGAAGGTAGATGAAACAGCAGGTGGGAGGAAGGTAGAGGAGACAGCAGGTGGGAGGGAAGGTAGAGGAGACGGCAGGTGGGAGGGAAGGTAGATGAAACAGCAGGTGGGAGGAAGGTAGATGAAACAGCAGGTGGGAGGGAAGGTAGAGGAGACAGCAGGTGGGAGGGAAGGTAGAGGAGACAGCAGGTGGGAGGGAAGGTAGATGAAACAGCAGGTGGGAGGGAAGGTAGAGGAGACAGCAGGTGGGAGGGAAGGTAGATGAAACAGCAGGTGGGAGGAAGGTAGAGGAGACAGCAGGTGGGAGGGAAGGTAGAGGAGACAGCAGGTGGGAGGGAAGGTAGAGGAGACAGCAGGTGGGAGGGAAGGTAGAGGAGACAGCAGGTGGGAGGGAAGGTAGAGGAGACAGCAGGTGGGAGGGAAGGTAGAGGAGACAGCAGATCAGCAATAAGTAAAAAAAAAACGGACATTTTTGATAAATATCGCAGATTTACTGGCAACAGAGAAGATATAAATTATGGATGTATATCCAGATCAACCAAGCTGTGATGGCTGTGTGTGGGTCAGCGGTCCACCACCAGCACCGTCGGGCCTGAGGGTAGAAAAATTCCCTGTACGACAAATATCTTCACCAGGTGCCAGATCAACCAGGCAGTGATGGATATGTGGGGCAGCGGGCCTCCAGGAGCAACAGCCTGGTTGACCAGGCAAGCACCAGACAAGCCTGGCTCGAGAGATAAACTCTCGAAAGTCTTCAAAGGTAAGGTATAGCCAGATGTACTCGTGTTAATCTTGTTTTTGTGCCTAGTTCGTAGGCCTCTTGTGTATCCATATACTGTTGCACTGCCGTCCGGATAACGTAGCCATTTCCTAGGTAATATCTACAGTTCAAGGGATTTCAGGTGTTCCCAGTAATTTAGGTGCTTGAGTGAGTCTGTACGAGCAGTGAAAATTCTCTTGACATTCTACATTCTCGTACTTTCAGCCCCTGTGTATATACTCACCTTGCTGTGGTTGCAGGCGCCGATTCACAGCTCCTGGTCCCGCTTCTTCACTGGTCGCTACCAGGTCACTCTTCCTGCTCCATGAACTTTATCATACCTCTGTGTGTGTGTGTATACCAGATACCTATTTGTACTCGCCTATTTGTTGTTGTAGGGATCGATTCATTGCTGCTGGCCCCTCCTCTTCGCTATATCGCTACTAGGTCTCCACACACCCTGCTCTAAGAGCCTTATCGTACCTCATCTTGAAGCTACCTGGAGGGAATTCCGGGGATCAACGCCCCCGCGGCCCGGTCCACGACCAGGCCTCCTGGTGGATCAGGGCCTGATCAACGAGGCTGTTACTGCCTCGTATGTATGAATCCTGCCTATGTATGAATCCTGCCTCCACTACATGTATGTGTCTGTGTTTCCCATGCATTGTGAACCTGGAAAATGTCACCACAATTCCAGATATATCGCGGCCATTAAACTTTTAAAAGATTCTCCATTAATATCCCCCAAAAATGTTTTATGTGCGAATTACGTGGTTTGTATATAAGCTCCTAAATTTTAATTGATATGAAAATAATTTTAATTTGGGAATTCCGATTAAATATTACAGCAGTTAATGGGGAACTACGATATTTTTGTGCGGTTACAAAGCTTGTCATGGCAAGGGTAGTTTGTGGGTCGCCAACACTAACAACCTGGTGGACCAGGCAGGCAGGCAGTCAACATGGAACACTGCCCTAGGGCCGGGTTGCCAGCGTAGATCTCGCGAAACAGGTGACGTGCATATTCCTGTGTATATACACACATATATCTTTTCATATACACACACACACACACACACACACACACACACACACACACACACACACACAGGCAGGCCCCAGTTTACAGCGCTTTGCTTTATCGTGTTTCGTTAATGCAACGGTTTCAGTTATACCCATTCTTATTATATTCCGACTTTATGCACTATATCCACCACTCACTATAAGCTAAGAACGAAAATATTCTAAGTAATGTGTGTACTGTATATAATTTTTTTTAGGCCTAGCTCTGTTGTTCACTTAATATATGATAGTGTAAATGTGTTATCAGACTTCTTATGCGTTTGAATGTGAAAAAAGGGCCATGTTTCAGTTAACAGCGATTTTCACTTTGCAGTAGTAGCCAGGAACCAAACCTGTTGTATAAGCGGGGCCCTCCTGTCTCGGTGTAAATACCCTGAGAAACTCATCTCTCGTTGTATATACACTGATACCTGCTTCATATTGTACAGTATAAACCCTGAAATCAGGGAACGTGTAGGGGTCGAACCCATGGCGACTGAGTCCTAAAACTGAGGCCAGTGTGTTCACCACTGGTCGAGTAGTTAACGCACTGGCCTCAGTTTAAGGACTCACTTGTCATGAGGTTCAAATCCCACTCGTTCCTTGATTTGCTTGTAGTCATGTTACGATTTCGTGAGTTTTGTACCTCCATGTATAGAGCCATACTAGTGTTGACAACATTGATTCTGCAGCGGCCGTCAGAATTAAAATGATAGTCATTAGAATAATCATTATAATAATGATCATTAGAATTATCAAAATTATTAGTGGTAGGAATGATTAATGTAATAAGCTTGTATTCAGTGTCTTATTTTTGATGTTATTGTATTATCTAAGACTTTCACTCACGTACGACACGCTTGAATGTTTGCGTCAGGTGTTTGTGTGTGTGTGTGTTGTATGTGTGTGTGCGTGTGTGTGTTACCGTTCTCAAAAAGTCTGTCTGTCAGCCTCACACACACACACACACACACACACACACACACACACACACACACACACACACACACACACATGAGCTGTACAAAATTCAGAGAGGTAAAGAAAAGTGTGTATTGGATATAGACAGAAATTTGTAAGCTTCGTCTGCCGTCTTTGAAGTATCGACAAAATAATGAGAGCAGCTAGAGCTTTAACACTGTTATTTAACAGCTTAAAGAGTTAACATTATACATGACTGTCAGCCCACACTAACTTTAAAGCTAGCTCTAAGCCCTGGCTCACTCCCTGCAGGAGAGCTGCCTAGATACTGGTGAAATGCTCTTGATCCTAAAGATTGGAGCTTAATCCTCCACTGTCGTGGCTATGGAGTTACTGTGGTTCAGGTTTCTGATGCAGTATCTTTGTTTCCCCTTCTTATTCTTGCAGATTCATTGCTCTCTCTCTCTCTCTCTCTCTCTCTCTCTCTCTCTCTCCCTTGTTTCCCTGTTCTCTGTAGTTTAATGTGCTCTATATTTCCTGCAAGTTCTCTTGCTTCCCTTCGTGTGTCTTCACTCCTGTCTGGTATGAATCTTTGCTTTTAGCTCTTTGTATCGCCTCGTTCCTGTCTTGAAGGCCCTGATCCACTAGGAGGCCTGGTCAAGGACCGGGTCGCGGGGGCGTTGACCCTGGGAACGTTCTCCAGGTACATATTTGCCCTCCAGTTCCCTTTCCCGTTGTAGTATTCTCGTAAAATTTGTCATACCATGATATTCCCCCCTCCCTCATGTAGTCTTATTTCCTGTTCTTCTCTTCCTACATTCTCATTTTTATCAGATACTTCGAATTTCGTACCACATGATTGCTGACAGTGGTTTTCCAAAATTAATTTAAGCTATGTGATATTTATTTAATGTGAAAAAAAGATCGTTTATCTGGGTCATCTCTTCAGTTCCATCTCCCTTCCCCCCCCTTCCTTTGTTGTTGTTCCCTTCACATGATGTCTCTTCAGTTCCATCTCCCCTCCCCCCCCCCTTCCTGTGTTATTGTTCCCTTCACATGATGTATCTTCAGTTCCATCTCCCCTCCCCCCCCCTTCCTGTGTTGTTGTTCTCTTCACATGATGACTCAAAGTTCTTCATTACTTTTATACGTTTTGCTCTTATGTCTGGTCCTCCATTGGGGTTTTAGTTTTCCCCGGTCAGTATTAGGGTTCAAATCTGTAAGTACAAAGTTTCTTTGTTCTCTCTGCCCCTGTTTACATTATGTGAATTGTCCTGTAATTTTGATTATACTCTTCCCTTGACCACCTCTTGTTTGGTGGTGGATTATATATTTCCACAACTGCTTTCTTTTTCTAGACATTAAAGACATGCTATATAATCCTCGAAATCTCCTGTTTCCATGTTTCGTAGTAACTGAAATCTCCAGTAGTCTCTGACCATATGTGCTACACTATTTTACGTTCATTTTCTTATTATTTGATAGCTCTCTGAGAATATTGCACTTGTTATTGCTCCTGAGAGTTTCGCCTCCGTGACAGCTACAGTATCTGGGTTTGCTTCCTCTACTCTCATGACTTCATAGTTTCACACACTGATTCATTTATCTCCCAGTCCCTTTAGTATTTTCTAGATTCGAATTACGATGTATCCTTCTTGCTGTCTAATATCTATATATATATATATATATATATATATATATATATATATATATATATATATATATATATATAATGCAACAAGATCACTGTAAACAGGTAATATCACGATATACAAAACAACCACTGAAAATATAGTGAATTTCTAAGCACTTTCGTGATTTCTGACATTATCAAGAAACTTGATTATGTGTGAAAACTCTTGGAAGTTCACTATTTTTTCACAGCGCGCGTGTGGTGTGCGTGTGTGCCTGCATTGTGTGTGTGTGTGTGTGTGTGTGTGTGTGTGTGTGTGTGTGTGTGTAATAGCCCCATCAGTCAAAGTTATTCATTCGGATATTTATTGTTGTGTAGTCATATATATGCGTGTGACTCTTAAATATGTACACGTTATATTTGGGGTACAATAAACTTATATATATATATATATATATATATATATATATATATATATATATATATATATATATATATATATATATATATATATATATATATATATATAATGAATACGTGGGTTGTAATGCCGGTGCTAGTGTGTGTGTGTGTGTTTGTTTTTGTGTCAGAGGTCAATATATTTTTGTGGTGGTGTTTGTCAGTAGCGAGCAGTGACAGTGGTGGAGGGAAGGACGGGAAAGAGGGTTAAATGGGTAAGTGAGAGGGAGGGAAGTGGGTAAGGGAGAAGGAAGAAAGTAGGGGAATTAATTTTGAGATGACGGATTTATGAGGAGAAAATGGAAAGACTGGTAAGGCAATATAATTATTTTTATAAGGTTCTCGGATACCTTACATTCAAAACGTGAATACCTGTAGCAGGTGCTGGAACTTTCTTACCCAGGAGTGCAGTGTTTGCTTAAACTGGATGTGATATTCCAGCACGGCTGGATTGCTTTCTTACACTCCATGTAACATTCCAGTAGTCGCTGAAGTTTTCCTCTACAAGACATAACATTCCAGTAGTCGCTGAAGTTTTCCTCTACAAGACATAACATTCCAGTAGTCGCTGAAGTTTTCCTCTACAAGACATAACATTCCAGTAGTCGCTGGAGTTTTCCTCTACAAGACATAACATTCCAGTAGTCGCTGGAGTTTTCCTCTACAAGACATAACATTCCAGTAGTCGCTGGAGTTTTCCTCTACAAGACATAACATTCCAGTAGTCGCTGGAGTTTTCCTCTACAAGACATAACATTCCAGTAGTCGCTGGAGTTTTCCTCTACAAGACATAACATTCCAGTAGTCGCTGGAGTTTTCCTCTACAAGACATAACATTCCAGTAGTCGCTGAAGTTTTCCTCTACAAGACATAACATTCCAGTAGTCGCTGAAGTTTTCCTCTACAAGACATAACATTCCAGTAGTCGCTGAAGTTTTCCTCTACAAGACATAACATTCCAGTAGTCGCTGGAGTTTTCCTCTACAAGACATAACATTCCAGTAGTCGCTGAAGTTTTCCTCTACAAGACATAACATTCCAGTAGTCGCTGAAGTTTTCCTCTACAAGACATAACATTCCAGTAGTCGCTGAAGTTTTCCTCTACAAGACATAACATTCCAGTAGTCGCTGGAGTTTTTCTCTACAAGACATAACATTCCAGTAGTCGCTGGAGTTTTCCTCTACAAGACATAACATTCCAATAGTCGCTGAAGTTTTCTGACATATTTGCCCCTAGATGCGACCCACACAGTCGACTACTGCACAAGTACCTATTTTTACTGTTAGGTGGGCAGGAACACGATGGGGTTTATATAGCAGCTGCAGCTGCTGCTGCTGCTGCTGCTGCTGCTGTCGCCGCCGCCGCTGCTGCCGCCGCCGCCGCTGCTGCCGCCGCCGCCGCCGCTGCTGCCGTCGCCGCCACCGCCGCCGCCTTCCCTTGGCTATGTTCCTCGATTGCAGGAAATCAAACTTGGGATCTTGCAGTTGTACGTACTGTGTGTGTGTGTGTGTGTGTGTGTGTGTGGCGATGAAGGGGTGGGAGGATGGGAAAGGAGGGTTGGTTGGGAGAGAGAGTGATGGAATAGGGAGAGGGAGGGTAGGGAGAAAGGAAGGGCGGTGAGGCCAGACACTTGGGGTGGTGCAGCAGCGGATGTCTGGCGAGAAGTCAGTGTGGGGTGTCATTGTTGCTTCACTAGCTGTGGCCCTGCTGATCCCTCGCTACCACCACGCTATCACACACACACACACACACACACACACACACACACACACACACACACACACACACACACACACACACACACACACACACACACACCAGGGCCAGGAGCTATGAACTGACCCCTGTAACCACAAATACGCGTGTATGTATGTATATAATACACACACACACACACACACACACACACACACACACACACACACACACACACACACACACACACACACACACACACACACACACACACACAGTGTGCTAGGATCTTGACAAAAGATTTAGTGAGGTCTTCACATAAGACAGTGGGGAGAGACGTGAAAAAATGGAAGTTAGGGCAGACAAGCAGGAGCCAGAAAGCGTCCAAACAACAAAGTTTCCCAACAGTGACAAAGATAAAACAAGAAAAAACAAGGATGGGTGTACTACAAGAAAGCATTTGACACGGCACCCCACCAGACTCTAGTCCACCAACAATAAGAACAGACAGGAATAATGGTCAAGTGCTCTTAGAGTCTTAGAGAGAATTACCGACACACCACTGGCTGTCTTCAAGACAGGAGGAGACTATTCGGATTGAGCCATAGGGTTAGCAACTCAGAATACCTCGAGAAAGCCAAACACTGTGGCTTATCTTCGTTGGGATCCTTTGGTAAGCACTGTGGCTTACCTCCATTGGATCCTTATCTCCATTGGGATCTTTTGGTAAGCACTGTGGCTTATATTCATTGCGATCCTTTGATAACCACTCTGGCTTATCTCCGTTGGGATCCTTTGGTAAGCATTGTGGCTATTTCCATTGGGATCCTGTGGTAAGCATTGTGGTTTATTTCCATTGGGATCCCTTGGTTATTTTCCCCAGTATGTATCCCACAACAGTGGGCCAACACGCAGGTACCTACTTCCTGTTAGTTGCAGAGGGGCAACAAGTGTTAAGAGACATACCCAGCATCTCAACCCCAGGATCGAACTGCACTTTTCGACTCTGAGCTGACGGTGCTACCACTGAGCCGTGGACCACCTGAATTTGATAGGTTTCTCAAGTCAGTTCCTGATCAGTCAGGCCGTGATGTCTATTTGAGACTGTAATTGCTACTAGTCCCAAGTTATTAGTCTGTTTTGCCTTCTCCTCCATTCCGTATACTGATTACTACTACTACAAATAATAGTTTGTGATACATGTAAATTATCTGATTACTTAGTTCCGTAAGCATCTGTGTGCTGGTGATATTATGTTCGAGGAATTTGGGTAGGGAGACGTGGACAGGTTGTTGATGTGGTTCAGGAAGTGGCTGCTGGAGTCCAGTCTAAACAGAACACACACAGTTGTAGCAAACAAAACAAGTCGACCCTCAGCAAAGAAAAAAAAATCAGTATCCTGAAACACAACCCTTTCACCTGCTCTTGTTTCTCATCCTCAGAGATAAAAAAAACACTAGCCACAGCTTAGTGTTTTTCTCTGTGTATGAGGATGATACCAGAATAAACAAGAAAGTCACCTCATAGAAGAGGGAAAATTAAAATATTACGAAACTGAATGGTGACAAATATCAGTTGCTTAGATACGGGAAGAATCAAGTCGTCAAAGCGAGCAGAGAATACATAACACAGACAAACATCTCATAGTACGTGAGAAGCCAGTAAAAGACTTAGGAATAATTATGTAGTGGGTATCTTTATTGTAGGCGTTTCCCCATCCAGTGGCTTTGTCATTACAAATTCTACGACATAATTGGAAGACAGTAGAACTATATACAAAAGATGAGGTAATCAGTCCCTCAGCCTTGGAGTTGGTGTGAAGAGCACCGTAGTTGTGGAGGTTCTGGAGCAGAGGCAAGCAGACTGGCGCTTATATACTAACGTCAGGTGTCAGATCTGTTATTTAGAGAACACAACAAAGGAAATGCAACGAATGTTAGGAAAATGACAGGGTGATAAGAACCTTCAAAGCAAGAGGAATAAATTTTTTTATAATGGTTATAACTATGACTATAATTTTTAAAGGAGTGGAAGGGTAAGCCAGCGGAAGGGTTCGGTCAGATGGCCAAAAGCTCCAGCTGTGGGTCATCATATGACTAAGACCCGCGTCAGTAGACAGTTGTCCTGTTTCCTGGCAAATCTTACCAACCAAGAGGAATAATGCTAGTGAAGGTACTCTTAAAAACAGGGACAATACCGTGACTGGAACAATGCACTCTTGTGTTAGTGTGATTTGGTAAATGATCCAAGTCGGACCGATCCGTCGTTATAAGCTCCTCTCTCTCCTACGTGCGGGTTATTTGTGTATGGCACTTTAAATCACTTGTGCTCTCACCCCCAGAATATTGTTGTGCCAGAACAACCAGGCTGTGATGGTTGTATGTGGCTACGGGCCAACAACAGCGTGGTTGACCAGGCAAGCACCAGACGAGCCTGGCCCATGGCAGAGCTCCGGAAGTAGAAAAACTCTGAGAACTCATCGAAGGTATATCAAATATATATACTGACAGTTCCGTCCTAGACAGGAGAGATATCAGAGTTCGGAAGTTTTCAGAGATATTGGAAACTGGTCACAGGTCCTCACAGTGACGATTAACAAGTCAGGAACACGTATTTGTAACCTAATTTAGATTAGTGTGTATGTGATATTTCATCTTAGTTTTCATGTAGGTATATTTGTGTTTACCATTGTCTCTCATACCATTACTTATGTATTACCTATCACCTATCTTGCTTCGTTTTAACCTAACTAGTTATTAGTGTACACACCACTGCACTCCTTATTGAGGGTATTTTGCACCGTTTTGTCCATCCTCTTGTTTCTGTATACCTTTGACGAGTTTCCAGGGGTTTTCTACTCCGTTTGGTGTTTGCCTCGTCAACCAAGTAGTTGTTGGCCCGCAGCCCCGCATGTCCTTCACAGCCTGGTCGATCTGGCACCTTAGAAATAGATCATGATGCATATTTCTCACCTACATTTCAAGGAGTGCTGTTGAAAGGACTCGAACGTTCTCAGTAATTTAGGTGCTTGAGTGAGCTCATGCGGGTATGTAAAAATTGTTTGCATATTCTCCAGATGTACAGTTTTGTCTGCCATTCTAAGGCCAGTAAGAGTGCAACAATATTCCAGCTTAGAGAGAAAATGGATGTAGAGAATCAGTTGGGGTACGTTGGATTGCGTGTGGCCGGCAGTAACATCCTGGTTGATTAGGCCCTGATCCACCGTGAGGCCTGGAGCGGGCCGCGGGGGCGTTGACCCCCCGGAACACCCTGCAGGTATACTCCAGGTAGCTTCAAGGTATTAGGTATGTAAGAGATATAAGGAATACAGGCTGTAGCCAGAGAAAGGTTAGTAAGATGTATGAAACATGGAAGAATGAGGCACATGTGGAGCATCTGGGTATCGATATTTGTAGACGTTTCGCCAAAAGACATAATGTGAAGAATGTAGAACTGCGTACAGTCCCTCATCGTTGAAGATGGCGAAGATTCTTTAAGACTACGGGGCTCTCACCAACCCCAGGGCTGAGGGACTGATTACCTCCTCTTTTGTGTATAATTCTATATTCTGCACATTATGTCCTTGTATTGATAAAGTAACTGGATGGCGAAGCATCTACAATAAAGCTACCCAGATGTTGCACGTGTCTAATTCTCCATCTAACAATATTGTGTACCATTTCTATATATTATATGAAACATAGAAGGTTTTAAAGACTTCGGCCACTTGGGACTTTATTAGTGTAAATAAGAAAGTTTTTATTTTTTTTTTATTATCACACCGGCCGATTCCCACCAGGGCAGGGTGGCCCGAAAAAGAAAAACTTTCACCATCATTCACTCCATCACTGTCTTGCCAGAAGGGTGCTTTACACTACAGTTTTTAAACTGCAACATTAACACCCCTCCTTCAGAGTGCAGGCACTGTACTTCCCAACTCCAGGACTCAAGTCCGGCCTGCCGGTTTCCCTGAATCCCTTCATAAATGTTACTTTGCTCACACTCCAACAGCACGTCAAGTATTAAAAACCATTTGTCTCCATTCACTCCTATCAAACACGCTCACGCATGCCTGCTGGAAGTCCAAGCCCCTCGCACACAAAACCTCCTTTACCCCCTCCCTCCAACCCTTCCTAGGCCGACCCCTACCCCGCCTTCCTTCCACTACAGACTGATACACTCTTGAAGTCATTCTGTTTCGCTCCATTCTCTCTACATGTCCGAACCACCTCAACAACCCTTCCTCAGCCCTCTGGACAACAGTTTTGGTAATCCCGCACCTCCTCCTAACTTCCAAACTACGAATTCTCTGCATTATATTCACACCACACATTGCCCTCAGACATGACATCTCCACTGCCTCCAGCCTTCTCCTCGCTGCAACATTCATCACCCACGCTTCACACCCATATAAGAGCGTTGGTAAAACTATACTCTCATACATTCCCCTCTTTGCCTCCAAGGACAAAGTTCTTTGTCTCCACAGACTCCTAAGTGCACCACTCACTCTTTTTCCCTCATCAATTCTATGATTCACCTCATCTTTCATAGACCCATCCGCTGACACGTCCACTCCCAAATATCTGAATACGTTCACCTCCTCCATACTCTCTCCCTCCAATCTGATATTCAATCTTTCATCACCTAATCTTTTTGTTATCCTCATAACCTTACTCTTTCCTGTATTCACCTTTAATTTTCTTCTTTTGCACACCCTACCAAATTCATCCACCAATCTCTGCAACTTCTCTTCAGAATCTCCCAAGAGCACAGTGTCATCAGCAAAGAGCAGCTGTGACAACTCCCACTTTGTGTGTGATTCTTTATCTTTTAACTCCACGCCTCTTGCCAAGACCCTCGCATTTACTTCTCTTACAACCCCATCTATAAATATATTAAACAACCACGGTGACATCACACATCCTTGTCTAAGGCCTACTTTTACTGGGAAAAAATTTCCCTCTTTCCTACATACTCTAACTTGAGCCTCACTATCCTCGTAAAAACTCTTCACTGCTTTCAGTAACCTACCTCCTACACCATACACTTGCAACATCTGCCACATTGCCCCCCTATCCACCCTGTCATACGCCTTTTCCAAATCCATAAATGCCACAAAGACCTCTTTAGCCTTATCTAAATACTGTTCACTTATATGTTTCACTGTAAACACCTGGTCCACACACCCCCTACCTTTCCTAAAGCCTCCTTGTTCATCTGCTATCCTATTCTCCGTCTTACTCTTAATTCTTTCAATTATAACTCTACCATACACTTTACCAGGTACACTCAACAGACTTATCCCCCTATAATTTTTGCACTCTCTTTTATCCCCTTTGCCTTTATACAAAGGAACTATGCATGCTCTCTGCCAATCCCTAGGTACCTTACCCTCTTCCATACATTTATTAAATAATTGCACCAACCACTCCAAAACTATATCCCCACCTGCTTTTAACATTTCTATCTTTATCCCATCAATCCCGGCTGCCTTACCCCCTTTCATTTTACCTACTGCCTCACGAACTTCCCCCACACTCACAACTGGCTCTTCCTCACTCCTACAAGATGTTATTCCTCCTTGCCCTATACACGAAATCACAGCTTCCCTATCGTCATCAACATTTAACAATTCCTCAAAATATTCCTTCCATCTTCCCAATACCTCTAACTCTCCATTTAATAACTCTCCTCTCCTATTTTTAACTGACAAATCCATTTGTTCTCTAGGCTTTCTTAACTTGTTAATCTCACTCCAAAACTTTTTCTTATTTTCAACAAAATTTGTTGATAACATCTCACCCACTCTCTCATTTGCTCTCTTTTTACATTGCTTCACCACTCTCTTAACTTCTCTCTTTTTCTCCATATACTCTTCCCTCCTTGCATCACTTCTACTTTGTAAAAACTTCTCATATGCTAACTTTTTCTCCCTTACTACTCTCTTTACATCATCATTACACCAATCGCTCCTCTTCCCTCCTGCACCCACTTTCCTGTAACCACAAACTTCTGCTGAACACTCTAACACTACATTTTTAAACCTACCCCATACCTCTTCGACCCCATTGCCTATGCTCTCATTAGCCCATCTATCCTCCAATAGCTGTTTATATCTTACCCTAACTGCCTCCTCTTTTAGTTTATAAACCTTCACCTCTCTCTTCCCTGATGCTTCTATTCTCCTTGTATCCCATCTACCTTTTACTCTCAGTGTAGCTTCAACTAGAAAGTGATCTGATATATCTGTGGCCCCTCTATAAACATGTACATCCTGAAGTCTACTCAACAGTCTTTTATCTACCAATACATAGTCCAACAAACTACTGTCATTTCGCCCTACATCATATCGTGTATACTTATTTATCCTCTTTTTCTTAAAATATGTATTACCTATAACTAAACCCCTTTCTATACAAAGTTCAATCAAAGGGCTCCCATTATCATTTACACCTGGCACCCCAAACTTACCTACCACACCCTCTCTAAAAGTTTCTCCTACTTTAGCATTCAAGTCCCCTACCACAATTACTCTCTCACTTGGTTCAAAGGCTCCTATACATTCACTTAACATCTCCCAAAATCTCTCTCTCTCCTCTGCATTCCTCTCTTCTCCAGGTGCATACACGCTTATTATGACCCACTTCTCGCATCCAACCTTTACTTTAATCCACATAATTCTTGAATTTACACATTCATATTCTCTTTTCTCCTTCCATAACTGATCATTTAACATTACTGCTACCCCTTCCTTTGCTCTAACTCTCTCAGATACTCCAGATTTAATCCCATTTATTTCCCCCCACTGAAACTCTCCTACCCCCTTCAGCTTTGTTTCGCTTAGGGCCAGGACATCCAACTTCTTTTCATTCATAACATCAGCAATCATCTGTTTCTTGTCATCCGCACTACATCCACGCACATTTAAGCAACCCAGTTTTATAAAGTTTTTCTTCTTCTCTTTTTTAGTAATTGTATACAGGAGAAGGGGTTACTAGCCCATTGCTCCCGGCATTTTAGTCGCCTCATACGACACGCATGGCTTACGGAGGAAAGATTCTTTTCCACTTCCCCATGGACAATAGAAGAAATAAAAAAGATCAAGAGCTATTTAGAAAAAGGAGAAAAACCTAGATGTATGTATATATATATATATGCATGTGCGTGTCTGTGAAGTGTGACCAAAGTGTAAGTAGGAGTAGCAAGATATCCCTGTTATCTTAGCGTGTTTATGAGACAGAAAAAGAAACCAGCTATTATTTAATATCTTGGTGTTGCAGATACCAGACATGTGGTAAGGTATTAATGTTGGTTGTGTATTCAAACAATGGGAAGATACCAAACCATGCTGGTACCACCAGTGATACTCGTGAAGATTGGTTGGTATTATATGTATAATCTCCTGTCTTGTTATACTTTTCGACCTAAACTTTCAATTATTTCATCGTTTGTGATGAAAAAAAAAATTGTTATTATGTAAGGGTTGTGTAACCTAACCCAGTCTATAGTACCTCAGGCTTAGTGATCCCTCAAGGAAGGTTCCTTGATGTTGGTGAGGGGCTCTTGATTTAGGGAATTGGATTTGTGCTCCAGTTCCCCGAATTAAGCCTGAATGCCTTCCACATCCCCCCCCAGGCGCTGTATAATCCTCCGGGTTTAGCGCTTCCCCTTGATTATAATAATCAGGCTTAGTGACCACATGTCAAGGCTTAGTGACCACCTGTCAAGGCTTAGTGAGTGACCACCTGTCAAGGCTTGGTGAGTGACCACCTGTCAAGGCTTAGTGAGTGACCACCTGTCAAGGCTTGGGGACTGACCACCTGTCAAGGCTTGGGGACTGACCACCTGTCAAGGCTTGGGGACTGACCACCTGTCAAGGCTTGGGGACTGACCACCTGTCAAGGCTTGGGGACTGACCACCTGTCAAGGCTTGGGGACTGACCACCTGTCAAGGCATAGTGACTGACCACCTGTCAAGGCTTAGTGACTGACCACCTGTCAAGGCTTAGTGACTGACCACCTGTCAAGGCATAGTGACTGACCACCTGTCAAGGCTTAGTGACTGACCACCTGTCAAGGCTTAGTGACTGACCACCTGTCAAGGCTTAGTGACTGACCACCTGTCAAGGCATAGTGACTGACCACCTGTCAAGGCTTAGTGACTGACCACCTGTCAAGGCTTAGTGACTGACCACCTGTCAAGGCATAGTGACTGACCACCTGTCAAGGCTTAGTGACTGACCACCTGTCAAGGCTTAGTGACTGACCACCACCTATCGAGGCTGAAGGACTTAACACCTTAAAAAAGGTAGTATTTGAGAGTCTACAGGAAAGCCAAGAAATCCTTGTTGGAATTTGACTTAAAATGTCATAAAATGCTGGGATGTTT
The DNA here is from genome assembly GCF_038502225.1 of Cherax quadricarinatus. Lineage (NCBI taxonomy): Eukaryota > Metazoa > Arthropoda > Malacostraca > Decapoda > Parastacidae > Cherax > Cherax quadricarinatus. The sequence continues at coordinate 61,400,654 of NC_091298.1, forward strand.
ACTGTAGAGGAGGCAGTGAAGGGTGTGTGGGGCCCCCAGACGTAATGTCCGGTGTTGTGTGTGGGGCCCCCAGACGTAATGTCCGGTGTTGTGTGTGGGGCCCCCAGACGTAATGTCCGGTGTTGTGTGTGGGGCCCCCAGACGTAATGTCCGGTGTTGTGTGTGTGGCCCCCAGACGTAATGTCCGGTGTTGTGTGTGGGGCCCCCAGACGTGATGTCCGGTGTTGTGTGTGTGGCCCCCAGACGTAATGTCCGGTGTTGTGTGTGGGGCCCCCAGACGTGATGTCCGGTGTTGTGTGTGGGGCCCCCAGACGTAATGTCCGGTGTTGTGTGTGTGGCCCCCAGACGTAATGTCCGGTGTTGTGTGTGTGGCCCCCAGACGTAATGTCCGGTGTTGTGTGTGGGGCCCCCAGACGTAATGTCCAGTGTTGTGGAGAAGATTGTGGAATGTGTTGCAGCACTAGACACCAGGTGCTGCAGCACTAGACAGCAGGTGCTGCAACACTAGACAGCAGGTGTTGCAGCACTAGACACCAGGTGCTCCAGCACTAGACAGCAGGTGCTGCAACACTAGACAGCAGGTGCTGCAGCACTAGACAGCAGGTGCTGCAGCACTAGACACCAGGTGCTGCAGCACTAGACACCAGGTGCTGCAGCACTAGACAGCAGGTGCTGCAACACTAGACAGCAGGTGCTGCAGCACTAGACACCAGGTGCTGCAGCACTAGACACCAGGTGCTGCAGCACTAGACACCAGGTGCTGCAGCACTAGACAGCAGGTGCTGCAGCACTAGACAGCAGGTGCTGCAACACTAGACAGCAGGTGCTGCAACACTAGACACCAGGTGCTGCAGCACTAGACAGCAGGTGCTGCAGCACTAGACAGCAGGTGCTGCAACACTAGACAGCAGGTGCTGCAACACTAGACAGCAGGTGCTGCAGCACTAGACACCAGGTGCTGCAGCACTAGACACCAGGTGCTGCAGCACTAGACACCAGGTGCTGCAGCACTAGACAGCAGGTGCTGCAACACTAGACAGCAGGTGCTGCAGCACTAGACACCAGGTGCTGCAGCACTAGACACCAGGTGCTGCAGCACTAGACAGCAGGTGCTGCAGCACTAGACAGCAGGTGCTGCAGCACTAGACACCAGGTGCAACACTAGACAGCAGGTGCTGCAACACTAGACAGCAGGTGTTGCAGCACTAGACAGCAGGTGCTGCAGCACTAGACAGCAGGTGCTGCAGCACTAGACAGCAGGTGCTGCAGCACTAGACAGCAGGTGCTGCAGCACTAGACAGCAGGTGCTGCAACACTAGACAGCAGGTGCTGCAGCACTAGACACCAGGTGCAACACTAGACAGCAGGTGCTGCAACACTAGACAGCAGGTGTTGCAGCACTAGACACCAGGTGCTGCAGCCCTAGACACCAGGTACAACACTAGACACCAGGTGCTGCAGCACTAGACAGCAGGTGCTGCAGCACTAGACAGCAGGTGTTGCAGCACTAGACACCAGGTGTTGCAGCACTAGACACCAGGTGCTGCAGCACTAGACACCAGGTGCAACACTAGACACCATGTGCTGCAGCACTAGACAGCAGGTGCTGCAACACTAGACAGCAGGTGTTGCAGCACTAGACACCAGGTGCTGCAGCCCTAGACACCAGGTGCAACACTAGACACCAGGTGCTGCAGCACTAGACACCAGGTGCTGCAGCACTAGACACCAGGTGTTGCAGCACTAGACACCAGGTGTTGCAGCACTAGACACCAGGTGTTGCAGCACTAGACACCAGGTGCTGCAGCACTAGACAGCAGGTGCTGCAGCACTAGACACCAGGTGCTGCAGCACTAGACACCAGGTGTTGCAGCACTAGACACCAGGTGCTGCAGCACTAGACACCAGGTGCTGCAGCACTAGACACCAGGTGCTGCAGCACTAGACACCAGGTGCTGCAGCACTAGACACCAGGTGCTGCAGCACTAGACACCAGGTGCTGCAGCACTAGACACCAGGTGCTGCAGCACTAGACACCAGGTGTTGCAGCACTAGACACCAGGTGCTGCAGCACTAGACACAAGGTGTTGCAGCACTAGACAGTAGGTGCTGCAGCACTAGACAGCAGGTGCTGCAGCACTAGACAGCAGGTGCTGCAGCACTAGACAGCAGGTGCTGCAGCACTAGACAGCAGGTGCTGCAGCACTAGACACCAGGTGCTGCAACACTAGACACCAGGTGCTGCAGCACTAGACACCAGGTGCTGCAGCACTAGACAGCAGGTGCTGCAGCACTAGACACCAGGTGCTGCAGCACTAGACACCAGGTGCTGCAGCACTAGACACCAGGTGCTGCAGCACTAGACAGCAGGTGCTGCAGCACTAGACACCAGGTGCTGCAGCACTAGACACCAGGTGCTGCAGCACTAGACACCAGGTGCTGCAGCACTAGACACCAGGTGCTCCAGCACTAGACACCAGGTGCTGCAGCACTAGACACCAGGTGCTGCAACACTATATATGAGGCACGTCATCACAGTAAACCTGGAGCAAAACGTAAGAACCACAGAACGTCGATAGTCAAGAATCTAGGCCAGGAGCTATGACTCGACCCCTGCATAACAAATTAGGGATGCGCGTACACAATGATATATAATTTATATCATCATTGTGTTAAGGGTAACTCTAAAATAAGTATTTTTGGAAATGCAAAGCAGGTAACTGGGTGTGTGGAGGCCATTGAGAGTGGCTTCTTACTCCTGTTGACGCCATATTAATTGCAACACAGTCAGGGAGACGGAGGTGTTGCAAGACACACTGATGAGGGAGGTGCATGGCATGACGGTGAGATAATGAAGGAGGATCAGTGATAATGTCAGAGGATCTCACTGTCAGTGATCACAGGAAGTGATATCACAGCCGCAAGGAAAATGATAGACTGGATAACAAGAACCTTCAAAACAATGGATGCAGGTGATGATTCTCTATTAAAGTGACTTGTTGTCTCTAAGCTGGAATATTGATGTGCTCTAACGGCCTTGTCAGCACCCTCCCTTCAAACCACGGAACGGGTGGGGCTTGAATACCATGGTGAGTGAGTTGCAATCTTATTACGATTCCATGAATCTTCACTTCGTACTTGAAGATGGAACTGGGCAAGTTGCTCAGGTCAGTTCCTGATAAGCCAGGTGGTGCCAGCGTCGGATTGTGTGCGGCTACCAATGACAGCCTGATTGGTCAGACCATCCACTAGGTGGCTAGGTCTTGGACTAGACCGCACGGGGGCGGTGACCCTTGGAACCGAGGGGTGGTTAGCTGTTACGCTGCAACATAGCTGTTACGCTGCAACATAGCTGTTACGCTGCAACATAGCTGTTATGCTGCAACATAGCAGTTTATTTGTTGCAAGATACACATGTTACTCTGAGGGAGGGAGGGGAGGAGGAGGGGGAGGAGGGGAGGGTGAATGAGGAGGAGGAGGTTAGCTATTAAGGCGTAACATGTACGTATCTGGACAGGAGCCAGTTAGTCCCCAAATATAGAACTCAGCCAGGCATACTCAAGATGCCGGGAGGGAGCCGGCACGGGATGGAAGAGTGAGGGAGCCTGGGATGGTGAAGGATGGAGGGGGAGCCTGGGATGGTGAAGGATGGAGGGAGGGAGCCTGGGAGTGTGAAGGATGGAGGGAGGGAGCCTGGGAGTGTGAAGGATGGAGAGAGGGAGCCTGGGAAGGTGAAGGATGGAGGGAGGGAACCTGGGTGTGTGAAGGATGGAGGGAGGGAGCCTGGGAGGGTGAAGGATGGAGGGAGGGAGCCTGGGAGGGTGAATGATGGAGGGAGGGAGCCTGGGAGGGTGAAGGATGGAGGGAGGGAGCCTGGGAGGGTGAAGGATGGAGGGAGGGATCCTGGGAGGGTGAAGGATGGAGGGAGGGAACCTGGGAGGGTGAAGGATGGAGGGAGGGAGCCTGGGAGGGTGAAGGATGGAGGGAGGGAACCTGGGAGTGTGAAGGATGGAGGGAGGGAGCCTGGGAGGGTGAAGGATGGAGGGAGGGAACCTGGGAGTGTGAAGGATGGAGGGAGGGAGCCTGGGAGGGTGAAGGATGGAGGGAGGGAGCCTGGGAGGGTGAAGGATGGAGGGAGGGAGCCTGGGAGGGTGAAGGATGGAGGGAGGGAACCTGGGAGGGTGAAGGATGGAGGGAGGGAGCCTGGGAGGGTGAAGGATGGAGGGAGGGAACCTGGGAGTGTGAAGGATGGAGGGAGGGAGCCTGGGAGGGTGAAGGATGGAGTGAGGGAGCCTGGGAGGGTGAAGGATGGAGGGAGGGAGCCTGGGAGGGTGAAGGATGGAGGCAGGGAGCCTGGGAGGGTGAAGGATGGAGGGAGGGAGCCTGGGAGGGTGAAGGATGGAGAGAGGGAGCCAGAGAGGGTGAAGGATGGAGGGAGGGAACCTGGGAGTGTGAAGGATGGAGGGAGGAAGCCTGGGAGGGTGAAGGATGGAGGGAGGGAGCCTGGGAGTGTGAAGGATGGAGAGAGGGAGCCTGAGAGGGTGAAGGATGGAGGGAGGGAACCTGGGAGGGTGAAGGATGGAGGGAGGGAGCCTGGGAGGGTGAAGGATGGAGGGAGGGAGCCTGGGAGGGTGAAGGATGGAGGGAGGGAGCCTGGGAGGGTGAAGGATGGAGGGAGGGAGCCTGGGAGGGTGAAGGATGGAGGGAGGGATCCTGGGAGGGTGAAGGATGGAGGGAGGGAACCTGGGAGGGTGAAGGATGGAGGGAGGGTGAAGGATGGAGGGAGGGAGCCTGGGAGTGTGAAGGATGGAGAGAGGGAGCCTGGGAGGGTGAAGGATGGAGGGAGGGATCCTGGGAGGGAACCTGGGAGTGTGAAGGATGGAGGGAGGGTGAAGGATGGAGGGAGGGAGCCTGGGAGGGTGAAGGATGGAGGGAGGGAGCCTGGGAGGGTGAAGGATGGAGGGAGGGAGCCTGGGAGTGTGAAGGATGGAGGGAGGGAGCCTGGGAGTGTGAAGGATGGAGGGAGGGAGCCTGGGAGGGTGAAGGATGGAGAGAGGGAGCCTGGGAGTGTGAAGGATGGAGGGAGGGAGCCTGGGTGTGTGAAGGATGGAGGGAGGGAGCCTGGGAGTGTGAAGGATGGAGGGAGGGAGCCTGGGAGGGTGAAGGATGGAGGGAGGGAGCCTGGGAGTGTAAAGGATGGAGGGAGGGAGCCTGGGAGGGTGAAGGATGGAGGGAGGGGGCCTGGGATGGTGAAGGATGGAGGGGGAGCCTGGGAGGGTGAAGGATGGAGGGAGGGAGCCTGGGAGGGTGAAGGATGGAGGGAGGGAGCCTGGGAGGGTGAAGGATGGAGGGAGGGAGCCTGGGAGGGTGAAGGATGGAGGGAGGGAGCCTGGGAGGGTGAAGGATGGAGGGTGGGGGCCTGGGATGGTGAAGGATGGAGGGGGAGCCTGGGAGGGTGAAGGATGGAGGGAGGGAGCCTGGGAGGGTGAAGGATGGAGGGAGGGAGCCTGGGAGGGTGAAGGATGGAGGGAGGGAGCCTGGGAGTGTGAAGGATGGAGGGAGGGAGCCTGGGAGGGTGAAGGATGGAGGGAGGGAGCCTGGGAGGGTGAAGGATGGAGGGAGGGAGCCTGGGAGGGTGAAGGATGGAGGGAGGGAGCCTGGGAGTGTGAAGGATGGAGAGAGGGAGCCTGGGAGGGTGAAGGATGGAGGGAGGGAGCCTGGGGGTGTGAAGGATGGAGGGAGGGAGCCTGGGAGGGTGAAGGATGGAGGGAGGGAGCCTGGGAGTGTGAAGGATGGAGGGAGGGAGCCTGGGAGGGTGAAGGATGGAGGGAGGGAGCCTGGGAGGGTGAAGGATGGAAGGAGGGAGCCTGGGAGGGTGAAGGATGGAAGGAGGGAGCCTGGGATGGTGAAGGATGGAGGGAGGGAGCCTGGGATGGTGAAGGATGGAGGGAGGGAGCCTGGGAGGGTGAAGGATGGAGGGAGGGAGCCTGGGATGGTGAAGGATGGAGGGAGGGAGCCTGGGATGGTGAAGGATGGAGGGAGGGAGCCTGGGAGGGTGAAGGATGGAGGGAGGGAGCCTGGGAGGGTGAAGGATGGAAGGAGGGAGACTGGGATGGTGAAGGATGGAGGGAGGGAGCTTGGGATGGTGAAGGATGGAGGGAGGGAGCCTGGGATGGTGAAGGATGGAGGGAGGGAGCCTGGGAGGGTGAAGGATGGAGGGAGGGAGCCTGGGATGGTGAAGGATGGAGGGAGGGAGCCTGGGATGGTGAAGGATGGAGGGAGGGAGCCTGGGAGGGTGAAGGATGGAGGGAGAGAGCCTGGGAGGGTGAAGGATGGAGGGAGGGAGCCTGGGATGGTGAAGGATGGAGGGAGGGAGCCTGGGATGGTGAAGGATGGAGGGAGGGAGCCTGGGATGGTGAAGGATGGAGGGAGGGAGCCTGGGATGGTGAAGGATGGAGGGAGGGAGCCTGGGATGGTGAAGGATGGAGGGAGGGAGCCTGGGATGGTGAAGGATGGAGGGAGGGAGCCTGGGATGGTGAAGGATGGAGGGAGGGAGCCTGGGATGGTGAAGGATGGAGGGAGGGAGCCTGGGATGGTGAAGGATGGAGGGAGGGAGCCTGGGAGGGTGAAGGATGGAGGGAGGGAGCCTGGGATAGTGAAGGATGGAGGGAGGGAGCCTGGGATGGTGATGGATGGAGGGAGGGAGCCTGGGATGGTGAAGGATGGAGGGAGGGAGCCTGGGAGGGTGAAGGATGGAGGGAGGGAGCCTGGGATGGTGAAGGATGGAGGGAGGGAGCCTGGGATGGTGAAGGATGGAGGGAGGGAGCCTGGGATGGTGAAGGATGGAGGGAGGGAGCCTGGGAGGGTGAAGGATGGAGGGAGGGAGCCTGGGATGGTGAAGGATGGAGGGAGGGAGCCTGGGATGGTGAAGGATGGAGGGAGGGAGCCTGGGATGGTGAAGGATGGAGGGAGGGAGCCTGGGATGGTGAAGGATGGAGGGAGGGAGCCTGGGATGGTGAAGGATGGAGGGAGGGAGCCTGGGATGGTGAAGGATGAAGGGAGGGAGCCTGGGATGGTGAAGGATGGAGGGAGGGAGCCTGGGATGGTGAAGGATGGAGGGAGGGAGCCTGGGAGGGTGAAGGATGGAGGGAGGGAGCCTGGGATGGTGAAGGATGGAGGGAGGGAGCCTGGGATGGTGAAGGATGGAGGGAGGGAGCCTGGGATGGTGAAGGATGGAGGGAGGGAGCCTGGGAGGGTGAAGGATGGAGGGAGGGAGCCTGGGAGGGTGAAGGATGGAGGGAGGGAGCCTGGGATGGTGAAGGATGGAGGGAGGGAGCCTGGGAGGGTGAAGGATGGAGGGAGGGAGCCTGGGATGGTGAAGGATGGAGGGAGGGAGCCTGGGATGGTGAAGGATGGAGGGAGGGAGCCTGGGATGGTGAAGGATGGAGGGAGGGAGCCTGGGATGGTGAAGGATGGAGAGAGGGAGCCTGGGATGGTGAAGGATGGAGGGAGGGAGCCTGGGATGGTGAAGGATGGAGGGAGGGAGCCTGGGATGGTGAAGGATGGAGGGAGGGAGCCTGGGATGGTGAAGGATGGAGGGAGGGAGCCTGGGATGGTGAAGGATGGAGGGAGGGAGCCTGGGATGGTGAAGGATGGAGGGAGGGAGCCTGGGATGGTGAAGGATGGAGGGAGGGAGCCTGGGATGGTGAAGGATGGAGGGACCTATTATAACACTTCCGTTATTTCCAAATCCTGATACAAGTAATTCCTTTAGTATATATTTAAGTTATAGCTACGTACTGTAATGAACAGGATGCATTATAATGTACATTATAGATCTAAATTATATCTATATACCGTAATAAACAGTAGACATCTAGTGCAGAAGATGAGGCTAGAGGCGTAGGTCTGGGTCATAGCTGATACTTATTCTGATTTCTGTAAGATTTTTAGTCAGGACATGTTCCAAACTCGAGTGTCTCTCTCAGTAAGCACGTGTCTGATTTTTTTTTTATGGAGGTAGTGGCGGTGATGCTGCTGCTGCCCGTCTTGTGGTGTACTAGCTGTCTTGTGTGTATCCAAGATGATGAATGAGATGTGGGAGCCTATAGAATATTTTACTGATGTGAGAGTGGAGGTCACCAACATCCCTCAGTGTTGATGTGAGGGTGGAGGTCACCAACATCCCTCCAGTGTTGATGTGAGGGTGGAGGTCACCAACATCCCTCCAGTGTTGATGTGAGGGTGGAGGTCACCAACATCCTTCCAGTGTTGATGTGAGGGTGGAGGTCACCAACATCCCTCCAGTGTTGATGTGAGGGTGGAGGTCACCAACATCCTTCCAGTGTTGATGTGAGGGTGGAGGTCACCAACATCCTTCCAGTGTTGATGTGAGGGTGGAGGTCACCACCATCCCTCAGTGTTGATGTGAGGGTGGAGGTCACCAACATCCCTCCAGTGTTGATGTGAGGGTGGAGGTCACCAACATCCCTCCAGTGTTGTGAGGGTGGAGGTCACCAACATCCCTCCAGTGTTGAACTCTCTCAGACACTCCCCCACTCTTGGTCCCTCCCTCTCTTCCTCTCCTCTTTTTGCCACCCTCCCCTTCACCTCGTTTATATTGAATTTCGTCCCGAATTCTCTCTCTCTCTCTCTCTCTCTCTCTCTCTCTCTCTCTCTCTCTCTCTCTCTCTCTCTCTCTCTCTCTCTCTCTCTCTCTCTCTCTCTCTCTCTCTCTCTCTCTCTCTCTCTAACTCTAAGGTGTGAAATGGGAGGGATGTGGGGAGTTACCTTTACCTTTGATGAGTTTCGAGACTTTTTCTACTCCCGGAGCCCGGCCATGGGCCAGACTCGTCTGGTGCTTGCCTGGTCAACCAGGCTGTTGCTGCGGGTGGCCCGTAGCCCCACATATCCATCATAGCCATGGTTGATCTAGCGAGGCGAAAGTTAATGCTTGTATACTAGTGACTTGTATGTGGAAGAATACACAGATATGAAGAACAGGTGTAAATAAATACTTGTCCTGGATCCAGATGGCGTACTGAAGACATTGAAGAGAAAATGCAAGATTTTGTTGACAGAATTTTGCTGCGTAGAGCTTTATCACGCCATGACTTAGGTGTTGCAAGGATGCAGCACTGTTTACGTAACTATAGGATGAAATAGAACCAAATAAAGATAAGGATCTGGGTGTAGTACAAGAATGGTATACAATACCGACAAGATGGAATTAAGACACTTGTGCAACATCTGGGTATCTTTATTGTAGACGTTTCGCCATCCAGTGGCTTTATCAATACAAATTCCAGGACATAACTTGAAGACAGTAGAACTATGTACAGAAGATGAGGTAACCTTCACGACTACTACTACTACAACTAGCCCATCTCTTTGGGTAGGACCTACTTCCACTGGGGAATCCCGCCTACAAGTGACTATGCCCTCGTCTGCTACCCGTCCCATTTCCACCTGACGTTACTATATAAGCGTCAGGCGCCTTGCTTCTGCTTCAGAATCTCCACGACTACGGTGCACTTCGCACCAACTCCAAGGTTGAGGGACTGATTACCTCATCTTCTGTACATAGTTCTACTGTCTTCAAGTTATGTCCTGGAAGTTATGCCACTGGATGGCGAAACGTCTACAATAAAGATACCCAGATGTTGCACATGTGTCTTAATTTCGATCTGGGTGTAATAAGGTCAGCTGACCTATTTTGTAAAGAATACAATGACGCAACTGTCAGGACGACCAGGAAAATGACAGGGAAGATAATGAGAGCATTCAGAACAAGGAAAATAATACCAATGGTGACACTATTCGAATCACTTGTGCTCTCTCCTACCCTGAATGGAGCCATCAGGGCAGGAGAGAAATCAGAGCTGGAACAGATAGAGAGAGAGCGTTTACGGTTTCAGAATCCTGAATAAGTACTCAATGGAGCGGAGAGAGATACATGATCACATATACGTGGAAGGTACCTGAGGGACTAGTCCCACTGCCATACCAATATACTAGAGTAAGAGATATGGGAGAAAATGTAAAATTAACGCATTGAAAAGTAGGGTTGCCCTGGGCATAGTAAGAGAACGTTGTATCAACATCCGTGGTTACAGACTACTTAACCAGAAGATATCAGAAATACTGCTGGAACAAGTGTAAAAGTCTTCAAGAGGAAACTGGACAAGTACGTCTGCCATGTTACTGGATCAGTCAGGCTGTGGAGAATGTGGGCCAGTGGGCAGCCAGTAGCAACTTGTGGCAAAATGTCGATATCACCATACCACTTCTAGTAACAGCCTGGTTGACCAGGGAGACACCTCGAAGGTAAAGTATATTGATCAAACCAGAAAAGACACTCGATGTAGAAGAATATTTTTTTTTTTGGGGGGGGGACATTCCGCTGTGTGTACAACAAAATACACACAACAGAAAAAAGTGAACCAGTCAATGTGGAGAAGAAAAACCAAGCAGTGTGCTTAAGACTAGGCTTTATGGCATTGTCAAGACATGACTTGATAATGTTGTATGTAGAGTGTAACGTTGTCAATATTGGTAGTATAGCGAGAACGAGGTTGGCGAATATCTCTCTCTCTCTCTCTCTCTCTCTCTCTCTCTCTCTCTCTCTCTCTCTCTCTCTCTCTCTCTCTGAGATAGCCAGTCTTTGTACTGGATGAAGCTTCACTTCAGGCAATACGTCATTTGTGTTTGTCTTTATAGAGTATTTGTGGCAATAAAAGTTTGCTACGCACCGCAGGATATACACATTGTGACGTCTGTATGTCACTCTGTATCTGTGCTCACACTTGACTGTAATGCCTGTTTTATATATTAATGTATTTTTGACTGGTGGTAAAAATTTTTCATGCAGCCTTAATGACCTTCATGTAGTCGATAGGCTTCAAACCTCCCATTAACCAACTGCATAACGGTCTCTAACCCCCTTAGTGTCTCGCAGCATTGCTGGCGTCTTAGATGCTGGCAGTTTTGAATTAGAATCAAGCGAGGGAAGCCTGCTCTCTAAACCAGTCACAGGTGCGGAGGCCTTCAGTCAGCTAACAGCAACAGCGTGAGTGATCAAGCAGTTCGGAATGTATTGCCACATGTACATCACAGGCTGGACGTGTTCAGAATTGATGTCAAGCGCTTTAAGAGACAGAGCTTTTACGAGGCTAGTTTAGAAGCGTAGTATTGTACACGCTTGCTGGGTTAGTAGAAGGTTTAAGAGTTTAAAATGGCTGTTTACAGAGGTTCACGCCAGTTTATGGAGAGTTGAGACGTTTGAAGGTTTTAGAGCAGTTTAGCTTAGTGAGCCGGAGTAAGTTTAAAACTAGAATATTCACAACTAACCCAGAGTAATGTGTCACCACAACTGTTTCGTGTCTCCTGGAGTGTTATCATCAACTGTTGATGATATAAGAATGTTGAGAATGTGATAGTGATGCAGGAATGTTGAGAATGTGATAGTGACGCAGGAATGTTGAGAATGTGATAGTGACGCAGGAATGTTGAGAATGTGATAGTGACGCAGGAATGTTGAGAATGTGATAGTGATGCAGGAATGTTGAGAATGTGATAGTGACGCAGGAATGTTGAGAATGTGATAGTGACGCAGGAATGTTGAGAATGTGATAGTGATGCAGGAATGTTGAGAATGTGATAGTGACGCAGGAATGTTGAGAATGTGATAGTGACGCAGGAATGTTGAGAATGTGATAGTGACGCAGGAATGTTGAGAATGTGATAGTGACGCAGGAATGTTGAGAATGTGATAGTGATGCAGGAATGTTGAGAATGTGATAGTGAAGCAGGACTGTTGAGAATGTGATAGTGACGCAGGAATGTTGAGAATGTGATAGTGATGCAGGAATGTTGAGAATGTGATAGTGACGCAGGAATGTTGAGAATGTGATAGTGACGCAGGAATGTTGAGAATGTGATAGTGATGCAGGAATGTTGAGAATGTGATAGTGATGCAGGAATGTTGAGAATGTGATAGTGATGCATGAATGTTGAGAATGTGATAGTGATGCAGGAATGTTGAGAATGTGATAGTGATGCAGGAATGTTGAGAATGTGATAGTGATGCAGGAATGTTGAGAATGTGATAGTGACGCATGAATGTTGAGAATGTGATAGTGATGCAGGAATGTTGAGAATGTGATAGTGATGCAGGAATGTTGAATATGTGATAGTGATGCACGAATGTTGAATATGTGATAGTGATGCAGGAATGTTGAATATTTGATAGTGATGCAGGAATGTTGAGAATGTGATAGTGATGCAGGAATGTTGAGAATGTGATAGTGATGCACGAATGTTGAATATTTGATAGTGATGCACGAATGTTGAATATGTGATAGTGATGCACGAATGTTGAATATGTGATAGTGATGCAGGAATGTTGAATATGTGATAGTGATGCAGGAATGTTGAATATTTGATAGTGATGCAGGAATGTTGAATATGTGATAGTGATGCAGGAATGTTGAATATTTGATAGTGATGCAGGAATGTTGAATATGTGATAGTGATGCACGAATGTTGAGTATGTGATAGTGATGCAGGAATGTTGAATATTTGATAGTGATGCAGGAATGTTGAATATGTGATAGTGATGCAGGAATGTTGAATATTTGATAGTGATGCAGGAATGTTGAATATGTGATAGTGATGCACGAATGTTGAATATGTGATAGTGATGGAGGAATGTTGAAAATGAGAGAATGATAATGATACAGGAATGTTGGAATTGTTGGTTATTTGTGAATTAGTTTTAAGTAGGTAAGAACAGATCATAACTGGAGGAGAGGCTCGTCCTTGATAATGCATAATGCATATTGAGCTTGTCCTTGTTAGTGTACGTAACTAACGTTTGGTTTGTAACAAATTATAAGACTACAGTGCCACAGCATTCAGGGTGTGATGGCTGTGTAGGGAAGCGGGTCGCTGGTAGCAACAGCCTAGTTAATCTTACATAAAATTGAGGACAAGAATGGTATATGATAAATTACTTACAGTCATCTAAATGTCACATTTACCTAAAGTGGTAAGGTTAATGACTGCTTTCTCAAGCCTCTTACAGCTGACACATCTGGGTCACCTTAACGAATGAGGTGATAATGATACCAGTGATCAGCTTGGAAAGCTTGATAATGTATGTAACAATTTGATATATAGTTATTGTTCATCTGTGTCACTGTTCAGCTTAATTAAGGTGTTACCAAGCTTCTGCTGCTCGTTACCTTGTAGTGCTGTCTACCTGGTGGGTATTCCGGGGATCAGCGCCCCCGCGGTGGGGTTCATGATCAGGCCTCCTGATGGATCAGGGCCTGATCAATGAGGCTGTTACTGCTGGCCGCATGTAGTCCAACGTATGAACCACAGCCCTGCTGATCTGGCACTGACTTAAGGCATATGTCCAGCTCTCTGTTGAAGACAACCAGGGGTCTATTGGTAATTCCCCTTATGGCTGGTGGGAGGCTGTTGAACAGTCTTGGGCCCCGGACACTTATTGTGTTTTCTCTTAGTGTACTAATGGCGCCCCTACTTTTCACTGGGGGTATGTTACATCGCCTGCCAAGTCTTTTGCTGTCTTAGGGAGTGATTTCTGTATGTAGATTAAGGACCAGTCCCTCCAGGATCTTCCAGGTGTTGATTATGCTGTATCTCTCTCGCCTGCGCTCTAGTGAGTACCAGTCAAGTGGTTCCAGGCGTTCCCGGTAGTTAAGGTGTTTGATGGAACTTAAATGTGCAGTAAAGGTTCTCTGTATATTCTCTAGATCTGCAATTTCACCTGTCTTAAATGGAGACGTTAATGTACAGCAATATTCCAGCCTAGAGTGAACAAGTGATTTAAAAAGGATCATCATTGGCTTGGCATCTCTTGTCTTGAATGTTCTCATTATCCATCCTATCAATTTCCTCGCAGATGTGATAGTGGCATTGTGGTGATCCTTGAAGGTGAGATCTTCAGACATTACCACTCCCAGGTCCTTCACATTACTTTTCCGCTCTATTGTGTTCTCCGTTGCCCATTGGAAAACTTGGTTTATATCTTCTTGGAGTTTTGCCGTGTTCTCAATGGATGACACTCTCATGCAGATCCTAGTATGGTCTGCAAAGGATGATACGGTGCTGTGGTTTACATTTCTGTCTGTCTGTTATGAGGATGAGGAACAGGATAGGGACGAGTACTGTGCCTTGGGAAACAGAGCTCTTCACTATGGCAGCTTTCGATTTCCGAATTATTATTACGTTGTAATATTGTGTGGTGCTGCTGGTGGTGCTTGTGATAGTGCTGTACCTGGTGGTGGTGCTGATAGTGCTGGCGATGCTGACGATAATGGTGGTGGTGCTTGTGATAGTGCTGTACCTGGTGGTGGTGATAGTGCTGTTGGTGCTGCTGATAGTGCTGGTGGTGCTGCTAATAGTATTGGTGGTGCTGATAGTGCTTTACCTGGTGCTGTTTGTGATAGTGCTGTACCTGGTGGTGTTGGTGGTGCTGTTGATAGTGCTGTACCTGGTGCTGGTGGTGCTTGAACTGACCTCAGATATTGAAGGGAGATAGGCACCCACGTCTCTTCCTCTCACCATTCCCGGTACATGGACTTTACCTCTCACCCACGCCCACTACCTGGTACCTGTCTCTTACCTGGTCCACGCCCACCCCCTGACTCACACTCGCTGACCCAGGCACACTGACCCACGCCCACTCTCTGACTCACTCTCACCCACGCCCACTATTCGATATTCAGCAAAATTGTTGGCTATATAATTTGTACATAAATGACCTTAAAGGGTAAGTAGGGCATTACAACCCTGACCCCCCTCACCTCCGCCCCTGAACCCTGACCCACACCCCCAGACCCCTCACCCCCGCCGTTCCCAGGGATTATCTTGGGGAATCCCGACCCCAGAATCGATATTCCAAGGCTAACTGTTTCCGCCTTGGTTACATGACAACGAGGGAACATGTTCGTCCAAATAATAACTGCGTTAATTTTTCATGTAGCTTTTGAAGATTGAGACACTTATGCAACATATTGGAATCTTTATTCAGGAAACGTTTCGCCACACTGGCTTCATCAGTCCAATACAAAGCAAAAAGGTGTAAGGAGAGGAGGAGTTTGAGATAATCAGTCCCTCAGCCTGGAATCTACGTGTTCAGTCCATCAATCTTGTAGAATGTACAGTATAGTGCCGTAGAGCATTCATCACAACTGTCAGACACTGCATCATCATGGGATCTTGTTACGAAGTATTCTTCAACACTTGTTCAACCTTTGGACGAAGACCTACTTCGACTAGTGGATGGTACCACTATGACCCCGCCTCCTCCTGCTTCGCCTCACCTGACTACAGTATATAAGCCACGTCTACGGCCCTGTGCTGTACATTCTACAAGACTAATGGACTGAACACATCGACTCCAGGCTGAGGGACTGATTACCTCAAACTACTACTCTACACCTTTCTGCTTTGTATTGGACTGATGAAGCCGCTGTGTGGCGAAACGTTCCTTGAATAAAGATTCCCATATGTTGCATAAGTGTCTGAATCTTCAACTTGTCGGTTTTCCAAACCATTCATCACATGTAGCTTTTGTAGCACATTTATAAGTTACGTTTGGTTAGGTTAGGTTACGTTTCGTTAGGGTAGGTTACGTTTCGTTAGGGTAGGTTACGTTTGGTTAGGCTAGGTTACGTTTGGTTAGGCTACGTTTTGTTAGGTTAAGTTAGGTTAGGTTAGGTAGGTTACTCTAGGTTAAGCTAAGCTAGGTTAGGTTAGGTTACGTTATGTAGGCTACTTTAGGTTAAGCTAAGCTAGGTTAGGTTACGTTAGGTAGGTTACTTTAGGTTAAGCTAAGCTAGGTTAGGTTAGGTTACGTTAGGTAGGCTACTTTAGGTTAAGCTAAGCTAGGTTAGGTTAGGTTGCGACGGGGGAAACTAAAAATAAAAGCCTGGCAATGAAGAACGTTAGTAACGGTCAGCCGCTGCTCGTGGCTTGTTGTGAAACAATGTCGCATGTCGACCGTTGCAGACTCCGTCAAGAACCACCCTATATGACTTTTGACAACAGTGCCGTGATGGCTGTGGTTAAGAGGACGGGTTGTTCGTCTCTCCAGGTAAGACTTGGTAGAGTACAGGCTGGTACTCCTCTCACCTTCACTACCATGGTCCCCCACATACGATGGTAGAGTACATGCTGGTACTCAACTTGCCTCTTCGATGTTCCCCACATAGGGAGGATGGTACCATTAATGGTGTTGTGTGTATCATTTGGATTTGCATCTTGTGTGACCCTGTCAGGAGTCTTGGCCGGGATTACTGTGTGTGTGTGTGTGTGTGTGTGTGTGTGTGTGTGTGTACTCACCTAGTTGTACTCACCTAGTTGAGGTTGCGGGGGTCGAGTCCGAGCTCCTGGCCCCGCCTCTTCACTGATCGCTACTAGGTCACTCTCTCTGAACCGTGAGCTTTATCATACCTCTGCTTAAAGCTATGTATGGATCCTGCCTCCACTACATCGCTTCCCAAACTATTTCACTTACTGACTACTCTGTGTGTGTGTGTGTGTGTGTGTGTGTGTGTGTGTGTGTGTGTGTGTGTGTGTGTGTGTGTGTGTGTGTGTGTGTGTGTGTGTGAAGAAGTTTGACAGGTTGGTTAACTGAGGGGAAGCTGCAACATACATACACACACACACACACACACACACACACACACACACACACACACACACACACACACACACACACACACACACACACACACACACACACACTCTCTCTCTCTCTCTCTCACGTTCACACTGTGTTAGTGAGTTTGGTACACAGACATAAAGAAAAATAAACATTTAGGGACATTGAGGCATGTAAACATGGACATGTATACATGTAGGTATATCCAGGCAGGAAAATACATACACAATTATAGACAGACGTATAGATACATCCAACTAGGTAAACACAAGCATAAACACTTACATGTAAATATATTAAGGCTGGAAATCACAGACTTACGTTTACACAGATACGATTCCTGACCAGCCGAACTGTGCCTCATACGATGGACATTATGCAGTCCGTAGTAACAGTCTGGTTGGTCAAGCCTTCATCCACCAGGAGGGCTAGTTTGTGACCGGGCCGCGTGGGGGGGGGGGCGTTGACTCCCCGAAAACATCATCTTCGGGTATCCTTCAAGGCAGGAACGAAAATCTGATAAAACACTTCAAAAGGGTTGGCGAATTTTGGCCAGACCAAAAGAGGCATTCATGTGAGATGGGTGTGCCTTATCTAGTGATATATTCACAAGCAGTTGTAACATTTACCCTGACAAACTTGTAAAGCAGGTCTCCACAGTGAACAACTGAAAAAAACTATATATATATATATATATATATATATATATATATATATATATATATATATATAGCAAAAAAAAGGCACAATACCGTGACTGAAACGATACACAAATAACCCGCACATAGAAGACA
This sequence comes from Cherax quadricarinatus, assembly GCF_038502225.1. Classification (NCBI taxonomy): domain Eukaryota; kingdom Metazoa; phylum Arthropoda; class Malacostraca; order Decapoda; family Parastacidae; genus Cherax; species Cherax quadricarinatus. The sequence continues at coordinate 61,418,144 of NC_091298.1, forward strand.
GGAGCTTACCACGACGTTTCGGTCCGACTTGGACCATTTACAAAGTCACACTAACCTGAAGTGGAGCAGGACGGCTATATATAGGCAGGAAGAGGTAGTGGTGGTAGTAGTGTATATATATATATATATATATATATATATATATATATATATATATATATATATATATATATATATATATATATATATGCACAACAACCACCGTGAAAAAATAGAATTCCAATCGCTTTCGTGATTTCTCAGATTATCGCAGTTCTTTGATAATGTGAGAAATCACGAAATCGTTTGGAATTCTATTTTTTCACAGTGGTTGTTCTCCAAATTTTGCTATCACCTGTTTACTGTGGTTTTACTTTCATTGTGTGTGTGTGTGTGTGTGTGTTTGTGTATTTATACATTTGTTTTCTTGTTTTGTTTACTTTCAAATGGTGTTGAAGAGCCTGTTTTAAAGGTATGTTAGATTCTTGAACTAAAGTGGAGTGCCTCCAAGTTGCACGAATTTTTTTCTGTCAGTATAAAGGCTCTTTAATCTACTCTCATTGATATGCGGTTCCTTCGTCAGGTTCAGTGCGTAGGAAGACTTGATGAAGCAGTATGGAAGGAGTAA
>NC_091298.1:61423750-61446250 GCF_038502225.1 Cherax quadricarinatus
TGTTGTGGGCTGGACCTCAGCAGGTGTGTTGTGGGCTGGACCTCAGCAAGGCTGTCGTGGACTTGACGTCAGCTCATGGTAAGTCGTGTGCATCACATCATAAGAAGACACATTAACACTGAAGCAGAAGGTAGAAGAACATAAACAAAAAAAAAAGTATATTCGGAGCAATTATTTCATGTATAACTTTTACGGAGGAAGATACATTTGAGATACCAAATATACATCAACAAATGGGATGTGCTTGGTACCTTTCCCACACCTAATGGCATGCTCTCACATATACTTCATTGTGGTCTAGGAAGATGTGGTCTGCCTGGGAAGTATCACAACTCCTTTCCACTGGGTTCTTGCCTCAGAACCAGCATCCCTCGGCATTAGTAGCATAACCCATGTAGGTTTAGTGCTTATGTAAGATAATCTTTGATCATAAATGGTAGGGATATTTACCCTTACACTTAAATTTGTCATTTGTGGTCACTTTAGGGTAAATAATGGATATGGTTTGTGGAATGTGGATAATTTAAATAGGAAGAGTTTTGCTTGTGTTACGTGGAGTCAACCTCGAGAGTGTTTCAGGGGTCTGCACCTCGTGGTCCGGTCCATGACCAGGTTTTGCAGTGGATCACAGCCTGATCAACCAGGCTGTTATTGTTGGCCACACGCAGTCCAACGTTCTAACCACAGCCCGGCTGCTCAGGCACTGTCCAATTCCCTTCCTCGTGGCGATGATTTTTGTCACACAATATATATATATATATATATATATATATATATATATATATATATATTGTAGCTACACTGAGAGGAAAAGGTAGATGGGATACAAGGAGAATAGAAGCATCAGGGAAGAGAGAGGTGAAGGTTTATAAACTAAAAGAGGAGGCAGTTAGGGTAAGATATAAACAGCTATTGGAGGATAGATGGGCTAATGAGAGCATAGGCAATGGGGTCGAAGAGGTATGGGGTAGGTTTAAAAATGTAGTGTTAGAGTGTTCAGCAGAAGTTTGTGGTTACAGGAAAGTGGGTGCGGGAGGGAAGAGGAGCGATTGGTGGAATGATGATGTAAAGAGAGTAGTAAGGGAGAAAAAGTTAGCATATGAGAAGTTTTTACAAAGTAGAAGTGATGCAAGGAGGGAAGAGTATATGGAGAAAAAGAGAGAGGTTAAGAGAGTGGTGAAGCAATGTAAAAAGAGAGCAAATGAGAGAGTGGGTGAGATGTTATCAACAAATTTTGTTGAAAATAAGAAAAAGTTTTGGAGTGAGATTAACAAGTTAAGAAAGCCTAGAGAACAAATGGATTTGTCAGTTAAAAATAGGAGAGGAGAGTTATTAAATGGAGAGTTAGAGGTATTGGGAAGATGGAGGGAATATTTTGAGGAATTGTTAAATGTTGATGAAGATAGGGAAGCTGTGATTTCGTGTATAGGGCAAGGAGGAATAACATCTTGTAGGAGTGAGGAAGAGTCAGTTGTGAGTGTGGGGGAAGTTCGTGAGGCAGTAGGTAAAATGAAAGGGAGTAAGGCAGCCGGGATTGATGGGATAAAGACAGAAATGTTAAAAGCAGGTGGGGATATAGTTTTGGAGTGGTTGGTGCAATTATTTAATAAATGTATGGAAGAGGGTAAGGTACCTAGGGATTGGCAGAGAGCATGCATAGTTCCTTTGTATAAAGGCAAAGGGGATAAAAGAGAGTGCAAAAATTATAGGGGGATAAGTCTGCTGAGTATACCTGGTAAAGTGTATGGTAGAGTTATTATTGAAAGAATTAAGAGTAAGACGGAGAATAGGATAGCAGATGAACAAGGAGGCTTTAGGAAAGGTAGGGGGTGTGTGGACCAGGTGTTTACAGTGAAACATATAAGTGAACAGTATTTAGATAAGGCTAAAGAGGTCTTTGTGGTATTTATGGATTTGGAAAAGGCGTATGACAGGGTGGATAGGGGGGCAATGTGGCAGATGTTGCAAGTGTATGGTGTAGGAGGTAGGTTGGAAATAAATGGTATAAAATACCGACACAATGGCAATATAAACACAAATGCAGTATAATGTGATCCTTTATTGACTACGTTTCGCCCACACAGTGGGCTTTTTCAAGTCACAAACAGAACTACCTGGGGTGGAAGGAAAGCGAGTATTTATAGTCCGGCTGAGGTCAGGTGAAGAATGCTGCATCTGATGATGTACCGAGTTGGGTTGTAGAGTCTAAAAACTTGGGTAGCTCTACAACCCAACTCGGTACATCATCAGATGCAGCATTCTTCACCTGACCTCAGCCGGTCTATAAATACTCGCTTTCCTTCCACCCCAGGTAGTTCTGTTTGTGACTTGAAAAAGCCCACTGTGTGGGCGAAACGTAGTCAATAAAGGATCACATTATACTGCATTTGTGTTTATATTGCCAGGAGGTAGGTTACTGAAAGCAGTGAAGAGTTTTTACGAGGATAGTGAGGCTCAAGTTAGAGTATGTAGGAAAGAGGGAAATTATTTCCCAGTAAAAGTAGGCCTTAGACAAGGATGTGTGATGTCACCGTGGTTGTTTAATATATTTATAGATGGGGTTGTAAGAGAAGTAAATGCGAGGGTCTTGACAAGAGGCGTGGAGTTAAAAGATAAAGAATCACACACAAAGTGGGAGTTGTCACAGCTGCTCTTTGCTGATGACACTGTGCTCTTGGGAGATTCTGAAGAGAAGTTGCAGAGATTGGTGGATGAATTTGGTAGGGTGTGCAAAAGAAGAAAATTAAAGGTGAATACAGGAAAGAGTAAGGTTATGAGGATAAAAAGATTAGGTGATGAAAGATTGAATATCAGATTGGAGGGAGAGAGTATGGAGGAGGTGAATGTATTCAGATATTTGGGAGTGGACGTGTCAGCGGATGGGTCTATGAAAGATGAGGTGAATCATAGAATTGATGAGGGAAAAAGAGTGAGTGGTGCACTTAGGAGTCTGTGGAGACAAAGAACTTTGTCCTTGGAGGCAAAGAGGGGAATGTATGAGAGTATAGTTTTACCAACGCTCTTATATGGGTGTGAAGCATGGGTGATGAATGTTGCAGCGAGGAGAAGGCTGGAGGCAGTGGAGATGTCATGTCTGAGGGCAATGTGTGGTGTGAATATAATGCAGAGAATTCGTAGTTTGGAAGTTAGGAGGAGGTGCGGGATTACCAAAACTGTTGTCCAGAGGGCTGAGGAAGGGTTGTTGAGGTGGTTCGGAAATGTAGAGAGAATGGAGCGAAACAGAATGACTTCAAGAGTGTATCAGTCTGTAGTGGAAGGAAGGCGGGGTAGGGGTCGGCCTAGGAAAGGTTGGAGAGAGGGGGTAAAGGAGGTTTTGTGTGCGAGGGGCTTGGACTTCCAGCAGGTATGCATGAGCGTGTTTGATAGGAGTGAATGGAGACAAATGGTTTTTAATACTTGACGTGCTGTTGGAGTGTGAGCAAAGTAACATTTATGAAGGGGTTCAGGGAAACCGGCAGGCCGGACTTGAGTCCTGGAGATGGGAAGTACAGTGCCTGCACTCTGAAGGAGGGGTGTTAATGTTGCAGTTTAAAAACTGTAGTGTAAAGCACCCTTCTGGCAAGACAGTGATGGAGTGAATGATGGTGAAAGTTTTTCTTTTTTGGGCCACCCTGCCTTGGTGGGAATCGGCCAGTGTGATAATAAAAAAAAATAAAAACAAAAATGTATATATATATATATATATATATATATATATATATATATATATATATATATATATATATATATATATATATATATATATATATATATATATATTTATATATATATAGGGCCCAAGGCCAGGCTCAGGGTATATAAGAACTCCGGAACTCATTAAAGGTATGTCAGAGTTCAAAGGTAAGTTGATGGCGATGGATTTAGATGGTCTAGAGTCGATCATAATGAGGAAAAGACGCCCACACGGCAGAACATGATGTTTTTATTGGAACTTGATTAAGTTATGAGCGAAACGTTGTATCAATTAAAGTTTGAGCTACAACCGGTTGGTGAGGACAGTGGTAGGTTGGTAACGAGAGTAGCAAGCTACGTAACTGTACCGAGTAACTGTACACAGCTGGTGTTTCAGTGTTGGAAGTGATGAATAACTGAACACAGCTGGTGTTTCAGTGTTGGAAGTGATGAATAACTGAACACAGCTGGTGTTTCAGTGTTGGAAGTGATGAATAACTGAACACAGCTGGTGTTTCAGTGTTGGAAGTGATGAATAACCTGCTTTCCACTGCACCACCACCTCTACCCTCCCCCTGACATTACCATCCCTTATACCTTACCCCGCCTCGGCCCCCTGCACCTCTTTCTCGTCCCCCATCGCCCCACGCCCTGACCCCCCTCACCCTTGTGCCCCTACGCTAAGACAGTCAGCGTAGGTATTGATTCAGGAGCGTCGCTCTCCCGCTGGTAATGTGCAAAAGTGTATCGATCTCTGTTGGTGTGTGTGTCTGCCGGCCCTATAGTGTGTACACTTGTGTGTGCAAGGTCAGTACTCAGCTCTTGGGCCCTATACTGTGTACACTCGTGTGTGCCAGGTCAGTACTCAGCTCTTTGGCCCTATACTGTGTACACTTGCGTGTGCAAGGTCAGTACTCAGCTCTTGGGCCCTATACTGTGTACACTCGTGTGTGCAAGGTCAGTACTCAGCTCTTGGGCCCTATACTGTGTACACTCGTGTGTGCAAGGTCAGTACTCAGCTCTTGGGCCCTATACTGTGTACACTTGTGTGTGCAAGGTCACTACTCAGCTCTTGGGCCCTATACTGTGTACACTCGTGTGTGCAAGGTCCGTGCTCAGCTCTTGGGCCCTATACTGTGTACACTTGCGTGTGCAAGGTCAGTACTCAGTTCTTGGTCCCTACACTGTGTAGACGCGTATGTAGAGGGTCAGCACTGGCCTTGGGAATCTCTTACTACAGAGACTGAGTACACTAGTGACTGGTGTTGAGCCTCTGTTCTCAACTTCGTTAATTCTGAATGCAGTGTAGGATTGTAGTCAGCTGTGAATATCAAGACAGTGGGCAAAACAAATCTTTATTGCCACAACGTTTCGCTCAGGATAGAGTTCTTTTGTTTCGCCCTATGTGAAGCTTTTACACATCAATTTTATAGGCTAAGAGCTGTTATCGTACCTAAGTTCAGTTTATAGCCCAGCTCTGTCTGAGGTACGCTACCACCCCCAGGATGCCACCCACTATAGTCCACTAACACCCAGGTACCTACTTAATGCTAGGTAAACAGATACAGCAGGTGTAAGGAAGCACTCCCAATGTTTCCACCCGTAACGGGGATCGAACCAGGGACACTCAGTGTGTGAGCTGAGTGCGCTACCAACAGAGCTACGGGACAGCTTTAGCCTGGTGAAGCTCTAAATGACAAAGGGTAATAACAATAAACGTTTGTTGTGCATATTGTGCATATTTTGGGTCTGTCGTATCTACTCCTGAAGCTGTGTGTGGTATTTACCTTGTAATTCCTCCTCCAGATTGTTCCACCTTTTATCACTGAGACTAAGAGAAGTTTTTCTGGCATCCAGAGATGGATAGGGGGTCGTGATCCAAGGATTTTGAGCTAGTATCGAGAACCTCGCTAGGGAGGAAGCGTGACCTGAGACCGGGCCGCGAGGGCGATGACTCCTGATGTCATCTACGGGAGTGACCAGGGTTTTATTTTGAGGTGACATCTCGTATTATGTGAGACGACATCACTCATTTTGTGAGATGACGTCACGTATTTTGTAAGGTGACATCTGGCCTATTTTGTGAGGTGACATCCGGCGCATTTTGAGGTGACATCCGGCGCATTTTGTGAGGTGACATCCGGCGCATTTTGTGAGGTGACATCCGGCGCATTTTGTGAGGCGACATCTGGCCCATTTTGTGAGGTTACATCTGGCCCATTTTGTGAGGTGACATCTGGTCTATTTTGTGAGGTGACATCTGGTCTATTTTGTGAGGTGACATCTGGCCCATTTTGTGAGGTGACATCTGGCCCATTTTGTGAGGTGACTGGCGCATTTTGTGAGGTGACATCTCGCGCATTTTGTGAGGTGACATCTGGCCCATTTTGTGAGGTGACATCTGGCGCATTTTGTGAGATGACATCTGGCCCATTTTGTGAGGTGACATTCGCGCATTTTGTGAAGTGACATCTGGCCCATATTGTGTGGTTGACATCTGGCGCATTTTGTGAGGTGACATCTCGCCTATTTTGTGAGGTGACATCTCGCGAATTTTGAGAGGTGACATCAGCCTCTCCTACATCAACATGGTCCTGTGACAATGTGTTCTGGTGATTTGTGTCTTAAAGGTGATGGACCGACGTCCGGTACATCACGCGGAACGCTAAACCCACGTGAGTCATTGAGGACAGGTGATGGAGGCTCGATCCTCCGACCACTCAGTGTTAGTTGCTGGTGCTGCTAGCCGGGCTAGGGCACCATCGGGGGGGGGGTGTCAGGAGGCATCCCTTCAAAGGGGACTCTTGATCCGAGGAATTGGACTGCCCTTTCGTCCCTTCAATCGAGTCTGGAGGCTCCGCGCTCTCCCTTGGCGCTGTATAACCCCTACTGGTTTAGAGCTCTCCCATGAAATATTATTTTTAGTTATTATTTTTATTATTATAAGAACATAAGAAAGAAGGAACACTGCAACATGCCTACTGACCCATGCGGAGCAGATCCATGTCCCCCCCCCCGCGGATTAGACCAATGACCCCCCCCCCGGATTAGCCCAATGACCCACCCAGTCTGGTCACCTCCACTCAAGGATGGAGCACGGCACCAGACCCAGCAGCACAAGTTAGTCAGGTCCAACTCACACCCACCCACACCCACTCATGTATTTATCTAACCTATTTTTAAAACTACACAACGTTTTAGCCTGAATAACTGTACTCGGGAGTTTGTTCCACTCATCCACAACTCTATTACCAAACCAGTGCTTTCCTATATCCTTCCTGAATCTGAATTTTTCCAACTTGAAACCATTGCTGCGAGTCCTGTCTTGGCTGGAAATTTTCAGCACTCTAGTTACATACCCTTTATTTATTCCTGTTTTCCATTTATACACCTCGATCATATCCCCCCTAATTCTACGTCTTTCGAGAGAGTGCAGATTCAGGGCCCTCAGTCTATCCTCATAGGGAAGATTTCTGATACATGGGATCATCTTTGTCATCCTCCTCTACGTTTTCCAGAGCATTTATATCCATTCTGTAATACGGTGACCAAAACTGTGCAGCATAATCTAAATGAGGCCTAACCAAGGATGTATAGAGTTGAAGAACAACCTGAGGACTCCTATTATTTATGCTTCTTGATATGAAGCCAAGAATTCTATTAGCTTTATTGCGAACACTTATGCACTGTTGTCTAGGTTTCAGATCACTGCTAACCAGAACTCCTAAATCTTTTTCGCAATCAGTAGTATTGAGATCTAGTATTATTATTATTATTATTTTCTTTTAACAATATAAATTGCATACACCGAGAAGTGTGTATGTGTGTGTATATCTCTGTATACAGCACAGTGTGTGTGTGTGTGTGTGTGTGTGTGTGTGTGTGTGTGTGTGTGTGTGTGGGTCAGCGTGTATACCTTGTTTATTACGTGTTTCAAAGATACTCAGTCTTAACCAGGCCTCAGTCTCAGCCAGGCCTCAGTCTCAGCCAGGCCTCAGTCTCAGCCAGGCCTCAGTCTCAGCCAGGCCTCAGTCTCAGCCAGGCCTCAGTCTTAACCAGGCCTCAGTCTCAGCCAGGCCTCAGTCTTAACCAGGCCTCAGTCTCAGCCAGGCCTCAGTCTTAACCAGGCCTCAGTCTTAACCAGGCCTCAGTCTCAGCCAGGCCTCAGTCTTAACAAGGCCTCAGTCTCAGTCAGGCCTCAGTCTTAACCAGGCCTCAGTCTCAGCCAGGCTTCAGTCTCAACCAGTCCTCAGTCTCAGCCAGGCCTCAGTCTCAGCCAGGCCTCAGTCTTAACCAGGCCTCAGTCTTAACCAGGCCTCAGTCTCAGCCAGGCCTCAGTCTTAGCCAGGCCTCAGTCTTAACCAGGCCTCAGTCTCAGCCAGGCCTCAGTCTTAACCAGGCCTCAGTCTCAGCCAGGCCTCAGTCTTAACAAGGCCTCAGTCTCAGCCAGGCCTCAGTCTTAACCAGGCCTCAGTCTCAGCCAGGCCTCAGTCTTAACAAGGCCTCAGTCTCAGCCAGGCCTCAGTCTCAGCCAGGCCTCAGTCTTAACCAGGCCTCAGTCTCAGCCAGGCCTCAGTCTTAACCAGGCCTCAGTCTCAGCCAGGCCTCAGTCTTAACCAGGCCTCAGTCTCAGCCAGGCCTCAGTCTTAACCAGGCCTCAGTCTCAGCCAGGCCTCAGTCTTAACAAGGCCTCAGTCTCAGCCAGGCCTCAGTCTTAACCAGGCCTCAGTCTCAGCCAGGCCTCAGTCTCAGCCAGGCCTCAGTCTTAACCAGGCCTCAGTCTCAGCCAGGCCTCAGTCTCAGCCAGGCCTCAGTCTCAGCCAGGCCTCAGTCTCAGCCAGGCCTCAGTCTTAACCAGGCCTCAGTCTCAGCCAGGCCTCAGTCTTAACCAGGCCTCAGTCTCAGCCAGGCCTCAGTCTTAACCAGGCCTCAGTCTCAGCCAGGCCTCAGTCTTAACCAGGCCTCAGTCTCAAGCCAGGCCTCAGTCTTAACCAGGCCTCAGTCTCAAGCCAGGCCTCAGTCTTAACCAGGCCTCAGTCTCAGCCAGGCCTCAGTCTCAGCCAGGCCTCAGTCTCAGCCAGGCCTCAGTCTCAGCCAGGTCTCAGTCTCAGCCAGGCCTCAGTCTCAGCCAGGCCTCAGTCTCAGCCAGGCCTCGGTCTTAACCAGGCCTCAGTCTCAGCCAGGCCTCAGTCTCAGCCAGGCCTCAGTCTCAGCCAGGCCTCAGTCTCAGCCAGGCCTCAGTCTCAGCCAGGCCTCAGTCTTAACCAGGCCTCAGTCTCAGCCAGGCCTCGGTCTCAGCCAGGCCTCAGTCTCAGCCAGGCCTCAGTCTCAGCCAGGCCTCAGTCTCAGCCAGGCCTCGGTCTTAACCAGGCCTCAGTCTCAGCCAGGCCTCAGTCTCAGCCAGGCCTCAGTCTCAGCCAGGCCTCAGTCTCAGCCAGGCCTCAGTCTTAACCAGGCCTCAGTCTCAGCCAGGCCTCAGTCTTAACCAGGCCTCAGTCTCAGCCAGGCCTCAGTCTTAACCAGGCCTCAGTCTCAGCCAGGCCTCAGTCTTAACAAGGCCTCAGTCTCAGCCAGGCCTCAGTCTTAACCAGGCCTCAGTCTCAGCCAGGCCTCAGTCTTAACCAGGCCTCAGTCTCAGCCAGGCCTCAGTCTTAACCAGGCCTCAGTCTCAGCCAGGCCTCAGTCTTAACCAGGCCTCAGTCTCAGCCAGGCCTCAGTCTTAACAAGGCCTCAGTCTCAGCCAGGCCTCAGTCTTAACCAGGCCTCAGTCTCAGCCAGGCCTCAGTCTCAGCCAGGCCTCAGTCTCAGCCAGGCCTCAGTCTTAACCAGGCCTCAGTCTCAGCCAGGCCTCAGTCTTAACCAGGCCTCAGTCTCAGCCAGGCCTCAGTCTTAACCAGGCCTCAGTCTCAAGCCAGGCCTCAGTCTTAACCAGGCCTCAGTCTCAGCCAGGCCTCAGTCTCAGCCAGGCCTCAGTCTCAGCCAGGCCTCAGTCTCAGCCAGGCCTCAGTCTTAACCAGGCCTCAGTCTCAGCCAGGCCTCAGTCTTAACCAGGCCTCAGTCTCAGCCAGGCCTCAGTCTTAACCAGGCCTCAGTCTCAGCCAGGCCTCAGTCTTAACAAGGCCTCAGTCTCAGCCAGGCCTCAGTCTTAACCAGGCCTCAGTCTCAGCCAGGCCTCAGTCTTAACAAGGCCTCAGTCTCAGCCAGGCCTCAGTCTTAACAAGGCCTCAGTCTCAGCCAGGCCTCAGTCTCAGACAGGCCTCAGTCTTAACCAGGCCTCAGTCTCAGCCAGGCCTCAGTCTTAACCAGGCCTCAGTCTCAGCCAGGCCTCAGTCTCAGCCAGGCCTCAGTCTCAGCCAGGCCTCAGTCTCAGCCAGGCCTCAGTCTCAGCCAGGCCTCAGTCTCAGCCAGGCCTCGGTCTTAACAAGGCCTCAGTCTCAGCCAGGCCTCAGTCTCAGCCAGGCCTCGGTCTTAACCAGGCCTCAGTCTCAGCCAGGCCTCAGTCTTAGCCAGGCCTCAGTCTTAACCAGGCCTCAGTCTCAGCCAGGCCTCAGTCTTAACCAGGCCTCAGTCTCAGCCAGGCCTCAGTCTTAACCAGGCCTCAGTCTCAGCCAGGCCTCAGTCTTAACCAGGCCTCAGTCTCAGCCAGGCCTCAGTCTCAGCCAGGCATCAGTCTCAGCCAGGCCTCGGTCTTAACCAGGCCTCAGTCTCAGCCAGGCCTCAGTCTCAGCCAGGCCTCGGTCTTAACCAGGCCTCAGTCTCAGCCAGGCCTCAGTCTCAGCCAGGCCTCGGTCTTAACCAGGCCTCAGTCTCAGCCAGGCCTCAGTCTCAACCAGGCCTCGGTCTCAGCCAGGCCTCAATCTTAACCAGGCCTCAGTCTCAGCCAGGCCTCGGTCTTAACCAGGCCTCAGTCTCAGCCAGGCCTCGGTCTTAACCAGGCCTCAATCTTAACCAGGCCTCAGTATTACACTGCAGACAATACTGGCGAGATGTGTTGGTAAACAAGCCAAAGATGGTCCCATGCTAAAGATGGGATCACGCTGTTAAACAGGAAATCTGATTTGGGATCCTGTGCTGGGGTGATGTCCAAAGAAATCGAAAAGTGTCTTCCACACTCTCGCACCATTGTAGACGGAGAGACTTTTGTATGCAAAACACACACACACACACACACACACACACACACACACACACACATACACACACAGGATGTTCCAGAGATTGGACACAGTAACAAGGGGACACAGTTGGAAGTTGAAGAAACAGATGAATCACAGGGATGTTAGGAAGTATTTCTTCAGCCACAGAGTAAACAGTAAATGGAATAGTTTGGGAATCGATGTAGTGGAGGCAGGATCCATACATAGCTTTAAGCAGAGGTATGATAAAGCTCACGGTTCAGGGAGAGTGACCTAGTAGCGACCAGTGAAGAGGCGGAGCCAGGAGCTCGGAGTCGACCCCTGCAACCTCAACTAGGTGAGTACAACTAGGTGAGTACACTCTCACACACACACACACACACACACACACAGAGGAGCTGTGACACGACCCCAGCAACCACAAGTAGACGAGTACACGGAGGAATCCATACACAGCTGCAAGAAGACTTACCACAAAGCTCTTGAAACCGGGAGGGAGTGGACCTAGTAATGACCAGCGAAGAGGGCGGGGCCAGGAGCTGTGAATCGACCCCTGGAACCACATATAGGTAAGTGTACACACACACACACACACACACACACACACACACACACACACACACACACACACACACACACACACACACACACACACACACACACACACAAAGACACACGCAAAGACAGACGTACAAAGAGGCAAACACGGTGAATTATTCCTTAGTGAACTTTGTTCTCCAGATGCGGTGATTATATTGTGATCTGTCTGGTTATTCTTGCCTACGGCTGCAGCAGACTGCAGGTGGTCACAGGCAGTGTGTACGTGGTCACAAGCCGAGTGGAGGTGGTCACAGGCAGTGTGTACGTGGTCACAAGCCGAGTGCAGGTAGTCAAAGGCAGTGTGTACGTGGTCACAGGCCGAGTGCAGGTGGTCAGAGGCCAAGTGCAGGTGGTCTCAGGCCGAGTGCAGGTGGTCACAGGCCGAGTGCAGGTGGTCACAGGCCGAGTGCAGGTGGTCACAGGCAGTGTGTACATGGTCACAGGCTGAGTGCATTGGCCAGAGGTCAATTGCAGGTGGTCACAGGCCGAGTGCAGGTGGTCAGAGGTCAAGTGCAGGTGGTCACAGGCCGAGTGCAGGTGGTCACAGGCAGAGTGCAGGTGGTCACAGGTCAAGTGCAGGTGGTCACAGGCCGAGTGCAGGTGGTCACAGGTTGAGGGAGCAAGCAACAGTGGGTGAAACAAGTAGCAAGCAGCAACAAGGGAGTAACGGGGGAAGGAACAGAGGGTGGGGGGGGATATGTTATCTGAAAGATGTATTCGGTGGGTCAGCGCCCCCCACGGTTCGATTGTAGACCAGCGGTAGCAACAGTGGAATTAACAGGAAATAACAGAGGAAGAAGCACATGAAACAGGAAGAAAGAGAAAGAAACAGACGAATCAACAGTGTGAGAAACGGGTCAAACACAGGGTCGATCCTTGGCAGGTAAACACAGGCGGGAGACTAAACAAACACAAGGATTGACAACCATTCGAAATCGTGACCTCCTCCAGAACCGGTATTTGCAGTACCGGTACCGCTGCTTGCAGTGTTGGTACCACTGCTTGCAGTACCGGTACCTCTGCTTGCAGTACCGGTACCACTGCTTGCAGTACCGGTACCGCTGCTTACACCAGCTGTGGGTCCTAGTGGCACACAGCCCAACGTAGGCATCACAGCCTAGCTGATCAAGCATTGACATTTGGAACTTTATCAAGTTCCCCTTTGAAGACAGCTACAGATCTGTACAATAAAACAATGTGTGGGATGCTGGAACACCTTATTAACACACATTACAATACTGTTTGCCTGCTAGAGGCGCTCTATTCAGCAATTTGTATTGAGATACCTAGTATTATCTTCACTAGCTGAGGAATTGTTAGTGATTCTCCTTTATCAATGAAGGGATAATGTACAGTCCGCGACAAAGGTCGGATTTCATAGTTGACAGTTTGGTCAACCAGGCTATTGCTGCCAGCGACCTGCAAGTCTACAGTGTCATCATAAGTTGCTTTTGCAGGTAAAGACGAAGAATCTTAGAACCTCTAAAGGCTGCTAGATTATCTGAAGTACGGAAAGACACTGTTCAAATCGCTTGTGCTCTCTCGCTAAGAGTACTCTTCAGTGTTGACGACCCCATCCAGGAGAGATATTAGAGCTGGAACAAACAGGGATCATTTATGGCCTATATAGAGCCAATAAGGTGTTTAAATTACTGGAAACGCCACAGAGTCCTAAATATGTACTCGCTGGAATAGAGAGATATATAATGTGTATGTATGTGAGAGAATGGGTTATAATGTGATAATATATACGAGGAAGGTACTTGAGGGCCTAATCCAAAATCTGCACACTGCCATAACATACCGAGTGAGAGAGATGGAAGGAAGTACAAAATAAGCCCAGTAGAAAGCAGGGACGCCCTGGACACAATAAGAGAGCGTTGTATCAACATCTGTGGTCCCATACAACCAGAGGAAGTGTAGAAGTCTTAATTAAAGAGGAAACTCGACAAGTACCTCAGTCAAGTGTCTGATTAACCAGTCTGTGAGGGATATGTGGGCCAGCGGGCCGCCAGCAACAACAGCCTGTTGATCAGGCAGTCGCCAGACAAGCCTGACCCAAGGCCGAGCTACAGGAGTAGGAATACTCTCGAAAACCGTCAAAGGTATACCAAAGATATATACTGGCTAAATAAATAAAATATATTGAACTTAAATGAATGATGAAGTCCAGGAGACACAGAGGGAGCTAAAAGCTGTTAATAAAACTGAAAGAAATCCAAAATACTTGTATGCAAAATCCAGGGCAGAATCCACTTTCAGCATCAGACCGTTGAGCGAACAAGATGGAACTTACGCTGACATTGCCAGGTAATGGAGAGAGAAACGTTGCCACTATAAAATGTCACATTAGTTGTACTTGTGTCCTTTTACTTTACATATTAGGGGTAATTCTACCAACATTAATACAGTGAGGAAACGTTTCACCACACAGTGTGTTGATCAGTCCAGTGCAAAACAGGAGTGAATATCAAACACATTCTTCATGACGGGGACACACAACATTGTCATATTCTACAGAATTTCCAACATAGCCTTAATTCCATGTGACTGTGAAGAAACCATTGACAGCTTGCCCACTACTGTAATAGTACCACTACTGTTCTATAATAAGTACCACTACTACAGTGTAATGACTGCCACTACTGCAGTTTGTATAATTTGTATGAGTGGAATCAAAATATAAATTTGTGTAGTGTTTTTGTTGGTTGTGAGTGGAAGACTGTAGATAGTGGTAGGGATGGTGGTGGTTGACTGGCAGTGTTGGTAGTGGTTGATGGTGAAAGGGTAGTGATGAGGGTTGAATGTGATGATTAATTAGTAATGGTGTGACGGGTGAATGTTGATGGCAGTGGTGAGATATAACTGGTGGTGGGTGGTGAGGTTGTTAGTGGTGGTGATGATGGGTAGGTGAAGGTGGTGGTGGGTGGTGAGGTTGTTAGGGGCGGTGATGATGGGTAGGTGAAGGTTGTGCTGGGTGGTGAGGTTGTTAGTGGTGGTGGTGAGGTTGTTAGTAGTGGTGGTGATGATGGGTAGGTGAAGGTTGTAGTGAGGTTGTTAGTAGTGATGGTGGTGATGGTGAGTGAACGGGGTGTCCTGAGTAAGATGATGGGTAAGGTTACTCTGTGGGGACGTGTGATGCCATGTTTTGTACCATGCTCAGATAAGGTAGGGAGGAGGGTGTAGTTGTAGCAGGATATGCAGTACCAACAACAGTAGTAGTAGTGATATTAATAGCAGTAGTGTAATAGCAATATTAGTAGTAGTAACAGCAGTGGTAACTTTAGTACTAGTGTAGTAGTAGCAGTAGTATAAAGATCAGTTACTGATCAGCCGGGCTGTGGTTCGTACACTGAACTACGTGAGGCCAGCAGTAACAACCTGTTTGATAATGCCCATCATTCTTTTATCAAGACTGATGGACTGGACACATTGACTCCAGGCTGAGGGACTGATTACCTCAAACTACTCCTCATCTTCACCTTTCTCAGCATTGAACTGAAGAAGGTACTAGCTGGAGAAATCTTTCCAGAATAAAGATACCCAAAATATTGCACAAGTCTCGTTTATCATCTTATCGCTTTTGTAAATCATTTATTAACACGTTTATTGCTGGAAAAAAAATTAATAGACCCCCCAAAAAATCACTTTTTCCATTTTCAATAGTGTGTGTTTTACACAGGTTAAAAAAATTTAGTACAATTGTATATTTTCACAATCCATTTATATTTGTGTTTATTTTTTAACATTTAACAAGATTTATGGTGACAGTGTCTGGTGTATTTCCAAACATTTTAGTATTAAGTACTGTTGTTAATCTCAATTAACCTCTCACTGATACAAGGTATTTTGTTTTGTTAGCTCCGGTCTTAAATTTAATTGATATTATCACTGGCCTTGACCTTACCAGGGAGGGGGCGTTGACCCCCGGAACACCCTCCAGGTAGACCAGGTAACACATTGCAGTTTTTGTTATCGTTGTGTGCTGTGTTTTGAGGTCTGACCACTTACTGCTGCCACTGCAAAGTTGTCTTGACGCCCACTAGAACTGTAATAATTTTTATGACGACAGATACATTTGGAACACTTGGGTATCTCTACTGCCGATACGTTTTGCTTTCACAACATGCTTCTTCAGTCGAGTACAGGTGAATACTTCGGCAGCAGCAGCGGCGGCAGGAAGATGATGATGATGCAATAATAAAAGCAGTAATAATAATAATAGCAGCAGCAGTAGTAGTAATAATAGCAGCAGCAGTAGTAGTAATAATAATAGCAGCAGCAGTAGTAGTAATAATAATAGCAGCAGTAGTAGTAATAATAATAGCAGCAGCAGTAGTAGTAATAATAGCAGCAGCAGTAGTAGTAATAATAGCAGCAGCAGTAGTAGTAATAATAATAGCAGCAGCAGTAGTAGTAATAATAATAGCAGCAGCAGTAGTAGTAATAATAATAGCAGCAGTAGTAGTAATAATAATAGCAGCAGCAGTAGTAGTAATAATAATAGCAGCAGCAGTAGTAGTAATAATAATAGCAGCAGCAGTAGTAGTAATAATAATAGCAGCAGCAGTAGTAGTAATAATAATAGCAGCAGCAGTAGTAGTAATAATAGTAGCAGCAGTAGTAGTAATAATAGTAGCAGCAGTAGTAGTAATAATAATAGTAGCAGCAGTAGTAGTAATAATAATAGTAGCAGCAGTAGTAGTAATAATAATAGTAGCAGCAGTAGTAGTAATAATAATAGCAGCAGTAGTAGTAGCAATAATAGCAGCAGTAGTAGTAGCAATAATAGCAGCAGTAGTAGTAGCAATAATAGCAGCAGTAGTAGTAGCAATAATAGCAGCAGTAGTAGTAGCAATAACAGCAGCAGTAGTAGTAGCAATAATAGCAGCAGTAGTAGTAGCAATAATAGCAGCAGTAGTAGTAATAATAGCAGCAGCAGTAGTAGTAATAATAATAGCAGCAGTAGTAGTAATAATAATAGCAGCAGTAGTAGTAATAATAATAGCAGCAGTAGTAGTAATAATAATAGCAGCAGCAGTAGTAGTAATAATAATAGCAGCAGTAGTAGTAGTAATAATAATAGCAGCAGCAGTAGTAGTAATAATAATAGCAGCAGCAGTAGTAGTAGCAGTAGTTATTTTGATGTGAGGAGTCGGTCATACTCGGTGGGAGGTGGTCAGTCCCTCAAAGCTAGAGCGTAGGCATGTGGCCAGATCCTCTATAATACTGATTTTGGTGTCCAGTCCTTTTATCAAATTTGAAGCAAGACATTCTGGACATAGTTGATAGTTTTGTATACATGGTTCAGTTCACGGTGTGTTGCGTGCCTCGCCTGCTAGGCACCGTGCCTGTCTCCAGAACTGTAACCTGGCGTTCACTTTATGTACTACATTCTAACAATGGTGCTAACATTCACTAACCAGAGGATGTTCATTGATTTTGTCGTTGAGATGGCTTCCTCGGTTCACCTAACCTGGATATTTTTTCTGTTTACATTTTGAAGCAAGTGGTATTTGTTTTTTAACACATCGGCTGTCAACATGACTCAAGAAATCGTAATGACACGATTGCAAATAAACCATACCCCCGGCCGGGATTGAACCCGCGGTCATAGAGTCTCAAAACTCCAGCCCGTCGCGTTAGCCACTAGACCAGCTAGCCACAATAAGATTCATCCAACTTGAGCTAGAGTTCGTCACGGCCACGCTAGCTGGAGATTCGTCTGTAAAAACTTGCATTTGTGGTCACAGAGGTGCCTGTGCTAACTTTCCTATGGTGTAGAAATATACCTAGTTGGATGAATCTTATTGTGGCTAGCTGGTCTAGTGGCTAACGCGACGGGCTGGAGTTTTGAGACTCTATGACCGCGGGTTCAATCCCGGCCGGGGGTATGGTTTACATCGGCTGTTGCCCACCGAGGCAGGGTGACCCGAGAAAGAAGAAACACATTCATCATCATTCACTCCATCGCTGTTTTTGCCAGTATTCCCTAGGTCCAGCAACAATTTGTCCAGTAACCACTGAGTGCATGACTCCCAGCAGTAATAATCATTGTTGTAATAGTTGTGATGGGTGTAGCTGTAGTTGCAGAATCTAGTTAGGTGTTTCTCACTCTGAAATTTCTCATATTGAAAGAAATTCTTACTTTGCTTTTCTTCCAGCAATAATTCCGCTATTTATGGGTATGCCACCGTGTTCATTTGAGCTGCAACGTGCCCTTTAAGGTCCAAATTCCCTCAGTTGATACGCGATTTTCGAGCTAAGGTGCTGGGTAGTCGTGTGTGGGGCGCGCCGAAGTTGCTAGTTTGTGTTTTATCCCTAATATCTTCACCCCCTTCTCCCCTCTTTCCCTCCCCATGTTGCTGTGCAGCAGTTGCCAAGAGAGTGGTTCTTTTCTATCGAAGATTGGCGAAGACTGGTTTAGCTAGGAGCTATGATATCTTAGGACTCAGAAGCCGAGTGCTAGGTTAGGCAGAGGTGAAGGTTAGGTGAATGCTAATGGATGCTGCGTGTGTGTGTTGAGGCAGGGAGAGCCAGGGTGTTGTGAGTGGTGGAGTGACAGGTGTCACTGTTGCTTTGAGAGGAGCTACGGTGCTACCAACGCTACCTAGCGACTACTGGATGGTGTAGGCGGGGTGCTTTGAATGGTGGCCAGCGACTACTGGACTGTGTAGCCCCCAGGGTGCTACCAAGCGACCACTGGACAGTATAGCACGTTTATCTGCCATCAGGCAGTAGTAAAGTTTGAATAAGGCATATTGAGAGGAGGGAGAGACAGACTGATAGATGCAAGGCAGCGACACATACCACACACACACACCACACACACACACACACACACACACACACACACACACACACACACACACACACACACACACACACACACACCACACACACACCACACACACACCACACACACACCACACACACACCACACACACACACCACACACACACACCACACACACACCACACACACACCACACACACACCACACACACACACCACACACACCACACACCACACACACACCACACACACACCACACACACACCACACACACACCACACACACACACACCACACACACACACACCACACACACACACACCACACACCACACACACACACACACACCACACACACACACACACACACCACACACACACACCACACACACACACCACACACACACCACACACACCACACACACACCACACACACACCACACACACACCACACACACACCACACACACACCACACACACACCACACACACACCACACACACCACACACACCACACACCACACACCACACACACCACACACCACACACACACACACACCACACCACACACACACACACACACACACACCACACACCACACACCACACACACCACACAACACACACACACACACACACACACACACACACACCACACACACACCCCACACACACACCACACACACACACCACACACACACACCACACACACCACACACACCACACACACACACCACACACACACCACACACACACCACACACACACCACACACACACCACACACACACCACACACACCACACACCACACACCACACACACCACACCACACACACACACACACACACACACACCCCACACACACACCACACACACACACCACACACACACACCACACACACCACACACACCACACACACACACCACACACACACCACACACACACACCACACACACACCACACACACACCACACACACACCACACACACACCACACACACACCACACACACACCACACACACACCCCACACACACCACACACACACCACACACACACACCACACACACACCACACACACACCACACACACACACCACACACACCACACACACCACACACACACCACACACACACCACACACACACCACACACACACCACACACACCACACACACACCACACACACACCACACACACACCACACACACACCACACACACACCACACACACACACACACACCACACACACACACCACACACACACACACACACACACACACACACACACACACACACACACACACACACACACACACACACACACCACACACACACACACACACACACGAGTCAGACACAGACACAGGGAGACAGAGACAGAGATTAAAAAGAAAAGTTTTAATAGTAATTAATGAAAACACACTGGGAATATAGGTAGAATAAAAGTTGTAGAACGGTGTGCTGACCTTCCTACCAGACCTTGTTTCTTACCCCTCTCTCATCTCTCTTCGCCTCTCTTCCCATCTTCCTTCACCTCTCCTCTCATCTCCCATCACTTCTGTCATCTCCCCTCACCCCTCTTCCTATCTTCCTTCACCTCTCTTCCCATCTTCCCTCACCTCTCTTCCCATCTTCCCTCACCTCTCTTCCCATCTTCCCTCACCTCTCTTCCCATCTTCCCTCACCTCTCCCCTCCTCTCTCCTATGTCCCCTCCTCTCTCTTCCCATCTCCCCTCCTCTCTCTTCCCATCTCCCCTCCTCTCAGTAGTACCAGTAACCAGTTACCAGTAGATGACTCACTACCAACCGTCTGTGTGAATCACTGACTGTTATTCACGTTGCTGCTGACCATAGCATGTTTTTGAACGCCGCTCACCCCCTAGGCATCACTGGTGGGTCAGTCTTAAGATAGAGAGCAGAGAGAGGCAGGGCGGCTGATTGTGCTACCCATACTTTCCTTTATAATTATACATACTAACCAGCCTACGTGAGTGTTCTTACCCAATCCACGTTATCGAACCCCCATGACAATTTGGTGGCAGCTTGTGGGCGTGGATTTACGGGTATTTCAGACGTTAGAAGATTGTGGGGTGCCGGCAGGTCAGAGGTCACGTCTGCCAGCCTCAACCGGCTGCCCCAGCTTAAAAACCAGTTGCAGCCGTCTTTCAAGCTTCCTGGCTTAGTTCGTGTGCTAATTGCTTCAATCTCCGAGGGGTTGACCCGGATTTTGCAATTAAGCTAGCCAGTAAGCCAGTGTGTGGAAGTGAGTGCCAGTCAGCCTGCCTCAGCCTATCATCCAGCCTGTCTCCTGTCATCCACCTGCTCCTTCATGCTGTGTGCATCGTTACACGTCTTTCAGTTTGTCGTGGGTTAAGCCAGCATGACAACCCAGCTTCCTAACCCAGCTGAGAGAGAGAAGTAAGCCACGCAAGTTCCTCTGAAGTATTGTCTCCTATATCGCTTTGTGCTCCCAGTTGGATGCTGGTAAGAGTGGTCTTCACCATCCCTGTGGCATATTGTGGCTTAGTTAAGCCACCTGGGTGTTTCTTGTGAGTAGTGAGTGGCAGTGCACGCCAGTGGGCCGGGTTGCCACACCCACCCGCCACCCACTCCTCATCTACCTGTGGGTTTTTCAACCCTTGTACCGGATCCTAGTACTGTTTTGGCTCACATAATTGGTCAAGAGATTGTAGCTGTGCGCCAACGATGAAACCAGTTATGTGAGTTCACCTAGAAAGCGCATTTCTTCACGACAGCAGTGTGAGTATAGGAGGAATCATCACCCGCCCACAGGACAACGTCTTCCACTCATCACGCCGTCTACCACCACAGGAGGTAATCAACCATCGCAGCGATCACCATAGGCCCTATAGTGCAAGCATCTGTTCATAATGCACCCGTTCATTTGTCATGGACTCTGGTGCGCAAGTCAATATTATCAGGTCTAGTTTGTTAGGGATAAGCAAAATTGTCATGGGAGTTCGATAACGTGGATTGGGTAAGAACACTCACGTAGGCTGGTTAGTATGTATAATTATAAAGGAAAGTATGGGTAGCACCATCAGCCGCCCTGCCTCTCTCTGCTCTCTATCTTAAGACTGACCCACCAGTGAAGCCTAGGGGGTGAGCGGCGTTCAAAAACATGCTATGGTCAGCAGCAACGTGAATAACAGTCAGTGATTCACACAGACGGTTGGTAGTGAGTCATCTACTGGTAACTGGTTACTGGTAACTGGTACTACTGAGACTCCTCTCTCTTCCCAACTTCCCTCCCTTCCTCTCCTCCCATCTCCCCTCCTCTCTCATCTCCCCTCCCGTCCCCTCCCATCTCTCTACTACCATCTTCCCTTCCCTCTCCTCCCATCTCCCTACCTTTCTCCTCCCATCTCCCCTTCCCTCTCCTCCCATCTCCCTTCTACTCCACTCTCATCATCTACCCTCCACTCCTCTCTTCTTTTCCCTCCTGTTATCTCCACTCCCATCATCTACCCTCCCCTCTCCCCAATGTTGTCACCTTAATCCAGTGGTAAGGTTTGATTGGTTTGTGGCTGGAGTACCATTCTCCCCACAGGGCGCTATTCTCCACACAGGGTGCTATTTTCACCACAGGGTGCTTGCCTAAGAACCCAGCTTATTTCTCGGCATAAATGGCGAGGCTGTTTCCTCTTTGGTCTAAATTTGCTGACACTTGCTGTCATGGACACTGAATTATGATTGTAGGTCGAATAGTTTGTCTTTTGTGATTACCATTTACGTTATTTGACAATGAATTGGTGATGACAATTGCAAGTTGATAATGTCAATTGTTGACGACAGTTCCAAGTTAATGGTGATAGTGTTACTTGACTGTTTGAAACACTGTGTTTAAAGTTCTGAATGGCCAAACATTTCTAATTGTGAATTAATTAGAAATTGATTCCGTTCTACTCTCCCTCCAGTAATAATAATAAGGTATACAGACCATAGCTGACATCAATGACATACTACTATATAACGAAAGCCTATGGTTATGTAGAGAATTTCGGGCAAATTAAGTCAGTTTTGTCCCCAGGATGCGACCCACACCAGTCGACTAACACCCAGGTACCTACTTTACTGCTAGGTGAACAGGGACAGCAGGAATTTCCAACTCTACCGAGGATCGAACCACAGATCTGTGTGTGTGTGTGTGTGTGTGTGTGTGTGTGTGTGTGTGTGTGAGGTGAGTGCGCTAACAGTCGACCTACGGGACACCTCTGCTCCCACGCCTCTCCTCTTGCTTCCATGTCTCTCCTCTTGCTTC
>NC_091298.1:61451250-61458750 GCF_038502225.1 Cherax quadricarinatus
TGGTGGTGGGGGGAGGCAGTTTGAAAAGTGTGGTGGTGGGGGAGGCAGTTTGAAAAGTGTGGTGGTGGGGGAAGCAGTTTGAAAAGTGCTGGCGGTGGGGGAGGCAGTTTAAAGTGTGGGTTGGGGGGAGAAGGCAGTTTGAAAAGTGTGGGCATTCTTGTGTTTACATTCTTGCGTCTCGCTCCACTAATTGCTCCTCAGCACTTCCTCCAGTTAAAGAGTGTTTATTCTGCCATGTCTCGCGCTCCACTGCCTCTCTTATTACCGTTACTTCTCTCTCTGACCGCCGCCTTCTGTGTGTGTCTAACTACCGCCTTTGTCTCTGTCTGCCTGTCTCCTCCTTTGATTGTAGATGGCCTTGTCTATCAATTCTGATTCAATTATTGTCTTTGTCTGGCTTCTCGTCTGTCGTTACTCACTGATTTTTCTCTTGTGGACTCTGACGTGTTTGTTTTCTAGTGTCTGTCTACCACACTGTGTTCGTCTTGTTAGGCGTACTGGATGAGTTACTGATTCTTAACCTCACTGTATGTGACCTAGTGTGTGCGCGCGCGCGCGTGTGTGTACTCACCTAATTGTGGTTGCAGGGGTCGATACTCAGCTCCTGGCCCCGCCTCTTCACTGAACGCTACTAGGCCCTCTTTCCCCCTGCTCCCTGAACTTTTATCATACCTCGTCTTAAAGCTATGTATGGTTCATGCCTCCACTACACTCGCCAGACTGTCCCACTTCCTGACAACTCTGTGACTGAAGAAATACTTCCTAACATCCCTGTGACTCATCTGAGTCTTCAACTTCCAAGAGTGACCCCTCGTTTCTGTGTCCCCTCTCTGGAACATCTTGTATCTGTCCACCTTGTCTGTTCCACACAGTATTTTGTATGCCGTTATCATGTCTCCCGTATTCCTCCTGTCCTCCAGTGTGGCGTGTGTGTGTTTGTGTGCGTGTGCTGAATACACCATTATTTATGGATTTTGTCGGTCCACACAGAGCTTTCTCCGGTCATTCACATGATAAGTTCTCTCCAGAGCGTAACTGTGTTGAGTTAGGCTCTATATAGTGTCCGTCATACCTTACCTTAGATATCCCTTTGATGAATTCCCAGAGTTTTTCTATTCTCTGAGCCCGGCCCGTTTGGTGCTTGATTAACCAGGCTGTTACTGCTAGTGGCCCGCAGCCCCATATTGGCAACTCTGGTCTCTCAAAACATCACATAAGGTGGCCTCTTAAGTTTTTAACTTAGAACTACAGTGTTCAGAGTCATGACAAGGAATTCTTCACCTAAAAGGCAGTTGTTGCACCAGTAACTGCAGCAGCAGTACTTGTAGCAAGGGTTTAAGGCTTTTCAACACGGCTCCGTCATCAGCCGAGCTGATGACGGAGCCGTGTTGACCAAGCCCTCTATAAGTAAACGTACTGTAAGCGATCCACCTGCGATATAGTCCTGGAGTAGACCTGGAGGGAGGTTTCGGGGGTCAACGCCCCCCGCGGCCCGATCCCTGGCCAGGCCTCAAGGTGCATCAGGGCCTGATCAACCAGGCTGTTACTGCTGGCCGCTCGTAAACCGACGTTCGAACCACAGCCTGGCTGGCTAGGTACTGACTTCAGGAACCTGTCCAGCTCCCTCTTGAAGGCAGTCAGGGGTCTGTTGGTAATCCCCCTTATGTATGCTGGGATGCAGTTGAACAGTCTTGGACTCCTGACACTTACTGTGTTGTCTCTTAGCCTGTTTGATATTCAGTCCCCGATCCATCTCTTTATACATAATACATGCTTCCTTCCATACTGTACTCCGTATTTGGTCTTCTCTCCCTCAGCTCACATAACTTTTTTTTGTCCAGCTGGATGCCAGCATCAATGGTCCTAGTACTAACCCTTGGGGGACCCCTCGTGTTATAATCATATTTTCTACAATAGCATCACTGTCTTGTGGTCCTTAGGTCTTGATACATTAGAGCACATTTTTGTATCTGCTTGCTCTTCTAGTTGGCGTGTACCTATTTAGCTAGGTGCAGAACCTGAGCTTTTAGTTCCACCTCTGGTGACATTGTTCGCGTGCTTATGTGCACCTTCTGGCTTGCGTACACACGTGTGTGTACGTTCTCGCTGGTGTTATAATGAGGGTGTTGAGTTACTGGTGCGTTGATGGTAAAGAGTGAGCACCTGGGAGCGCCTCTCGCTAGTTTACATGTGTTATTGTTAAGATGTGAACGTTAAGTGTTGTTAACCTCCTGGAAGTATGTTACTGGATGTTCCACTGGTGCTGCCTACCCTCCTTGTGGAGTGTTGGGGTAGTTACCCTGCCTACCCTCCTTGTGGAGTGTTGGGGTAGTTACCCTACCTACCCTCCTTGTGGAGTGTTGGGGTAGTTACCCTGCCTACCCTCCTTGTGGAGTGTTGGGGTAGTTACCCTGCCTACCCTCCTTGTGGAGTGTTGGGGTAGTTACCCTGCCTACCCTCCTTGTGGAGTGTTGGGGTAGTTACCCTGCCTACCCTCCTTGTGGAGTGTTGGGGTAGTTACCCTGCCTACCCTCCTTGTGGAGTGTTAGGGTAGTTACCCTGCCTACCCTCCTTGTGGAGTGTTGGGGTAGTTACCCTGCCTACCCTCCTTGTGGAGTGTTAGGGTAGTTACCCTGCCTACCCTCCTTGTGGAGTGTTGGGGTAGTTACCCTGCCTACCCTCCTTGTGGAGTGTTGGGGTAGTTACCCTGCCTACCCTCCTTGTGGAGTGTTAGGGTAGTTACCCTGCCTACCCTCCTTGTGGAGTGTTGGGGTAGTTACCCTGCCTACCCTCCTTGTGGAGTGTTGGGGTAGTTACCCTGCCTACCCTCCTTGTGGAGTGTTGGGGTAGTTACCCTACCTACCCTCCTTGTGGAGTGTTGGGGTAGTTACCCTGCCTACCCTCCTTGTGGAGTGTTGGGGTAGTTACCCTGCCTACCCTCCTTGTGGAGTGTTAGGGTAGTTACCCTGCCTACCCTCCTTGTGGAGTGTTGGGGTAGTTACCCTGCCTACCCTCCTTGTGGAGTGTTAGGGTAGTTACCCTGCCTACCCTCCTTGTGGAGTGTTGGGGTAGTTACCCTGCCTACCCTCCTTGTGGAGTGTTAGGGTAGTTACCCTGCCTACCCTCCTTGTGGAGTGTTGGGGTAGTTACCCTGCCTACCCTCCTTGTGGAGTGTTAGGGTAGTTACCCTGCCTACCCTCCTTGTGGAGTGTTGGGGTAGTTACCCTGCCTACCCTCCTTGTGGAGTGTTAGGGTAGTTACCCTACCTACCCTCCTTGTGGAGTGTTGGGGTAGTTACCCTGCCTACCCTCCTTGTGGAGTGTTAGGGTAGTTACCCTGCCTACCCTCCTTGTGGAGTGTTGGGGTAGTTACCCTGCCTACCCTCCTTGTGGAGTGTTAGGGTAGTTACCCTGCCTACCCTCCTTGTGGAGTGTTGGGGTAGTTACCCTGCCTACCCTCCTTGTGGAGTGTTAGGGTAGTTACCCTGCCTACCCTCCTTGTGGAGTGTTGGGGTAGTTACCCTGCCTACCCTCCTTGTGGAGTGTTAGGGTAGTTACCCTACCTACCCTCCTTGTGGAGTGTTGGGGTAGTTACCCTGCCTACCCTCCTTGTGGAGTGTTAGGGTAGTTACCCTGCCTACCCTCCTTGTGGAGTGTTGGGGTAGTTAAGCTGCCTACCCTCCTTGTGGAGTGTTAGGGTAGTTACCCTGCCTACCCTCCTTGTGGAGTGTTGGGGTAGTTACCCTGCCTACCCTCCTTGTGGAGTGTTAGGGTAGTTACCCTGCCTACCCTCCTTGTGGAGTGTTGGGGTAGTTACCCTGCCTACCCTCCTTGTGGAGTGTTAGGGTAGTTACCCTACCTACCCTCCTTGTGGAGTGTTGGGGTAGTTACCCTGCCTACCCTCCTTGTGGAGTGTTAGGGTAGTTACCCTGCCTACCCTCCTTGTGGAGTGTTGGGGTAGTTACCCTGCCTACCCTCCTTGTGGAGTGTTGGGGTAGTTACCCTACCTACCCTCCTTGTGGAGTGTTGGGGTAGTTACCCTGCCTACCCTCCTTGTGGAGTGTTGGGGTAGTTACCCTGCCTACCCTCCTTGTGGAGTGTTAGGGTAGTTACCCTGCCTACCCTCCTTGTGGAGTGTTGGGGTAGTTACCCTGCCTACCCTCCTTGTGGAGTGTTAGGGTAGTTACCCTGCCTACCCTCCTTGTGGAGTGTTGGGGTAGTTACCCTGCCTACCCTCCTTGTGGAGTGTTAGGGTAGTTACCCTGCCTACCCTCCTTGTGGAGTGTTGGGGTAGTTACCCTGCCTACCCTCCTTGTGGAGTGTTAGGGTAGTTACCCTGCCTACCCTCCTTGTGGAGTGTTGGGGTAGTTACCCTGCCTACCCTCCTTGTGGAGTGTTAGGGTAGTTACCCTACCTACCCTCCTTGTGGAGTGTTGGGGTAGTTACCCTGCCTACCCTCCTTGTGGAGTGTTGGGGTAGTTACCCTGCCTACCCTCCTTGTGGAGTGTTAGGGTAGTTACCCTACCTACCCTCCTTGTGGAGTGTTGGGGTAGTTACCCTGCCTACCCTCCTTGTGGAGTGTTAGGGTAGTTACCCTGCCTACCCTCCTTGTGGGGTAGTTACCCTGCCTACCCTCCTTGTGGAGTGTTGGGGTAGTTACCCTGCCTACCCTCCTTGTGGAGTGTTGGGGTAGTTACCCTGCCTACCCTCCTTGTGGAGTGTTGGGGTAGTTACCCTGCCTACCCTCCTTGTGGAGCCTACCCTCCTTGTTGTTAGGGTAGTTACCCTGCCTACCCTCCTTGTGGAGTGTTGGGGTAGTTACCCTGCCTACCCTCCTTGTGGAGTGTTGGGGTAGTTACCCTGCCTACCCTCCTTGTGGAGTGTTGGGGTAGTTACCCTGCCTACCCTCCTTGTGGAGTGTTGGGGTAGTTACCCTGCCTACCCTCCTTGTGGAATGTTGGGGTAGTTACCCTACCTACCCTCCTTGTGGAGTGTTGGGGTAGTTACCCTGCCTACCCTCCTTGTGGAGTGTTGGGGTAGTTACCCTGCCTACCCTCCTTGTGGAGTGTTGGGGTAGTTACCCTGCCTACCCTCCTTGTGGAGTGTTGGGGTAGTTACCCTGCCTACCCTCCTTGTGGAGTGTTGGGGTAGTTACCCTGCCTACCCTCCTTGTGGAGTGTTGGGGTAGTTACCCTGCCTACCCTCCTTGTGGAGTGTTGGGGTAGTTACCCTGCCTACCCTCCTTGTGGAGTGTTGGGGTAGTTACCCTGCCTACCCTCCTTGTGGAGTGTTGGGGTAGTTACCCTGCCTACCCTCCTTGTGGAGTGTTGGGGTAGTTACCCTGCCTACCCTCCTTGTGGAGTGTTGGGGTAGTTACCCTGCCTACCCTCCTTGTGGAGTGTTGGGGTAGTTACTCTGCCTACCCTCCTTGTGGAGTGTTGGGGTAGTTACCCTGCCTACCCTCTTTGTGGAGTGTTGGGGTAGTTACCCTGCCTACCCTCCTTGTGGAGTGTTGGGGTAGTTACCCTACCTACCCTCCTTGTGGAGTGTTGGGGTAGTTACCCTGCCTACCCTCCTTGTGGAGTGTTGGGGTAGTTACCCTGCCTACCCTCCTTGTGGAGTGTTGGGGTAGTTACCCTGCCTACCCTCCTTGTGGAGTGTTGGGGTAGTTACCCTGCCTACCCTCCTTGTGGAGTGTTGGGGTAGTTACCCTGCCTACCCTCCTTGTGGAGTGTTGGGGTAGTTACCCTGCCTACCCTCCTTGTGGAGTGTTGGGGTAGTTACCCTGCCTACCCTCCTTGTGGAGTGTTGGGGTAGTTACCCTGCCTACCCTCCTTGTGGAGTGTTGGGGTAGTTACCCTGCCTACCCTCCTTGTGGAGTGTTGGGGTAGTTACCCTGCCTACCCTCCTTGTGGAGTGTTGGGGTAGTTACCCTGCCTACCCTCCTTGTGGAGTGTTGGGGTAGTTACCCTGCCTACCCTCCTTGTGGAGTGTTGGGGTAGTTACCCTGCCTACCCTCCTTGTGGAGTGTTGGGGTAGTTACCCTGCCTACCCTCCTTGTGGAGTGTTGGGGTAGTTACCCTGCCTACCCTCCTTGTGGAGTGTTGGGGTAGTTACCCTGCCTACCCTC
Organism: Cherax quadricarinatus; assembly: GCF_038502225.1. NCBI lineage: Eukaryota > Metazoa > Arthropoda > Malacostraca > Decapoda > Parastacidae > Cherax > Cherax quadricarinatus. The sequence goes on from NC_091298.1 coordinate 61,457,380, forward strand.
CTTGTGGAGTGTTGGGGTAGTTACCCTGCCTACCCTCCTTGTGGAGTGTAGGGGTAGTTACCCTGCCTACCCTCCTTGTGGAGTGTTGGGGTAGTTACCCTGCCTACCCTCCTTGTGGAGTGTTGGGGTAGTTACCCTGCCTACCCTCCTTGTGGAGTGTTGGGGTAGTTACCCTGCCTACCCTCCTTGTGGAGTGCTGGGGTAGTTACCCTGCCTACCCTCCTTGTGGAGTGTTGGGGTAGTTACCCTGCCTACCCTCCTTGTGGAGTGTTGGGGTAGTTACCCTGCCTACCCTCCTTGTGGAGTGTTGGGGTAGTTACCCTGCCTACCCTCCTTGTGGAGTGTTGGGGTAGTTACCCTACCTACCCTCCTTGTGAACTGGTGGAGTGTTGGGGTAGTTACCCTGCCTACCCTCCTTGTGGAGTGTTGGGGTAGTTACCCTACCTACCCTCCTTGTGAACTGGGGGAGTGTTGGGGTAGTTACCCTGCCTACCCTCCTTGTGAACTGGTGGAGTGTTGGGGTAGTTACCCTGCCTACCCTCCTTGTGAACTGAGGGAGTGTTGGGGTAGTTACCCTGCTTACCCTCCTTGTGAACTGGTGGAGTGTTGGGGTAGTTACCCTGCCTACCCTCCTTGTGAACTGGGGGAGTGTTGGGGTAGTTACCCTGCTTACCCTCCTTGTGGACTGGTGAAGTGTTGGGGTAGTTACCCTGCCTACCCTCCTTGTGAACTAGGGGAGTGTTGGGGTTGTTACCCTGCCTACCCTCCTTGTGGACTGGTGAAGTGTTGGGGTAGTTACCCTGCCTACCCTCCTTGTGGACTGGTGGAGTGTTGGGGTAGTTACCCTGCCTATCCTCCTTGTGGACCGGGTGAGGGTTGGGCTACTTACCCCAACCTAACCTAACCTAACCTTACATAACTTAACCTTATGAAAGTTAAGACACGTGTGCAACGTCTGGTTATCTTTATTGTAGACGTTTCGCCATCCAGTGGCTTTACCAATACAAATTCTAGGACATAACTTGAAGACAGTAGAACTATATACAAAAGATGAGGTAATCAGTCCCTCAGCCTTGGAGTTGGTGTGGAGAGCACCGTGGTTGTAGAGATTCTGGAGCACAGGCAAGGAGACTGGTGTTTATATAGGCGTCAGTGGATAGGGACGTGTAGGACACGAGGGCATAGTCACTGGTAGGCGGGTTTCCCCAGTGGAAGTAGCCTAACCTGACTTAACCTAGCCTAACCTAACTTAACCTAACCTAACTTAACCTAACCTAACTTAACCTAACTTAACCTAGCCTAACCTGACTTAACCTAATCTTATTTAACCTAACTTAACCTTACTTAACCTAGCCTAACCTCACTTAACTT
>NC_091298.1:61463750-61468750 GCF_038502225.1 Cherax quadricarinatus
TTCAGCGAGCATCATCACTCTCCTCTCTCTCTCATATTATCCACTTTTTATTGTTACTACTGTTGCTGCTACTACTGTTGCTACTGCTGCTGCTGTTACTACTGTTGCTGCTACTGCTGCTGCTGCTGTTACTACTGTTGCTACTGCTGCTGCTGTTACTACTGTTGCTGCTACTGCTGCTGCTGTTACTACTGTTGCTACTGCTGCTGCTGTTACTACTGTTGCTGCTGCTGTTACTACTGTTGCTACTGCTGCTGCTGTTACTACTGTTGCTGCTACTGCTGCTGCTGTTACTACTGTTGCTACTGCTGCTGCTGTTACTACTTTTGCTGCTACTACTGTTGCTACTGCTGCTGCTGTTACTACTGTTGCTGCTACTGCTGCTGCTGTTACTACTGTTGCTACTGCTGCTGCTGTTACTACTGTTGCTGCTACTACTGTTGCTACTGCTGCTGCTGTTACTACTGTTGCTACTGCTGCTGCTGTTACTACTGTTGCTGCTACTACTGTTGCTACTGCTGCTGCTGTTACTACTGTTGCTGCTACTACTGTTGCTACTGCTGCTGCTGTTACTACTGTTGCTGCTACTGCTGCTGCTGCTGCTACTACTGTTGCTACTGCTGCTGCTGTTACTACTGTTGCTGCTACTGCTGCTGCTGTTACTACTGTTGCTGCTACTGCTGCTGCTGTTACTACTGTTGCTACTGCTGCTGCTGTTACTACTGTTGCTACTGCTGCTGCTGTTACTACTGTTGCTGCTGCTGTTACTACTGTTGCTACTGCTGCTGCTACTACTGTTGCTACTGCTGCTGCTGTTACTACTGCTGCTGCTACTACTGTTGCTACTGCTGTTGCTGTTGTTACTGTTGCTACTGCTGCTGCTGTTGCTACTGCTGCTGCTACTACTGTTGCTACTGCTGTTGCTACTGTTGCTACTGCTGCTGCTGCTGTTACTACTGTTGCTACTGCTGCTGCTGTTACTACTGTTGCTGCTGTTCTACTACTGTTGCTGCTGTTACTACTGTTGCTGTTACTACTACTATTGTTGTTGCTGCTGTTACTACTACTGTTGTTGTTGCTGCTGTTACTACTACTACTGTTGTTGCTACTGCTGCTGTTACTACTACAACTGTTGTTGCTGCTGCTGTTACTACTACTACTGTTGCTGCTACTGCTATTACTACTACTACTGTTGTTGCTACTGCTGCTGTTACTACTACTACTACTGTTGCTGCTGCTGTTACTACTACTACTGTTGTTGCTATTACTACTACTACTACTACTACTGTTGATGCTGCTGCTGCGCGCGCCGCACCACCACTACCACCGTTGCTGCTACCGCTTACTATTACTACCACTACCACTGTTTGCTGCCGCTGTTCACTACACTCGTGCTGCATTACCACTACCACACTGTTGATGCCGCGCGCCCCGCCGCTACCACCTACCGCTGCTGCTACCGCTATTACATTACCATACCACCACTGTCCGATGCTCCGCTGCCTGCCACCACTACCACCGCTGCCGCCACTGCCATTACCATTACCACTACTCCCGGCCGCTGCCGTTACTACTACCACTGTTGTTGCATTACCACTACCACTACACCACTACTACCACTACCACCACTCACCACCACCACCACCGTCGATGCGCCGCCGCTGCCACCACTCACACCACCGTTGCGCGCCACTTACATTACTACACTACTACGCGTTTGCTGCCGTTACTACTACCACTGCTGTTGCCATTACTACTACACTACCACCGCTTGAGTGTCGCCAGCGCCACTCACACACCGTTGCCGCTCACTGCTTCAATTACCACCACCACCACCACCACTACCACCGCCAGATGCTCGCCGCTACTACTACTACTGTTGCCGCCACGCTTACCATTCTACCACTACCACCACTCACCACGCTTGTTGCTGCTGCTGCTGTTACCACTACCATGCTGTTGCCATTACACTACTACTACTCGTTGATGCCGCTAGCCTGCTGCTACTACTACTACTGTTGCTGCTACTGCTATTACTATTACTACTACTACTACTACTACTACTGTTGCTGCTGCTGTTACTACTACTACTGTTGTTGCTATTACTACTACTACTACTACTACTGTTGATGCTGCTGCTGCTGCTGCTACTACTACTACTGTTGCTGCTACTGCTATTACTATTACTACTACTACTATTGTTGCCTGCTCCAGCTTCCTCTTCTTTCCCTGCTCTTTCTCTTGCTGGTGTTCCTTGTTTCCCCTTACTATTCCTCCTCTTCATTCCTGCTATTCTTCCTCCTCCCTTCTCTTCTTCACTTCTCCCCTCTCCTCCTCCCCCCAGAAGACGCACCTAAGATTCACATAAACCCCAGAAGACAATACTTCTCCTCCCCCAAGAGACGCAACTGAGGTTGATATAAACCCCAGAAGACAATACTTCTACCCCCCCAGAAGACGCAACAAAGGTTGATATAAACCCCAGAAGACAATACTTCTCCCAAGAGACGCAACTGAGGTTGGTATAAGCCCCAGAATACAATACTTCTCCCCCCCCCCAAGAGACGCAACTGAGGTTGGTATAAACCCCAGAAGACAATACTTCTCCCCCCCCAGAAGACGCAACTAAGGTTGATATAAACCCCAGAAGACAATACTTCTCCCCCCCCCAAGAGACGCAACTGAGGTTGGTATAAACCCCAGAAGACAATACTTCTCCCCAAGAGACGCAACTGAGGTTGATATAAACCCCAGAAGACAATACTTCTCCCAAGAGACGCAACTGAGGTTGGTATAAACCCCAGAAGACAATACTTCTCCCAGAAGACGCAACTAGGTTGATATAAACCCCAGAAGACAATACTTCTCCCCAAGAGACGCAGCTGAGGTTGATATAAACCCCAGAAGACAATACTTCTCCCCCCCAAGAGACGCAACTGAGGTTGGTATAAACCCCAGAAGTCAATACTTCTTCCCCCCAGAAGACGCAACTGAGGTTGATATAAACCCCAGAAGACGCAACTGAGGTTGATATAAACGCCAGAAGACAGTACTTCTCCCCCCCAGAAGACGCAACTGAGGTTGATATAAACCCCAGAAGACAGTACTTCTCCCCCCCAAGACGCAACTGAGGTTGATGTAAACCCCAGAATACAGTACTTCCCCCCAGAAGACGCAACTGAAGTTGATGTAAACCCCAGAAGACAGTACTCCCCCCAGAAGACGCAACTGAGGTTGATATAAACCCCAGAAGACAGTACTTCCCAGAAGACGCAACTGAGGTTGATATAAACCCCAGAGACAGACTTCCCAGAAGACGCAACTGAGGTTGATATAAACCCCAGAAGACAGTACTTCCCCCAGAAGACGCAACTGAGGTTGATATAAACCCCAGAAGACAGTACTTCCTCCCAGAAGACGCAACTGAGGTTGATATAAACCCCAGAAGACAGTACTTCCCCCCAGAAGACGCAACTGAGGTTGATATAAACCCCAGAAGACAGTACTTTCCCCCAGAAGACGCAACTGAGGTTGATATAAACCCCAGAAGACAGTACTTCCCCCCAGAAGACGCAACTGAGGTTGATATAAACCCAAGAAGACAGTGCTTCCCCCCAGAAGACGCAACTGAGGTTGATATAAACCCCAGAAGACAGTACTTCCCCAGAAGACGCAACTGAGGTTGATATAAACCCCAGAAGACAGTACTTCCCCAGAAGACGCAACTGAGGTTGATATAAACCCAGAAGACAGTACTTTCCCAGAAGACGCAACTGAGGTTGATATAAACCCCAGAAGACAGTACTTCCCCCCAGAAGACGCAACTGAGGTTGATATAAACCCAAGAAGACAGTGCTTCCCCCCAGAAGACGCAACTGAGGTTGATATAAACCCCAGAAGACAGTACTTCCCCCCAGAAGGCGCAACTGAGGTTGATATAAACCCCAGAAGACAGTACTTCCCCCAGAAGACGCAACTGAGGTTGATATGAACCCCAGAAGACAGTACTTCCCCTCAGAAGACGCAACTGAGATTGATATAAACCCCAGAAGACAGTACTTCCCCCCCAGAAGACGCAACTGAGGTTGATATAAACCCCAGAAGACAGTACTTCCCCCAGAAGACGCAACTGAGGTTGATATGAACCCCAGAAGACAGAACTGAGGTTGGTATAAACCCCGGAAGACGCAACTGAGGTTGATATAAACCCCAGAAGACACAACTGAGGTTCATATAAACCCCAGAAGACATTACTTCTCCCCAGAAGACGCAACTGAGGTTGATACAAACCCCAGAAGACAGTACTTCTCCCCAGAAGACGCAACTGAGGTTGATATAAACCCCAGAAGATAGTACTTCTCCCCAGAAGACGCAACTGAGGTTGATATAAACCCCAGAAGACAGTACTTCTCCCCAGAAGACGCAACTGAGGTTGATATAAACCCCAGAAGACAGTACTTCTCCCCAGAAGACGCAACTGAGGTTGATATAAACCCCAGAAGACAGTACTTCTCCCCAGAAGACGCAACTGAGGTTGATATAAACCCCAGAAGACAGTACTTCTCCCCAGAAGACGCAACTGAGGTTGATATAAACCCCAGAAGACAGTACTTCTCCCCAGAAGACGCAACTGAGGTTGATATAAACCCCAGAAGACAGTGCTTCTCCCCAGAAGACGCAACTGAGGTTGATATAAACCCCAGAAGACAGTACTTCTCCCCAGAAGACGCAACTGAGGTTGATATAAACCCCAGAAGACACAATTGAGGTTGATATAAACCCCAGAAGACAGTACTTCTCCCCAGAAGACGCAACTGAGGTTGATATAAACCCCAGAAGACAGTACTTCCCCCCAGAAGACGCAACTGAGGTTGATATAAACCCCAGAAGACACAACTGAGGTTGATATAAACCCCAGAAGACACAACTGAGGTTGATATAAACCCCAGAAGACACAACTGAGGTTGATATAAACCCCAGAAGATACAACTGAGGTTGAT